>NC_079317.1:7853712-8156742 GCF_029931775.1 Euleptes europaea
CGCTCTCCCCACACATTTTGCCCGGGTTTTCTGGATGCTGGCTAAACACGAATCCAGAAATTCTGGGCCAAACAAGCGGAGAGAGCAAGGCATCCTCTGACCGTTGGAAAATGCATAGATAATCAAGACAAAGCCCCGAAGATGGCAAGAAAAAATGGCTGAATCTGCAGTGATGGCAAATCTATCCAATCTGTTGAAAGGAAGGTTGATCGATGAATTTCAGAAGAAATGGAAACCTTATTATGAATGTGCGAATCTGAAAATATAATATAATAAAGTAGGGTGAAGGGAAATATTATTGCTTAGTAGAACAGTAATATATAGATAGTAGACCACATGGATATACAAAATAGACCAGTACGGAACAGAGAGACAAAGAATAAGTAAAAATTTTATTAGTATATAGCAGAAATAGATATAATAGATTGTTTTTATGAAGGCAACTTTATACCGAAGCCCCTGGAAGCTCTGAAATACAGTATGTATGGGAACGGATGTGAGTGTTATTTTTTATGTTATGTTAAACTTTTAATAAAATATATATGTTTTTTTTTTTAAAGACACAGCCCCGAAGTAGTCGGCAGGGTTACCGCGAGGAAACAGCCAGGCATAAATGGCCACGGTCTGACCCAACAGGGACCTTCTTAGGTGCATGTTGGCTATAACGAAGTACAGGAATATTGCTGGTAGAGTAGACCCTTCAACAAAGAGGCTAAGGGATTGCACACAAAACCCCACTGATGATAATAATACTGAAACATTTTTGGTCGTACTTCTAGTGTGCCTGAAGTTCCAGTGAGAAAGGAGGACGACCCATGAAAATAACAATAACCACAATCACCTTGTGGTTATAAGGTTTTCAATGTGAGGGGCTGTGGCTGAGTGGTAGAGCATGTAGAGTGGTAGAGCTTGGTATGCAGAAGGCCCCAGGTTCAATCCCCGGCATCTCCGGTTAAAGGGACTAGGCAGGTAGGTGATGTGAAAGACCCCTGCCTGAGACCCTGGAGATCCGCTGCTGGTCTGAGCAGACAATACTGACTTTGAGAGACCCAGAGTCTGATTCAGTATAAGGCAGCTTCATGAGTTCATGTGTACAAGACTAAAACCAATCACAAATAAATAAAACAAGTAAACCCAATACCAAAATATGAAAACCAGCAGCAATTAAAATGTTGAGCAGGGGTGGGGGGGCGCCTTCATTTAGCAGCAGATAAATCAATGCTTTTGCTTCTGGCAGATGTCACACGTGATCTCTTGTAATCTGACAACTGACAAGTCTGAATGCCATCACATGCCAGCAATCAAATACTACTGAACATTTGAAAGAAAATATCCGTGCGAGTCCAGTAAAGACGCAGTGAACGTTCGGTAATCATTTGGCAAACGTTCGAACAGCTCGTGTTCGTCGAGCGAATATCTGACTCTGCAGCGCGCCGAGGAAGGTTTGGGGGAGCAAATTCAGTCTAGCTTCCCAGCGTTGTTTTTTCTCCCCCTTTCCTTTTCCCAGAGCAACCGTATCATAATCCTCGTCTCCCCGGCTGAATCCTGTTGTTTTCGTAGGGGGGAAACAATAGGCCTGCAGATTAAGGCTATATTCTTTGGTCCTAGGAGCACAGTTGGATTTGGGGGGCTCACATCAATCCTATCAATTCCTGGCATCGCAGTGCCTTTACTCCTGGTAATTAATCTTTTCATGAATCGCCGCCACATTTAGAGCCATTTCATTAAGTTTCTTTCCCTTTTACGTAACTGCTCGCTATGCCTCACATCTGCTCCATCCGCCGGGAGAGGTCACTCCGAGGGGATTGGCCTCAGCCCCTCAGCCCCCCCCCCGCTTGTTTTTCTCATCACAGGACACACATCCAGATAAATGCATTTATGTAACCACCCCGCCTAAACACAAGGAAACCACAGCTCCAAAGCGGATGGTGCTGAAAAGAATAAGTAAGGAATTGGTTTTGCAACCCAGGATAATTTCCCCCACATGTTTCCTGATGCAGTCTTAGCACCATCTTCCCCCTCACCTCAGCTAAGCATCCAAATCCATCTGGGGTCTTCATTCTTCCCTAGAGTTGCCAACCTCCGGGTGGTGGCTGGAGATCTCCTGTTATTACACCTGATCTCCAGGCGACAGAGATCAGTTCCCCTGGATACAGGGGCCGCTTTGGCAATTGGACTCTATGGCATTGAAGTCCCTCTCCTCTCCAAATCCGGCCCTCCTTGGGCTCCACCCAGTTCCATGTGGCTTTTGCCAATGCAGGCCCCATGAAGAATAGTTGGTTTTTATATGCCGACTTTCTCTACCACTTAAGGGAGACTCAAACCGGCTTACAATCACCTTCCCTTCCCCTCCCCACAACAGACACTCTGTGAGGTAGGTGGGGCTGAGAGAATGTGACTTGCTCAAGGTCACCCAGCTGGCTTCATGTGTAGGGGTGGGGGGGGAAATCCAGTTCACCAGATTAGCCTCCGCCGCTCATGTGGAGGAGTGGGGTATCAAACCCGGTTCTCCAGATCAGACTCCACCGCCCCAAACCACCGCTCTTAACCACTACACCATGCTGGCTCTGAGTAGCCCTTTCAGTGGTCTGTCACCAGTGGAAATGATGGTAGGTCATGTCCCAATATGACATTTGGCTCTTCCTGTCCCTGTGGACAGGAAGAAAATGGATTCATTTGAAATGTGTACGAGGAGACTTTTATGGATACCATGGGCTGCCAAAAAGACAAATTAGTGGGTTCTAGATTAAATCAAGCCTTAACTCTCCCTAGAAGCTAAGATGACCAAACTATCATAGTTTTGTCACGTTATGAGAAGACCAGAGTCACTGGAAAATGCAATAATGCTAGGAAAAGTTCAAGACAGCATAAGAACATAAGAAAGGCCCTGCTGGATCAGACCAAGGCCCATCAAGTCCAGCAGTCTGTTCACACAGTGGCCAACCAGGGGCCTCTAGGAAGCCACAAACAGGACGAATGCAGCAGCACCATCCTGCCTGTCTTCCACAGCACCCAAAATAATAGGCATGCTCCTCTGATACTAGAGAGAATAGGTATGCAACATGACCAGTATCCATTCCAACTAATAGCCATGAATACTCCTCTCCTCCATGAATATGTCCACTCCCCTCTTAAAGCCCTCCAAGCTGGCAGCCATCACCACATCCTGGGGCAGGGAGTTCCACAATTTAACTATGTGTTGTATGAAAAAATATTTCCTTTTATCTGTTTTGAATCTCTCACTCTCCAGCTTTAGCAGATGACCCTGCGTTCTCCCTGTCCACTCTCTCCAAACCATGCATAATTGTATAGACCTCTATCATGTCTCCCCTTAGCCGCCTTCTTTCCAAGCTAAACAGCCCTAAGCGTCTTAACCGCTTCCCATAGGACAGTTGCTCTAGTCCCCTAATCATTTTGGTTGCTCTTTTCTGCACCTTCTCAAGCTCTGCAATATCCTTTTTTAGGTGTGGTGACCAGAACTGTACACAGTATTCCAAGTGTGGTCTCACCATAGATTTGTACAAGGGCAGTATGATATCAGCAGTTTTATTCTCTATTCCTCATCTAATTATGGCCAGCATGGAATTTGCCTTTTTTACAGCAGCCGCACACTGGGTTGACATCTTCATTGAGCTATCCACCACCATCCCAAGATCCCTTTCTTGGTCTGTCGCTGCCAGCACAGATCTCATCAGTGTATATGTGAAGTTGGGATTTTTTGTCCCAATATGCATCACTTTACACTTGCTCACATTGAATCTCACTTGCCATTTTAATGCCCATTCTTCCAGTATGCAGATATCCTTCTGGAGCTCTTCACAGTCCGATTTTGTTTTAACCACCCTAAATAATTTGGTGTCATCTGCAAACTTGGCTACTTCACTGTTTAACCCCAACTCCAGGTCATTGATGAACAGGTTGAAAAGCACCGGTCCCAACACAGATCCCTGAGGCACCCCACTGCTCACATCCCACCATTGTGAGAACTGACCATTGATTCCTACTCTCTGCTTCCTATTTTTCAGCCAGCTCTCAATCCATAAGAGGACTTGTCCTCTTATCCCGTGACTATGAAGTTTGCTTAGCAGTCTTTGGTGGGGGACTTTGTCAAAAGCTTTTTGGAAATCCAAATACACAATATCCACAGGCTCATTCCAGTCCCAACAGGACCCAACAGGAGATGGATTGACTCCATCAAGGAAGCCATGGCTCGCAGTTTGCAAGACCTGAGTGAGGCTGTTAACAAGAGGACATTCTGGAAATCATTAATTCATAGGGTCGCCAGAAGCCAGAAGCAAGTTGATGGCACTTAACACACACATTTGCTCATTCTGTTGCTGGGGACCACAATCATGATAATTCAAACCCCAGGATTCCCCATTAGTATGTATGGGTATGAAAATGGAACAATAAGAAAGTGAACAAGGAAGAAAACGGGTTCATTTGAAATGTGGTGCTGGAGGAGAGTTCTGCTGATATCGTGGACTGCCAAAAACACAAATCAGAGGGTTCTAGATAAAATCAAACTTGAACTGTCCCCAGAAGCTAAAATGACTAAACTGAGGCTGTCGTACATGAGAAAACAAGACTCGCTGGCAAAGACAATGTGTGTGTGTTAAGTGCCGTCAAGTTGCTTCCGACTCCTGGTGACCCTATGAATCAAAGTCCTCCAAAACGTCCTATCTTTGACAGCCTTGTTCAAGTCTTGCAAACTGAGGGCCGTGGCTTCCTTTACACCCAGTCCATCTCCTGTTGGTTCTTCCTCTTTTCCTGCTGCCTTAAGCTTTTCCTAGCATGACTGTCTTTTCCAGTGACTCTTGTCTTCTCATCATGTGACCAAAGTACGACAGCCTCAGTTTAGTCATTTTAGCTTCTAGGGTCAGTTCAGACTTGCTTTGATCTATAACCCACCACATTTCAAAGGAATCAACTTTCTTCCTGTCAGCTTTCTTCATCGTCCAGGTTTCACACCCATACATAGCAATACAGAGTCAGCGTGGTGTAGTGGTTAAGAGCAGTGGTTTGGAGCGGTGGACTCTAATCTGGAGAACCGGGTTTGATTCCCCACTTCTCCACATGAGCGGCGGAGGCTAATCTGGTGAACTGGATTTGTTTTCCCCCCTCCTACACACAAAGCCAGATGGGTGACCTTGGGCAAGTTACACTCTCTCAGTCTCACCTACCTCACAGGGTGTCTGTTGTGGGGAGGGGAAGGGAAGGTGATTGTAAGCCAGTTTGATTCCGCCTTAAGTGGTAGAGAAAGTCGGCATATAAAAAACCACTCTTCCTATTCTTCAATAGGAAATATGATGGTATGAATTAACTTGATCTTGGTTGCCAGTGATACATCCTTACACTTAAGAGTTTGCTAAGACAACAATGCTAGGAAAAGTTGAAGGCAGCAGGAGAAGCGAAAGACCCAGCAGAAGATGGTTGACTCCATCAAGGAAGCCAGGGCCATTGGTTTGCAAGACCTGAACAAGGTTGTTGTAGACAGGACATTTTGGAGGTCATTAATTCATAAAAAAGGGTAAAGGTCCCCTGTGCAAGCACCTGGTCATTCTTGACCCATGGATGATGTCACATCCCGACATTTTCTAGGCAGACTTTGTGTAGGGGTGGTTTGCCAGTGCCTTCCCCAGTCATCTTCCCTTTAGCCCCAGCAAGCTGGGTCCTCATTTTACCGACCTTGGAAGGATGGAAGGCTGAGTCAACCTCGAGCCGGCTACCTGAAACCGACTTCTGTCGGGATCGAACTCAGGTCGTGAGCAGAGCTTTGGACTGCAGTACTGCAGCTTACCACTCTGCGCCACGGGGCTCCTCATTAATTCATAGAGTTGCCATAGGTTTGAAGTGACTTGATGGCACATAACGCACACTCACCCTGTGGACAGAATTGTGGGATACCCACAGCCCAAAATGTGTACATTGTCTTATTAGCGAGGAAGGTGCACTTCAGAACGGGTATTCTTTTCAAACAGTAACTCGCAGTCATCCTTTTATCCCTGTTACAATGGTTCTGAAGTAGGTTCCATCAAAGCATCGGAGTGGGGAGGGTTTTATTTTATTTTATTGCGACTCGCCACTCTTCCCCGTTGCGAAGGGGGAGGAAGAATATTTTCATTACCTTCTCCCCTAGATGGAGGGAATCTTCAAAGGAGAAAGAGGTGGGAGGTGAGCTGCTTAACCCTAATTTCCCTACCACCCAGCTTGGCTTGGCTGCGTATCACAAAATTAGTTTGCACACACTCCTTGTATGAAAGGCATGGGTTTTTTCGCTTGGTAGGTTGTTGGTTGGTGTGGTGTTTTTTTTTAATCATCTTGTACTGTAAACCTGGTGATTATTGCATGCTGTTTAAACTGTGTTTGGTGCCTTTGATGGTGCATTAGAAGACGAAGGTAAACGGCGGATACATTGGGGATGGAGGATCCTTTCCTCTCTTTGTTTGAAGCTGGCATTGTATGTCCGTGTGGACAATGTCCCTTTTCCCCCAAAGGTGTTCAGGGAGGGTGACGCTCATTTAACTCCGTGCAACTGAACCATCAAAGTAGGGGTAGGTGAGCAACTTGTGAATGAAGGAGAGAAGAAGATAGCCATCGACACCCCTGTCCCAAAATGAAGCCCATTGCTAGGGTGCCTGGAGATCTTCTACAGATCTCCAGATGACAGAGAGCCAGCGTGGTGTAGGGGTTAAGAGCAGTGGTTTGGAGCAGTGGAGTCTGACCTGGAGAACCGGGTTTGATTCCCCACTCCTCCACATGAGTGGGGGACGCTAATCTGGCGAACTGGATTTGTTTCCCCTCTCCTACAGAGGGAGCCAGCTGGGTGACCTTGGGCTAGTCACATCCTGTCAGCCCCACCTACCTCAAAGGGTGTCTGTTGTGGGGAGGGGAAGGGAAGGTGATTGTAAGCAGGTTTGATTCGTCCTTAAGTGGTAGAGAAAGTTGGCATATAAAAACAAACTCTTCTTCTTCTTCTTCTCTTGGAGGAAATGGCTGCTTTAGACGGTGGACTCTATGACATTGTAGCCCACTGAAGTCCCTCTCCTCCTCAACCCGGCTCTACCCAGGCTCCACCCCCAACTCTCAAGGAATTTCCCAACGTGGAATTGGCAACCCTAAACGTTGCCCAACGGGATCCACTATTGTGTTGTGGATCAGCGGGTTTCCAATTCCAGTTTGGCCATGAAGATGATCCTGGACCGGTCATTATTCTCAGGCTAATAGGGCTGCCAACCTCCAGGTGGTAGCTGGAAATCTCCAACTATTACATCTGATCTTCAGGTGACAGAGATCAATTCACCTGAAGAAAATGGCCGCTTTGGCCATTGGACTCTATGGCATTGAAGTCCCTCCCCTCCCCAAACCCCACCCTCCTCAGGCTCCGCCCCAAGAACCTCCTGCCAGTGGTGAAGAGGGACCTGGCAACCCTACTTTGAATCATGATGCTCATTCAGGATGCATTGAGCTGCCTGGAGGTGTCTTTTGATGTGGATTGGGATGCACATCCCCACCCGCAGCTAGTCCTCCTTGTTACGTGAATCGTCGCGTTCCTATAATAAGAGCTGGATCAGTGCCAATTACTGCAAACCAGCTAGGTCTGTACGCATTTGCCCGCCTTGGCCTCTTTCCTTTTTATGCACATATCCACTGCGAGTTGTTTCCAGAGCACCTTTTTTTCCTTTCTAGTTTTCCCTCTTTCATTCATTTCCCCCCCCCCCCGCACCGTTTTAATGGCATGCGCCCATAAGGCGCCATTTTTATGCAAAAGCGAATGCCGGTGTCAGTTTAATGAGCCAAGTTCGGTTAGGAATGAGATGACTGCCATTTCGTCGGGGGCTCAGAGAAACCAGAAAGGAAATCTGAACTTTCAAATGGAGTCAGAAGAGCCCCTAAATCCCACAACATCCCTAAATCCATTGCAGAGTTAGGCACTCGGGGATATGGTTTGGGTTTAAAAGCAGGCGTTCCAGATGTTCTCTTGACATGTGCCACATATTAGGGAGATGTGTTAGTTAATATTATTATTAGCAAAGTTGCACAGCCATAGGAATGTATTATTTGCATGCAGTAAATAAACTTCAAAGAAGTATATTGCAGAAGGTAGAACTTATATTTACTGAAGCAGATTCAATTCACATCCATGTTGCAGTCAAAAGGAGAGAAGCCTAATCTAAAGGATACTATTCCCTATCACAAGTGACCAGCTAATCCGGTAGCACGTGTATGCAGGTAAAATGGCATGGCTCAAACCCTGCCTGTCCTAGGCTCCACCCACAAAATCTCCAGGTATTTGGGAGTTGGCCACCCTATATAGGCATGAGGAGGAGGAGGAGGAGGAGGGGGAGAAGAAGAAGAAGAAGAGTTGGTTTTTATACCCTGTTTTTCTCTTTCTTAAGGAGTCTCAAAGCGGTTTACAATCACCTTCCCTTCCTTCCCCACAACAGGCACCTTGTGAGGTTGGTGGGGCTGAGATAGTTCAGAGAGAACTGTGATTGGCCCAATGTCACTCAGCAGGATTCATGTAGAGGAGTGAGGAATTAAACTAGGTTCTCCAAATTAGAGTCTGAGAGTCCGCCACTCATGTGAAGGAATCAAACCCAGTTCTCCAGATTAGAGTCCACCACTCCAAACCGCTCCAAACCACCACTCCAAACCACAGCTAGCATGGTGTAGTGGTTAAGAGCGGTGGACTCTGATCTGGAGAACCAGGTTTGATTCCCCACTCCTCCCCATGAGCAGCGGTGGCTAATCTGGTGAACAGGATTTGTTTCCCTGCTTCTACACATGAAGCCAGCTGGGTGACCTTGGACCAGTCACAGTTCTCTTAGAGCTATCTCAGCCACACCTACCTTACAGGGTGTCTGGTGTGGGGAGGGGAAGGTAATTGTAAGCCGGTTTGATTCTTCCTTAAGAGGTAGAGAAAGTCAATGTATAAAAGCCAACTCTTCTTCTTAACCACCACACCTCACTGACTGGAACAAGCTTAACCCATAAACTAATATTAAATAAAGTGAGGGAATTAAATTCCAAAATGATGATCAACCTGTATCTAAATCGGTATTTCAAAGTCTCAGAACTGCAGAAATATATTTATCAACTGTCAATGTAGTATCTGTCATCGTACGACACTCTAACCATTACACAGCACTGTCTCTCAATCTGCTGTATTTCTAGGCTTCCACATATTCCTGTTTGGCACAAAAAGAACAAAAACGCACAGACGCAATCCATTAGGTAAAAACAAGTAGGCTGCCTCCTAAAGTGTCAATGACATACCAAATTTGAAAACAGGGCTATTAACTATTTCAATAACCTAATTCACAAAATGATGTTCAAACCTAAGCATGTGGAACTGGAGATTAAATCCTAAATCTATTTGTGTGTTATGTGCCGCCAAGTCACTTCTGACTTGTGTGTGTGTGTGTGTGTGTGTGTAAAGGGTCACCAAGTCGCAGCTGACTTATGGCAACCGGTTATGGGGTTTTCAAGGCAAGACACCTTCAGAGGTGGTTGGCCGTTGTCGGCTTCTGCATAGCCTGGCATTCCTTGGTGGTCTCCCATCCAAATACTAACCAGGGCTGACCTCACTTAGCTTTTGAGATTTTTATCTGGCCAAGGGCCACAAATAAACTATCCATCTATCTATCTAGCTTCTGAGATCTGATGAGATCAGGCTATATCATGCTACGGTCTCTCCCCACTTCTGACTTAGGGCAACCCTATGAATCAATGTCCTTCAAAACATTCTCTCATTAACAGCCTTGCTCAAGACTTGCAAACTGAGGGCCGTAGCTTCCGGAGTGAGTCAATCGATCTCATGTTGGGTCTTCCTCTTTTCCTTCTGCCTTCACTCTTTTTTCGGTATCCTTAAACAGGGCTTCAAGCTCTGCACTGGGAAACAGCTGGAGATTTTGGGCATGGAGTAGGGTTGCCAACCTCCAGGTACTAGCTGGAGATCTCCTGCTATTACAACTGATCTCCAGCCGATAGAGATCAGTTCACCTGGAGAAAATGGCTGCTTTGGCAATTGGACTCCATGGCATTGAAGTTCCTCCCCTCCCCAAACCCCGCCCTCCTCAGGCTCTGCCCCAAAAACCTCCTGCCAGTGGCGAAGAGGGACCTGGCAACCCTAGCATGGAGCCTGAGAAGGTTGGGGTTTGGGAAGAAGAGGGACCTTGGCAAGCTATAATGCCATGGAGTCCACCTTCCAAAGTGGCCATTTTCTCCAGGGGAACTGACCTCTGTCACCTGGAGATTAGTTGTAATCCAAGGAGATCTCCAGCCACCACCTGGAGATTGGCAACCCTACTTAGAGAATCCTTTCCCCTGTGTTCATTCACCCTACCCATGGCTGCCTGTGTAGATTTAATGCCGATCTGCTGCTTGCAGGTGTTCACAGTGTGCAGGATCGCTGTTTGCGTTCCCCGGGGCACCAACCTCTTTTTTCCTTCCGCAGAGGATCCCTTTTGCGTTGTCATCGACGGATCCCGCGGGCACCCAGACTGAGTGCTTTCCTTTCTTCCAAACTCACAAACACAGAAACCGGTAACAAGATTAACAGATTAAGAAGCCACCAAGCACACGGCTAAGATCTCTGCAATGCTTTCGTCTCAGATATTTGCTGTCTCCCCTTCTCCTTTTCCGCCTAGTATATCTCAAGACATTTGCGTGTCGATGTGTATAATAGTTCACGTGTCTTTAAAGAAGGCAGGTAGTAAAACTCAGGCCTTTCTGCAGTAAATGTTTGGCATCCCACTGCACAATCTGGGATTAAAAAGAGAAAGAAACCTAATTATTGCAAACAAACAAACAAACAAACACAAACAAACCCCAAAGCACGAGCGAGATCTTGAAAAAGTAGCGAAAGTTAGAGTCACAACTTGGATAAAAACTTTACATCTGAAAGGGCTATGTTGTTTTTCCTGGGGAGAAGGAGGGGGAAAGCATTGTCCCAATAAGTTTCTTCCCCCACCACTCCGGAGTTTGCATCTGCTGAAATTATTACTGACACTGAAGACGACGCCCGAACAGACTGCCTAACTGTTGCCCAACAGACATGCCCGAGCGTGGCACTAATTTAATTTTAATTTCCCAGCCCAAGTTTGGTCTCCGATCCGCCCCAGCTGGCCGGTGCCCGTCATCTGTCGACAGAACGACCCCTAAGCCATGCTGGGCTAAATCAGGATTATAAATGACGGGCCGCCATGTGCTCTTAAAGCTTCTTATTCGCCTCGCCGGGGAAGGTATGCGGCTGCCACGTCCGAGTGGCAGCCCGCTTCCTTCTGTCAATCGGCCGGGAAGGCCTGCGTCCTTTCGGGGCATCCCGGCCGCTGCCTCGACGCTTGCCTGCTGGTTCCAGCACGTGCCTGACCTTTGGCCCCCCCAGCCCTTCCCCAGCCTCTCTCCTCCCCCACCCCAGCCCCGGCTCGTTGGGTTACCAGCCCCGAAGCTGCCTGACGAGCCGGGTGGCTTTGGGTGGCACGTGGAGCGGGCAGGGCATATGGCCGGCTGGTCGCATGCAGAAGGGGATCGCGCCGGAGCCAAACAGCCCCGCGCTGTTCTCGCGGCAGATGGGAGAAGCGTGGCGTTCAATATTTAGACAGATGCCGCCTCCTTGTTCCACCTGTCTGGAACTTGGACGTTGTTCAGCATGAACTGTCTGCCTCATTATCTGGGAGACAAAGGGGGCCTTTATGGACTGCGACTCGGAGCATCGCAGCGGCGGAGCGCGCGCACCGATATTAATTGCTGACCCTCTCGTTGAAGGCCCCGAAAACATCTTTGCAATTACTGGAGGAGAAGCGTACCATCCCCGTCCTCTCCACAAGCCGCTTTTCCTAGTCTTTATCGAGCCCGGGTTGCCACATTAAATTAAACATGGAGGAAAGGTTTTTTTTTTATATATATATATATATATATATATATATATATATATATATATATATATATATATATATATATATATATATATATATATATATATATATATCTCGCCGGAATTATTATTATTATTATCCTTATGATTGTTATTATTACAATTATAAAATCACATTTGAAAATGACTGTGACGTTCCATCCATTAAGAAGCCCAACCTTTCCATCTAACAATCACGGCTCCATTGTGCGGAGCCCTTTCTTGCAAATTTCCTCTTTGCCTCTCAGTAGTCAACAGTTCTTTTAAACAGCCAGACACTAGAAAAACACTCTTTGAAAGGGTGCTATTATATTCCGCATATTTTTACACAACAATTTATGCCCTTCTTGGGTTCTGCTTTGTTAAAAAAAGAACCGTCAAGCCAAGTGAAACAGAAAGGATCTCCAAAAGCCGGGTCTTAATTCAGTTACAGTTTGGGTTTCAGACTTGGAAGGTGACCTTCTACCTGAGTGACCTTCTACCAGAGTAAGGCTATTGGTCCTCGTAGCTCAACATTGAGAGACAGCGTGGTAGAGTGGCTAGGGTTGCCAGGTCCCTATTCGAAACCGGCAGGAGGTTTTAGGGGCAGGGCCTGAGGAGGGCAGGGTTTGGGGAGGGGAGGGACTTCAATGCCATAGAGTCCAATTGCCAAAGTGGCCGTTTACTCCAGGTGAACTGATCTCTATCGGCTGGAGATCAGTTGTAATAGCAGGAGATCGCCTGCCAGTACCTGGAGGTTGGCAGCCCTAGGAGCAGCAGACTCTAATCTGGAGGACCAGGTTTGATTCCCCACTCCTCCACATGAGTGGCAGACTCTAATCTGGAGAAATGGGTTTGATTCCCCACTCCTCCACATGAACGGCGGACACTAATCTGGAGAACTAGGTTTGATTCCCCACTCCTCCACATGAGCAGCAGATTCTAAACTGGAGAACCGGGTTCGATTCTCTGCTCTTTCACATGAGCAGCTGACTCAAATCTGGAGAACTGGTTTGGTTTCCCCAGAGGGGACCTGGGCTAATCACAGTTCTCTCCAAACTCCCTGTTGTGGGGAGAGGAAGAGAAGGCAATTGCAAGCCAGTTTGAGACTCCTTCAAGGTTGAGAAAATCAGGGTATAAAAACCTACTCTTGCCTTCCTCTCTACTCTTGACCGGCACCAGCTCCTCCAGGATCTCAGGCAGAGAAAGGCCTTTCCCAGTACTAGAGAGCATCTAACTGGAAGTTGTACTTGGCACCTTCTGTATATAAAAGAGGTGCTCCCCTCTGAACATAAGAACTGCATTGAACATGATGTTGGTGGACATGAATGCATGAAGCTGTCTTCTAGTAAATAAGACCATTGGTCCATCAGTGTCAGTATTATGTACTCAGACTGGCAGCAGCTCCCCAGGGTTTCAGGTGGAGGACTACTGCCTGATCCCTTTTTTAGCTGGAGATGCCAGGGAGTAAACCTGGGATCTTCTGCATGCTGAACAGATGCTCTACCACTGAGTCACGGTCCCTTTACACTGCTCTCATACTGACCCTAAGTCCACCCAGCTCAGGAAGAAGAAGAGTTGGTTTTTACATGCCGACTTTCTCTGTCACTTAAGGGAGTCTCAAACCGGCTTACAATCGCCTTCCCTTCCCCTCCTCACAACAGACACAGGCAAAGAGGGTTGGAAGGTCCCTCTTTACCTGTGGCGGGAGGTTTTTGGGGCTGAGACTGAGGGGGGTGGGGCTTAGGGAGGGGAGGGACTTCAATGCCATAGAGTCCAATGACCAAAGCAGCCATTTTCTTCAGGTGAACTGATTTCTCTTGGCTGGAAGTCAGTTGTAATAGCAGGAGATCGCCAGCTAGTACCTGGAGGTTGGCAACCCTACAGCTCAGCTCTGTCTAATCTTTGCTGGCATTTTCAGGTGGACAGCCATGCTGATCTGCAATGGAAGAGTGAGATTTGAGTCCAGTAGCACCTTAAAGGTTTCCAGGTTGTCAGCTTTCAAGAGTCCAAGTTCCCTTTGTCGGATACGATCTCCATTCCTACTTGTATCTGGCAAAGGGATCTTGTACTCTCAAAAGCTGATTCCCTGGAAATCTTGTAGGACTTTAAGGTGCTACTGGACTCAAATCTTTCTCTCAGTTGGCAGTTGCTTTCCAAGGTCTCAGGAAGAGAAAGGTCTCTCCAAGCATCTCTTACCTGAGATCCCTTAATAGGTGATGTCAGGGACTGGATATGGGAGACTTTGGTGTGCAAAATATGGACTGGATTGGTGGGCAATTGTCCGCCAAAACCACTCACCTAGAAACTCTAATGTGATGTGACCCTGGGAGAGAATTTTTTTAAAGCAACTCCTGATGAGATGGAGGATTGGCTTGAAAATTTTCCACTATATTTCTTAGCCACAACTCTCTTAGAAGAAGAAGAGTTGGTTTTTATATGCCGACTTTCTCTACCACTTAAGGCAGAATCAAACCGGCTTACAATCGCCTTCCTCTCCCCACAACAGACACCCTGTGAGGTAGTTGAGGCTGAGCGAGAATGACTTGCCCAAGGCCACCCAGCTGGCTTCATGTGTAGGAGTGGGGAAACAAATCTAGTTCACCAGATTAGCCTCCACCACTCATGTGGAGGAGGAGGGAATCAAACCCAGTTCTCCAGATCAGACTCCACCACTCCAAACCACTGCTCTTAACCACTACACCATGCTGGCTCTCTTAGATTGATTATGCATGAGTACTTTCACTCATGTTCGCCCCCAGTCTTTCTCGGTTGTTCCTTGGGGATATGCATGAGTTTTCAGTCCATTAGAAATGACCTCACTGCCAGTCCTTGCAATATCTTCCCATTCCTCTATTAACCCAACTCTTCCATCTTCTCTGAGCAAAGCCTGGGTGAAATCCCCGTGCAGAAGGCAAAGTCTGGGATATGCAAGCTTGGTTTCTCTCACAGCCAATTACAAAGCAGCATGTAAAGAGGCAGGGATTCAAATGCTTCCTGCTTCCTCTGAGCTCTTTCTGAGCAGAAGAAAGACTTTTTAAAACCGAGGCTTGGATTTGTCCCCCCACCCTTTCAGAATGCTCCGTTTTTTTATGTTTGTTGTTCTTAAAATGCTTTTTTATGCAGCAATTGGGTTTGGAGGGGGATTTTCCCTCACAGTAAACTCTACAAAGCAAGCCAATTGCAAAGCAGCATTTGAAGGGGCGGGAACTTGATTTGAGCTTGGAGACTGCTGGTGCGTAGATCCCCAACAGGAAAGTGTGGGTCCAGTTAGCAACGAACCTCAGGCAAAAAACCCTTGCATAAATGACCTTAATCTTCACAACCTGTTTGTAGAGGGAAGCGATGAGTTCACAATGCTTCACTAAACAGCCCTCCCCCAGTCTCACCCCCAGCGGCTGTAGGTGGGGGTCCCTACCCGTGTCCCTGTATTAATTTTAATTTCAATGCTAATATTTGTTCATGTGTTGGCGCTTGGCAATCGTGGCCCTTTCTTACATACCCAAGGTAATGCCAATCAACACTTTGGGGTCAGGAAACAATGTTCCTCCAGGCCAGATTGACCAGGGATCCTGGAGGATTCTCCCCCCACCGGTCTTCTAAGCATGGAGTAGGGGGTCACTGGGGGTGTGGGTGGTACTTGTGAATTTCCTGCATTGAGTAGGGGGTTGGACTACATGACTCTGGAGATCCCTTCCAACACCAGCGTGGTGTAGTGGTTAAGAGCAGAGGTTTGGCGCGGTGGACTCTGATCTGGAGAACCGGGTTTGATTCCCCACTCCTCCACACGAGCGGTGGACTCTGATCTGTTGAACCAGGTTGGTTTCCCCACGCCTACCCATGAAGCCAGCTGGGTGACCTTGGGTTAGTCACAGCTCTCTTAGAGCTCTCTCAGCCCCACCTACCTCACAAGGTGTCTGTGGTGAGGAGGGGAAGGGAAGGAAATTGTAAGCCGGTTTGAGTCTCCCTTAAGTGGTAGAGAAAGTCGGCATGTAAAAACCAACTCTTCTTCTTCTATGATTTTTTGGTAACATTTTTTCACATTAAAGCCCGTTTAACAGAAGACATATGGACGATTGGAGAGAGAGAGAAGGGGGTCTATCCTAATTGATCGGCCCAGGACTCGGGAGGTTAATTACAGATATTAACACTACTTTTCTCTGGATACTTGCCCCCGAGAAGGCTATCGGCGCTTCCAAACGATCTGGCCCCCTGACCACCTGTCTCTCTTTAGCCTGTTAACTAATTGATAAATAATGCGAGTGTATTGGGGGGGGAAGTCTAATTAAATCGCCAAGCCTTATAAACAAATGCACACAAACATTTGGTAGCGCGTGGAAAACGGGGAATCTCAGCTGGCACCGAAGGTCGAAGAAAAGATTTTGTTGGAAAGCCAAACAAATATATCAAAGGCAGCTTTAAAGAAAGAAGATATGAGAAGATTAAAGCCCCTTCTCCCAATGTGTCACGTTCCCAATCCAATTTGGGCTTGCGCACAATGGTGCATCTAACCAAATCTTGGTCGTGTTTACTTTCGCTGTGTATTATTAATGCACATTTGCAGATTGATGACGGAAACATCTCGTGGTGGAATGCAGCCCCATGCCACCCTAGATCCTAAAAATGGGTGGGCATAACTGGGTGAATGTGGAACCTAACATGCAGGAGCTCAGCGACAGGCAAATATGCCAAAATGGTTAAAATATTCACATTTGCTTGATGGGATCCAGTGATTTCCTGTCTAAAAAGGCTTGCTGTTCTTGGTACTGAGTTTGGGTACTTTGGAGCAGAGCTGAGTTCCTTTTTCTAAGAAGTGCAAATCATTCGTGGCCTTTCTAGGGTTGCCAGCCCTTGGTTGGGAACTGGCAGGAGGCTCAGCCAGGGTTTCCGGCTCTGGGTTGGAAAATACCTGGAGATTTTGGGGGTGGAGCTTGAGAAGGGCGGGGTATGGAGAGGGAAGGGACTTGGAGAGAGCCAACTTGGTGTAGTGGTTAAGAACGGTGGTTTGGAGCAGAGGAGTCTGATCTGGAGAACCGGGTTTGATTCCCCTCTCCCCCACATGAGCAGCGGAGGCTAATCTGGTGAATGAGTAAAGTTGGGAAACGTCTTCAGGAATTTTCAAAACGTTTTTCGCAGAATTATGCTTCTTCAGCCTGTAATAATGAAATTCATGGCGCCATGTATTGGGCTGCTTCTGTTTTCTTTCAAAGGTCCTCTTTCCCAACTTTACTCATCACACCATTCTTCCAAGATAAACGGGACTTTTCCCCTTGCTTTCGATACTTTGGCGTTTTGATATTGTTTAGTCTTTAAAAACAATTGTTGCTAAAGACCTTGTTGAAGTCTTGTTAGACGCTATGGAAGATATCCCCATATATGTGTATATAATCTGTGTTTAGGATTGTAAGTAAGTTTCTGTTTGCACCTCACTGTTGTCTCCACTATTTTGTAATACACTGTTTGATATTTTTGCATATAGAGCTGAGTACTGTTTTTTTTCTAAACAATGTATTGTACAGTACAGGTGATTTGTAGTGCTTGACTATTAACCTCCAGGTACTAGCTGGAGACCTCCCACTATTACAACTGATCTCCAGCTGATAGAGATCAGTTCCCCTGGAGAAAATGGCCGCTTGGGCAATTGGACTCTGTGGCACTGGAGTCCCTCCCCTCCCCAAACCCCGCCCTCCTCAGGCCCCGCCCCAAAACCTCCCACCGGGGGCGAAGAGGGACCTGGCAACCCTACACATGGAGGGACAGGGTTCTCTAACACTGCTTCGGCAAATGGCAGTAGGTTTGGGGGGCGCTGGATGTGATGTCTGGGGAGGGCAGGGTTTGGCGTGGATGTGCTGTCATTTCCAGGTAGGGTTTCCATCTCCCAGGTGGGGCTTGGAGAGCCCCCAGAATTACAACTGATCTTCTGACTAGGGAGATTAGATCCCCTGGTGAAAACGGCTGTGTTGGAGGGTGGGCTTTATGGCATTATACCCCGCTGAGGTTCCTTCCCTCCCCAAATCCCGTCATCCCCAGGCTCCATCCCCCAAATCTCCAGGAATTTCCCAACCTAAAGCTGGCAACCCTATTTCCAGGTAGCTGGTAGCTGGGTTTTTTTATTGTATGTGCAGGGACGAGAGATGGACTAGCTCTCTCCTCCACTCATCCAAAACAAAAGCTGAGGAATGGGTCACTTTATTCCCATGGAATGCCGACTCTCCTGATAGGGTTGCCAGGTCCCTGTTCACCATCAGCGGAGGGGTGTTGGGGCGGAGCCTGAGGAGGGCGGGGTTTGGAGCGGGGAGGGTCTTCAGTGCCATACAGTCCAATTGGCAAAGTGGCCATTTTCTCCAGGCGAACAGATCTCTATCGGCTGGAGATCCATTGTAACAGCAGGAGATCTCCAGCTAGCAACTGGAGGCTGCAATACAATAAACAAACAGCGCTGTAAGACTGACTAGTCAATGAGAAGAAAACAGCACTAGCTCCAAGATTAGGAAAATGCAAAAGTATATTCTAAACAAGGTGTAAACGGCACACTACCACAAAAATACAAATACTCGGTACCGAGAGAATACAGACAACAATCAGCGGCAACTAACAGACGGAATAGTAAATTATTCCTTCTGAAGGCAGATCAGAGCTGGAAGAAGATGGGCGTGCTCATTGGAGGAAAGCTGGAGAAGAAAGTAAAGCGGTTCTTTTAGAAAAAATAAAAATACGAATGCAGAAAAAAATAACTTGATAGTTGTCTGTGGGTCTGTAACAGTCCTCGATGCCGGGGAAAATGTGTAAGGACGGGTTCTCTAGATAAAAACCACGTTTCGCTGTGAGGCTTCGTCAGCCAATGGTAGTAGTACTTAATCAGACAACGCAGCATTGGAAAGACCAAAAGGTTCAAGTTTCAATGGTAATGTGCATGCCCATCTTCTTCAAGCTGTGATCTGCCTTCGGAAGGATCATTATGCATGACTTGGTCTTGCCTCGCTTCTGCGCATGTCCACTGCGCGTCTTGCTGGCTGCGTCTACCAACTTTGGAATTACAATCCAGGACTTGTTTAATTTACTATTCCGTCTCAGTTAGTTGTCGCTTATTGTTGTCTGTATTCCCTCGGTACCGAGTATTTGTATTTTTGTGGTAGTGTGCCATTTACACCTTGTTTAGAATGCACTTTTGCATTCTCAGTACCTGGAGGCTGGCAACCCTACCTGGAAAAAATGGCCACTTTGGCACTTGGGCTCTATGGCAGTGAAGTCCCTCCCCTACTTTGGGTTCATGCCGGGGGGTGGGGAAAGGCAGGGTATAAATGAAGTAAATAATAGTTGGGCCTCGTTGTTGTGCAGAAGGTTTGCCAAGGCTGGGGGGTCTAGGGCAGTGGAGAAAAGGGAGATCATTAATCTAAAAAGGGGGCCTGAGGTGAAATGTCTGCAGGCCAGGCAAAAACCATATGCATCCTATATTGATTTGCGTGCTAGGGAAGACATCATTATGTGCGTTTGGTGCATTATTCACGCGGACCAGATGGGCCGTTGGCACCGGCAAGCCAAACACAAGATGTGCGGTTTTTACCCAAGTGGGCCGATAAATTATCATAAACCACTTATGGATATCCCTCAACCATGACGCCTAATAGTAAAATTAAATTAAACAAGAAACTTCCGGCATCACTGTGTAGAAAAACTGGCAGGAGAAACAGCTCTGGAATGGAGGGAGCCGCTGTGAGTGCCGTCTTTGGGGTTGTGGATTGCAGGCGTTCCTCAGGCGAGCCGGAGCTGAAGGAACTCAATCCTTTTTTGGCACATTTTAAAAAGATGGGTCCCCCTGTTTTTTAACATCCCCCCCTGCAACTGCTTCAAACATGTTTGCCTATTTGCTCTCATAAGAACATAAAAACATAACAAAAGCCCTGCTGGATCAGACCAAGGCCCATCAAGTCCAGCAGTCTGTTCACACAGCGGCCAACCAGGTGCCTCTAGGAAGCCCCTAAACAAGACAACTGCAGCAGCACCATCCTGCCTAATATACTAGGCATGCTTCTCCGATACTGGAAAGAATAGGTGTGCATCATGACTAGTATCCATTTTGACTCGTAGCCATGGATAGCCCTATCCTCCAGGAACATGTCCACTCCTCTCTTAAAGCCTTACCATAAGAAACATAAGAAAAGCCCTGCTGGATCAGACCAAGGCCCATCAAGACCAGCAGTCTGTTCACACAGTGGCCAACCAGGTGCCTCTAGGAAGCCCCCAAACAAGACGATTGCAGCAGCATTATCCTGCCTGTGTCCCACAGCACCTAATATATTTGGCATGCTCCTCTGATCCCGGAGAGAATAGGTATGCGTCATGACTAGCATCTATTTTTACTAGTAGCCATGGATAGCCCTCTCCTCCATGAACATGTCCACTTCCCTCTTAAAGCCTTCCAAGTTGGCAGCCATCACCACATCCTGGGGCAGGGAGTTCCACAATTTAACTCACTCAGAATTGTCTTTGTTCTCGGTGATGTCAGCCCATAGTCACTTTGGATTGGCTACATATTTATTTAAAGTATTGATATGACAGCCTTTCTCCCAGCGGAAGGCACCTCCATCAGCTGAGTGGAATGGTAGGATATAAGGTTTCCAACCTCCAAGTGGAGTAGGGTTGCCAGCTTCCAGGTGGTGACTGGAGATCTCCTGCTATTACAACTGATCTTCGGGCGACAGAGATCAGTTCCCCCGGAAAAAATGGCTGCTTTGGCAATTGGACTCTATGGCATGGAAGTCCCCCCTCTCCAAACCCCACCCTCTTCAGGCTCCACCCCCAAAATCTCCAGGTATTTCCCAACATGGAGCTGGCAACCCTAAGGTTAGGCCTGGAAATCTCCTGGAATCACACCTGATCATCAGACTCCAGAGATTAGTTCCCCTGGAGAAAATAGCTATTTTGGAGGGTTGTCACTATGGCATCATACCCTACTGAGGTCCCTTGCCAATCTTTGTTCCAAAATCTCCAACCCATTGAGGATTTCTGCCTCTTGAGCTAGGACTGCCAATATCCAGGTGGGGCCTGGAGATCTCCTGGAATCAGACCTGATCTCCAGACTTCAGAGATCAGTTCCCCTGGAGGAAATGGCTGGTTTGGAGGGTGGACTCTATGGCATCATACCCCACATGAGGTCCCTCCCCTCCTCAAACTGCACCTTCCCCCAGCTCCACCCCTAAATCTCCAGGCGTTTCCCAACACAGAGTTGGCAAACCTAGTAGGATAATACAGTAGACCCTGGCGTTCTCCTGACAAGTGGGGTTTGTGTTCTGGGTTTGGGGGGGGGGGTCACCCAGGAAAACGCCACTGACAAACACGGAGGATGAATCAGAAGCAAAAAAGATAGGGTGTGTGTGTGCGGAAACCCAACTGCCCCCTAATTGGTCACTGCTTTCAATCGGTTCTCCGGGGAGAGATCGCCTGCGAGCCGAGGCAATCGCCAACACAGGTAGGTCTGAGCCGTGCAAGAGAGGGTGAAGTATCCCCGAATGGATTGGGCCTCAGCTCTAGTTCCGGGATTATCCGGAGACAGTGGGCAATTATCGAGTGGCATTGGTTTAGCGCTGATTAGTATCTGCACGCTTCTTCCTTCCTTTCCAAGGAAAGTGTCGATAAAGATCGCGCCAGCTGTGCCGTGCCCTTCATGAGAAGAGAAAAATAAACCCCGCACGCCTGCACGCATGCCCGACATGGCAATCTAACGGGATCAGATCTCTTCCTCCCCCTCTCCTCGTTTGATCACAATCTGTTACCTCGATGTCTTTGCAAATTAATCAAGGCCCCGCTCGTTCGGCCCCGGCCCGTTTGTACTGCTAAACGGATACATGTCGCAAGAGCCGCGGAATACGTAATTAAATCCTCCCGTTTAATCTCTCCATAATAATTTTGACCTTCGTCTGGAGACGCTGCGGTTGGAAGCGGTGATACAGCAGGCAGGCACGGGCCCGGCGAGGCAGTTTATGGTAACAGGCTACCTAGAATGATGGTTGGTGGGAAACTGAAGAAATTGGACCGCACAGTGCAAAAGTATCAGGTGGGTCGCCGTGGTGGTTAGGGTTGTCATGTGTGCAGTGGTTGCAGGCAAACCCCTGCCAATCTACCCCCCTGCCCATCGACCAGCTGAGGGTCGGAGGGCAAACATGCACCCACGCCTACACACCACGGCACATCACTTTCGGTTTACACCCGGAAGTGCCTCATCGTGAGGGGCCTTAGACCACTCAAACTGTGACTTTGAGTGGTAAAGGGCCCCTCGTGATGCGGCACTTCGGGGTGTAAACCAGAAGTGACGCACACACGCGTCGGCACATCCACGCATGCGCGATCTCCTCGGCTCTGCCCCAAAAGCCTCCTGCCAGAGGAGAGGGGGGAGCTGGCAACCCTAGTGGTGGTCTGCAGTAGAAGAGCGAGATTCAAGTCCAGTGGTGCCTTTAGGATTGCCAACCTCCAGGTGCTAGCTGGAGATCTCCCGCTACTACAACTGATCTCCGGCCAATAGAGATCAGTTCCCCTGGAGAAAATGACCGCTTTGGCAATTGGACTCTATGGCATAGAAGTCCCTCCCCTCCCCAAACCCCACCCTCCTCAGGCTCCACCCCAAAAATCTCCAGGTATTTCCCAACCCGGAGCTGGCAACCCTAAGCACCTTAGAGATCAATGAGATTTTCAGGGTATGAATTTGCGAGAGTCAAATCGCCCTTTGTCAGACACCAACACGACACAACGAGCTCTGACTCACAAAAGCTGATATCCTGGAAATATAATTGGTCTTTAAGGTTCTAGAAGTAGCCCCTCGGCGCAGAGGGGTAAGCTGCAGTACTGCAGTCCAAGCTCTGCTCACGACCTGAGTTCGATCCCGACGGAAGTCGGTTTCCGGTAGTCGGCTCAAGGTTGACTCAGCCTCCCATCCTTCCGAGGTCGGTGAAATGAGTACCCAGCTTGCTGGGAATAAAGGGAAGAGGACTGGGGAAGGCACTGGCAAACCACCCCGTAAACAAAGTCTGCCTAGTAAACGTCGGGATGTGATGTCACCCCATGCGTCAGGAATGACCCGGTGCTTGCACAGGGGACCTTTACCTTCCTTTAAGGTACTACAAGACTCAAATCAAAGTGTGAAAGTGGCTATGGACACAGGGCTCTGCTAGGAAAAAATAATAAAACGGAAACGAAGCCGCTACATTGCAGCTATTTCCTGGAATTATGGCTGATGCTTCATTAGAGCAGGACGAAAGCTTCTCAGCACGAATTTGCCATCACGGGATTAATAACACTGTAAAAAAAAAATGTTCAAGCACACCCTGGATTCTGATCCTTGGGTTCGAGGGACAAAAATCAGCTAGCGCACCGCCATCAAGCCCTGCGAGGTAGGCTTGGACAGGAGTTTGTGATGGGCCCAAGATCAACCAGCAAGCTTCCATGGTAAAAGTGGGAATTCAAACCTGGGTCTCCCAGAATCCTGTTATGCAATTGTATTCACTACACCACGCTGGACAGCCATGCTTGCTGCTTGGAGCCCATTGGAGGATTTTTTAAAAAATGAATTGAAGTGCTATCTGTTGGGCAGAACCCTTTGACCTATCAGCTTTCTCATCCATTAAACTGAAAGAGGGGTGGGCTGGAAATAGGGTTGCCAACTCAGCAGAGTAGAATGCCATAGAGTCCACCCTTCGAAGTATCCATTTTCTCCAGGGGAACTGGTAGCCTGGAGATCTGAAGAAGTGAGCTGTGACTCACGAAAGCTCGCACCTTACCAGAAATTTAGTTCATCTTTAAGGTGCTACTGGACTCTGGCTCTTTTCTACTGGAGATCTCTTATAATTCGTGGAGATCTCCAGGTCTCCCCTGGAGACTGGCAACCCTAGTTGGTAACACTAGCATAGATGGGCAAGTCTTGGTGGTGTAGTCCAGCGTGGTGTAGTGGTTAAGAGCGGTGGTTTGGAGCAGTGGACGGATCTGGAGAACCAAGTTTGATTCCCCGCTCCTCCACATGAGTGGTGGAGGCTAATATGGTGAACTGGATTGGTTTCCCCGCTCCTACACATGAAGCCACCTGGGTGACCTTGGGCCAGTCACACTTTCTCAGCCTCACCTACCTCACAGGGTGTCTGTTGTGGGGAGGGGAAGGGAAGGTGATTGTAAGCTGGTTTGAGTCATCCTTAAGTGGTAGAGAAAGTCAGCATATAAAAAACAACTCCTTCTTCTTCTTCTTCATCTTCATCTTCTTCTTGATAGTTCAGCCTTTTCTCATTTTGTGTGTAATCTGTTAAAATCTTCATGACCTTTATTCAGCATGGGCACTCACCAACATTCGACGGGTAAGCAATATTTTCTCCAGGTAACAAACAACGCTGTGCACCGAACCCTTTTTATTCGATAACAATTAGCAGGGACACCTCCGACATTTGATCAGCGAGTTTTTGAATGCATCTATTATTTGCTGCCCAATCGTGTTCAGCGCAACTTACTGGGGGCATAATCTGCCGAGCCTCTACGGGGGCAGGAATACTTAGCTACCTAAGTATGCATCACCATGGCAACGGGGGATGCAGCTGCAGCTCCCTCCATCCTTCCACCTGAGCATCCTTGCACCAGAGCGAACTGCACCTGCCGAGCTTTCACGGCCCAGGCCAATAGAGGCAGTTAACGGCATCCCAGATAATATCATAATGAGTTTTAATTGCAAAAAAGCTTGCATTCACAGAGTGAACCTGTGGATGGGGGTGAGTGGAGGAGGGAGAATGGGGAGTTGTGTGGCCGTTACTGCGGTATCCAAATAAATTATACAAGAGGGCTTGGAATTAAGCCAAGTGTTCTTTTGAGATCTGGAGGGTTAGGAGCCAATCCAGAAAACAAAGTCCTTTAATGCATACATCCTAAGAATTCTCATTTAAACAATTTCCGGACTGAGCATTACATGAAATTCCATTTTTGAATACTATTGTAGCCATGTTTTTCCTCTCTTCTTACAGCAGTTACAGGAATTTCACTATCTTGTTATAACCAAATGATCCTGATTTCAAAAGAAGAAGAAGAAGAAGAAGAAGAAGAAGAAGAAGAAGAAGAAGAAGAGTTGGTTTTTATACCCCACTTTTCTCTACCTTTAAGGAGTCTCAAACTGACTTACAATCACCTTCCTTCCCCCAATAGGCATCTTGTGAGGTAGGTGGGGCTGAGAGAGTTTGGAGAGAACTGAGGTCGAAAACGTATGCTTGTTTTGTCTGGTGATTCTCCTGCAAATGTTGTGAATCTCTAAAGTCAACACACGCTCCCACATGCATGATCAACCCACCTCCTTGTGCAACTTTCCCGGGTTTTCCAAGTCCTGCATTGTCATGATTTAAAAGGGAGGTTCACGGCAGTTCCCAGAGTTGGCTGGTGCATTTTAGAGCCCGGGTCAACTCCCCATCGGGAGACTGCCCAGCCCCGGCAGCAGCAGCAGCGGTGGCACCTTCCAGACCCCACGGCCTCTCTCTCTCTCCCCTCTCCCGTGCCTCCATCTGCTACTCTGCATAGTGACCCTGGACTTCCTTGGTGGTCTCCCATCCAAGTCCTAACCATGGCCAACCCTGCTTAGCTTCTGAAATCTGATGAGACTGAGCTAGCCTGGGCCATCCAGGTCAGGGTCATATAATATCTGTTGGCTGTCAAGTTGCAACCGAAGCATGGTTACCCCAGGTCCATTGGACATTCAAGGCAAGATACTAACAGAGGTGGTTTGCCATTGCCTGCCTCTGCGTAGCCACCCTAGACTTCCTTAGTGGACTCCCATCCAAGTCCTAACCAGGGCTGACCCAACTTAGCTTCCAAGATCTGATGAGATCATGTTAGCCCAGGTTATCCAGATCAGGTGCACAATTTAAGGGGAACTGTAGATTGCTGCAGGTAGGGTTGCCAGCTCTGGGTTGGGGAGGGGCTGTGGCTCAGTGGTAGAGCATCTGCTTGGCATGCAGAAGGTCCCAGGTTCAATACCTGGCATCTCCAGTTAAAGGGGCTAGGTGAGTAGGTGATGTGAAAGACCTCTGCCTGAGACCCTGGAAAGCTGCTGCTGGTCTGAGTAGACAATACTGACTTTGATGGACCAAGGGTCTGATGCAGTATAAGGCAGCTTCATTTGTTCAATACCTGTAGATTTGGGTGGGTGGAGCCTGGGAAAGGCAGGGTTTGGGAAGGGGAGGGACTTCCGGTGGTATAATGCCATACAGTCCATCTGCCAAAGCAGCCATTTTCTCCAGGGGAACTGACCTTGGTCATCTGTAGGTCAATTATAATAGTGGGAGGTCTTCAGGTGCCACCTGGAGGTTGGTGACCCTAGCTACAGGAGAGGGGGGGTCAGTGCTGTTCAGATGTTTTCACACATCATAACATCCAATCCTCTTTTTTCAAATTCATCATTTAGGAATCTTTTTCCCCTCTCTGTTTTCTTACAGGTATCCAGGACAGAAAAACGTATGTAGCTTATGTATCCAGCGATAGACAGAGCACAAAAGATTCTAAAATGAAATTTAAGTAGTAACTAGATGTGCCATTTTGTAGAAGTGTCCATCCGCTGCTGCCACATTAAATAGTAGTTGTGCATCGTTACTGATAAGTGATTTCATTTACGAACACCAGAGCTAGCATTCGTTATTATATCTATCGGGAATGACTATGCGTCTTACAATGCGAAAGATTATATTCTATAAATATAAGTGGTGATTATCCTGGTGGTATCGCAAGTGCTGGATCTCTGAGCAAGTTTCTTGATATATAAAGTCGGCTCGATTTCCTGTTAGAATTGCTGAGAACTACTCTCTATAAATAAGATGAAGGAAGGACTGGCGGGAGGGTGGAGATGAGCTTGCCTGCTCTGGTGCCAGCGTGGTGTAGTGGTTAAGAGCGTTGGTTTGGAGCGGTGGGCTCTGATCTAGAGAACCGGGTTTGATTCCCCACTCCTTCACATGAGCAGCCGAGGCTAATCTGGTGAACCGGGTTGGTTTCCCCACTCCTCCACATGAAGCAAGCTGGGTGACCTTGGGCCAGTCACACTCTCTCGGCCCCACCTAACTCACAGGGTGTCTGTTGTGGGGAGGGGAAGGGAAAGTGATTGTAAGCTGGCTTGATTCTCCCTTAAGTGGTAGAGAAAGTCGGCATATAAAAACCAACTCTTCTTCTTCTTCTTCTTCTTCTTCTTCTTCTTCTTCTTCTTCTTCCCAGTTATAAACAAACTTAAGGGTATGTCAAATTTGCTGTGGCAAACACAGGGGTACCCAACATGGTAGGGCTGTCGATTCGGTTCCATCCGACATGGAAAACAGCCGAATTTTCCCCGATTCAGCGGTTTTCAGTTCGGATAGAGCCAAAGTAAAAAAAGGCGGGAAAATGACGAGCCGAACTTGGCGAGTTCGGGCGGACAGCAGATAAATTCGTACAACTTCGGCACCCGCCGAATCAGCATTCTCCCACGGCCAATCGGTGGCCAAGCTGGATCTTCTTCTGGCCAATCAGAGCAGGGATTTTCCCTTTTGAATTGGACAGGAGAAGGTAAAAACTCCCGAGTCCCTCCTGTCCCGTCCCATCCCCTCCCGAGTTCATTTCCTTCCATTTTGGTGGTGCTGCTCCTGAGAGATCCTGAGCTGAGCTGTTTACTGGAACATGATTGGATTTACTTCTCCTCCCTGCTCCTGCTGGAAGACATCCACACAGTTTAATTTTGGGGGGTTTTCTCTATACCTTTTCTCATGTGTGTGTGTGTGGGGGGAAAGCAGATTCTCTCTGTGTGTGTGTGGAAGCAGTTTCTGTTGTTGGGGGGAAGCCGGGGGGTGCCTGCTCGCCTCTGCGGGAGTGTGCTTTCTGCCTTTTTCTGCCTGTTGCCACCCTCACCTGGAGTTGAGTCAGTGCGGCGGTGCGGAGTGAGTCTCCCTCCGCTCGGTACCCACACCTCCTCCTCCTTGGTTCGTTTGTTTGTGGTTGAGCAGAGCCGTACTAGTTTGAGGGGGGTTGCCTGTTCTGCCGGGGGGGTGCCCGCTCACCTCTGTGGGAGTGTGCATTCTGCTTTTTTTGCCTGTTGCCACCCTCACCTGGATTTGAGTCAGTGCAGCGATGCAGCGGTGCAGCGTGAGTCTCCCTCTGCTCGGCACCCACGCCTTCTCCTCCTTGGTTCTTTTGTCTGGGGCTGAGCTGAGCCGTACTGGTTTGAGGGGGGTTGTTCTGCTGGGGGGGCTTGATTGCCTCTGTGGAGTGTGATTTGGGGGGGGTTACCTGTCCAGGGGGGGCTGATTGCCTCTTTGCGAGTGAAATCTATCAATCCTGAAGATACGGAATTTGCGCAGATCGCACTTACGCTAGTAACGTTATAAGATGCACTTTGGCTGTGTTGAAATGAAAAGATGCATTACCCATGCTAGTTACGCTGTTTACTTACGCTTTGAGCATTGTTGGATGCACTTTCGGCGTAGTTACATCGGCTCTTAGAAGCCATGGACTGGCTTCTACTATGTGTGTGTTAGGGCTGTTGATTTGGTTCGGGCCGAACTGAAAAACAGCTGAATTTCCCCAGATTTGGCTGTTTTTTGGTTCGGACAAACCAAACTCAAAAAAGGCGGAAAACGGGGGGGCCAAATTTGCTGACTTCGGGAGTTCGGTGAATTAATTCAGCAGATTCAGGAAGCCCCCCGCGCCTTCACGGGGCTTCCATGAAGGCGCAGGGAGGGGGCCCTTTAAACAGGTCTGCACCTCCCAGCTGGGAGGCGCAGATCTGTTTAAAGGGCTCCTCGCGCAGAGAGCACAGAGGGGTTTGACAGCCCCCCGCCAGCCTTCTCGGGAGTCCCGGCAAGGCTGGGGGGGTCTTTAGACCCCTCTGCGCTCTCTGCGCAGAGGGCGCAGAGGGGCTTGACAGCCCCCCGCCAGCCTTCCCGGGAGTCCCGGCAAGGCTGGGGGGGTCCTTAGACCCCTCTGCGCTCTCTGCGCAGAGAGCACAGAGGCGCTTGACAACCCCCCGCCAGCCTTCCCTGGAGTCCCAGCAAGGCTGGGGGGGAGGTCTTTAGACCTCTCTGCGCTCTGTGCGCAGAGGGTGGAGAGGGGCTTGCCTTCCCCCCGCCAGCCTTCCCGGGAGTCCCGGCAAAGCTGGGGGGGTCTTTAGACCCCTCTGCACTCTGTGCACAGAGGGGCTTGACAGCCCACCGCCAGCCTTCCCGGGAGTCCCGGCAAGGTGGGCGGGGGGTCTTTAAACCCCTCTGTGCTGCCTGCGCAGACAGCGCAGAGGGGCTTGTTGGGGGGCCCTTTAAACAGATCTGCACCTACCAGCTGGGATTCATGCCGATTTTCATGCCGAATTCCATGGATCCGAATAAGGGGGGTTCAGACTTCGGCATTTCCCGAATAAAAACGAGCCAAATTTTGCTGAATCCAAATTTTTCCAAAACCTTTTTTCAACAGCCCTACAACATGGTGCCCAAGGGCCCCATGGAACTAGGGTTGCCAACCTCCAGGTACTAACTGGAGATCTCCTGCTATTACAACTGATCTCCAACTGATAGCCATCAGTTCACCTAGAGAAAATGGCTGCTTTGGCAATTGGATTCTATGGCATTGAAGTCCCTCCCCTCCTCAAACCCCGCCCTCTTCAGGCTCCACCCCAAAAACCTCCCACTGGTGGTGAAGAGGGACCTGTGATAGTAGGGGTTTGGGGAGGGGAGGGACTTCAATGCCATAGAGTCCAATTGCCAAAGCAGCCATTTTCTTCAAAGGAACTGATCTCTATCGGTGGGAGATCAGTTGTAATAGCAGGAAATCTCCAGTCACCACCTGGAGGTTGGCAACCCTAACCCAGAGGGTGGGTAAATAAGGTTTGAATGGTGAATGCCTGATGCTGGGAGGTGGAGCACCTTCAAATTAATGCTCACCAGCCTCATCTGATTGGTCAGGAAAAAAATCCTCATGACCGTCTCCTTCCATATGTCCCTGGGCAACAGCTATGGTCATCAGGAAGCCATCTGTAAACTATCCCAAAATTTAGGGTGGCCCATCTGGCATCTACCAGAGCCGGGGCCTTTTTTATCGTGGCTCCAGCTTGGTGGAATGGGGTCCCTGAAGAGGCGAAGGGAGGCCCCTTTCTTGGAGATCATCAGGAGGCGCTGCAAGGCCTGCCTGTTTGTAGGATTGCCAGATCCCCCCTCCCCGGCCACCGGTGGTGCATGGGGAGGTGGGGTTGCCAGATCCAGGCTGGGAAACTCCTGGAGATTTGGGGATGGAGTCAGGGGAGGACAGGGACCTGAGAGGTGGTATGATAACCTGAGGTGATTGAGAGGTGTACTTGAAGGGCTGTCATAGAGAGGAGGGTGCCAAATTGTTTTCTGTTGCCCCAGAAGGTCAGACCAGAACCAACAGGTTGAAATTAAATAAAACAGTTTCCATCTAGACATTAGGAAGAATTTTCTAACAGAGCGGTTCCTCAGTGGAACAGGCTTCCTTGGGAGGTGGTAAGTGCTCCTTCCCTGGAGGTTTTTAAGCAGAGGCTAGATGTCCATCTGTCAGCCATGCTGATTCTATGACCTTAGGCAGATCATGAGAGGGAGGGCATCTTGGCCATCTTCTGGGCATGGAGTAGGGGGGTCACTGGGGGTGTGGGGGGGAGGTAGATGTGAATTTCCTGCATTGTGCTGGGGGTTGGACTAGATGACCCTGGTGGTCCCTTCGAACTCTATGATTCTAACAGGTGAGGCCGGACTCAAGCTTGGCCAGGTGACAGTGGAGCGTGGGCACGTGAAATGCATCTCATTTATGTCCCATTTCCCCCTGCTATTTGCAAGGGTGAAAGGGCCACCATTAAAAAAATGTAATTTGCAGGGTATACGTTTTGTCAGAAGCAGGAGGAAGGAGCCCTTCTCCTGCAGTTTATCAGACACATGCCGCCCATCTGCTAGAGCTGGGGTCGAGGAGGATTTGCTGGGTAATCCCGCCGACCCATCTGCAGGGGGTTCGAAACGCTGACCGCAAAGCTAGATGGGATGAAGTCTATTTAATTAAAAACAACAACAACCACTGCTCCGGAGGTTACTGGAAATTACTCTGAAGAAGAAATCGGTTTTTTTGATTGTGTTGTTTCTTGGAGTATGGGGGCAGGGCCGCTTTTGTATCGACAGGAGGTCGCAACGAAAAATAAAGCTGGTGCAGGCGACCTGGTCCGGCACATGAGGTCAGCAACCCACCTGTTGCGTCCGATAACCTAGATCGAATGATGAAGCCGGATCCCCTGGCATCTTGCAAAATGCTACGAAGGGTCTGCCTCTAAATCTAGGGCAAATCCAAAAGGGTGCACAAATGTGCTATTTTGCCCACGCGCAACCTGGGCAAAGACTAAAAATGCAGTTGGACATTTTAAAATACTTTTTTATTTTTCAAACAAATAAAACAAAACATATAAACGCGCAAACATACACATCAAATTCTTACATTATAATGGAACTTACTTTATAACTTCTATTCTCTTGTACCTTCCTTGAATATTATAGTTGGATTTCTTCCTTGAACACATGAAGCTGCCTTATCCTGAATCAGATCCTTGTCCCACCGACTCTGGCATTTTGTTTGGCATTGCCTCACTAACAGTCCATTCCTGAGAATGGGGCCGAAAGATTTTAGGAGGCGGCGTGACCTTGCCACTGGCGTAAATGCGTGCAATCACGCGTTTAAACACATTCAAGCCGGCGGCCTGGGGGAGGATATCCCCTTTTGGCCACTTGCGCCGGAGCAGCATTGCTATTCCCTATGGAGTGAAAGGCCCCTGTTAAACAAAAAAAAGTTGCAAAACAGCTTTTTTTTGTTTAACGGAGTACGGGGAGCGGTTTAGGAAGAGGCGCCGCTGCGCCTCTTCCCCGCCGTCCCCGAACACCTCAGATCAGGAATGGGCTGTAACTCTGATTCGCCCTCCTCTCCATTTGTATGTGTTTCATGTGTTTTTATGTTTTATTTGTGTGTGTTTGGGTTAAAGTGCTTTCAAGTCTCTTCCGACTCATGGCGACCCAACGAATCGACGTCCTCCAAAACGTCCTATCTTTGACAGCCTTGCTCGGGTCTTGCAAAGTGGGGGCTGTGGCTTCCTTTATTGAGTCAATCAGTCTCATGTTGGGTCTTCCTCTTTTCCTGATCCCGTCTTACTTTTTAGAAAATATTTGATATTTGCATTTTAAATGTTTTTGAATGTTGGAAATGTTTTCATGGTCACAGCCTTGGGGTCCCCGAATAGGGTGGAAAGACAGCATAGATTTTTTTTTAAATCAATTAATTAGGTTGGACTTCAGTCCTCACCTTGACTCTTCTTTTGGTCTCTCCCTCCAGCAAATCCTTTCTGCTTGCATTCTGTAACTTATATCAAATCCTGCAACCTGCTGTATAGGCCATTCCTCACTGGGCCTTCTCTCATCCAATGTTGTTGGTTCCTCTACCAAAGTCCTCCTTAATTTTTCTACTTTCAGGGAACACTCTATGTAGGGTTGTGAGGTCCCCCCTTAGGGTTGCCAACCTCCAGGTAGTAGCTGGAGAACTCCCACTATTACAACCAATCTCCAGCCAATAGAGATCAGTTCCTCTGGAGAAAATGGCCACAAGGTGGATTCTATGGCATTGAAGTCCCTTCCCTCCCCAAACTCCACCCTCCTCAGGATCTGCCCCAAAACCTCTCGCTGGAGGCGAAGAGGGACCTGGTAACCCTAGTGGAACCTGAGGAGGGCAAGGTTTGGGGAGGGGAGGGACTTCAATGGACTGTAATGTCATAGAGTCCACCTTCCAAAGCAGCCATTTTCTTCAGGGGAACTGATCTCTGTCGCCTGGAGATGAGTTGTCATAGCTGGAAGTCTCCAGCCACCACCTGGAGGTTGGCAACCCTAATCCTGACCCAAATCAAGCCGTTGCTGTACGCCATGTCTGCACATTCCCTCGGCTCCTTGGTGGTCTCTCATCCAAGTACTAACCAGGGCCGATCCTGCTTAGCTTCCGAGATCTGATGAGATCAGGCTAGCCGGGCCCATCCAGGGCAGAGTAAGTCAGGTCAGGTTCAAACCAAACTCATTGGGTGATGAAGTAACGGTCTCTCAGCCTAGCCCACCTCACAGAGTAGCTCTACTATAGAACGGAGGAGGGGAGAAACATGAACATTTCCTTGAGGAAGGGTAAGATTAAAAAAATGTAATACTGATGTCGATACCTTTGAGTATAAAAGCTGATTTTCTTATAAGTGTCTTACCATTTATGTTCATAGTTTCAGAGGGTAGCCATGTTGGTCTTCAATAGAACAGTTAGACTTGAGTCTGGTGTCACCTTGGTAGGGTGGCCAAGTGCCAGGTGATGGCAGGCAAACCCCCTGGGAGTTTGCGTGGTAAATGGCCCCTTGCGATGCGTTTACACCTGGAAGTGACGCATTGCAATGGGCCTTTACCACTCAAACGCCAGTGTAAACCAGAAGTGGTGTGATTGTGCCGGCGCACATGATCTTTCCCTCACCTCCATCCAAAAAAGCTCCTGCCGGAGGAGAGGGGGGACCTGGCAACCCTACACCTCAAGACCAACAATATTTTTGAGAGTCAAAGCGTCCTTTCATCAGAGAGCTTTGACTCTTGGAAGATTATACCCTGACAATCTTCTTGGTCTCTAAGGTGCGACCGGACTAACATCTAGCTATTTATGTTTATAGTTTATCTTTCCCCGCTCAGTATTCCATATCTCTTAACTACTTGCTCTGCCATCTCTTTTTTCCCCTACAGAGCCATTGAGCTATTCCCCAAATTCCACATTTTATGTAACTTCGATTAGTATAGGGCACTTCTGCTCAATAATAATAATAATAATAATAATAATAATAATAATAATAATAATATAGTGATGATGATGGTGATGATGATGATGGGCCAGGTGCAGAGGAGAGTGAGGAGGATGATCAGGGGCCTGGAGACCAAGCCCTATGAGGAAAGGTTGAGGGAGTTGGGAATGTTCAGTCTGGAGAAGAGGAGGTTGAGGAGGGACATGATTGCTCTCTTTAAGTATTTGAAGGACTGCAGCTTAGAGGAAGGCAGGGAGCTGTTCCTGTTGGCAGCAGAAGATAGGACTTGCAAGAATGGGTTTAAATTGTGGGTGGAAAGGTACCGGCTGGACATTAGAAAAAAAAAATTCACAGTAAGTGTAGTCCAGCAGTGGAATCAGCAGCCTAGGGAGGTGGTGAGCTCCCCCTCACTGGCAGTCTTCAAGCAACAGTTGGACAAACACTTGTCAGGGATGCTCTAGGCTGATCCTGCATTGGGCAGGGGGTTGGACTAGATGGCCTCTATGGACCCTTCCGACTCTATGATTCTATGATTCTATTCTATTCTATTAAATGATGATGATTATGATATATTTTTAGATTTATAGACTTCCCTCTATCCCCAGCCAAGTCTGGGCTCAGGGCAGTTCGCATCATGTAAAACAACATTTACAACAAAATACAGAACAGTCTAATTCTAGTTAAAAATTTCTAATTCCAATTTAAAACAATTTAACTATTTAAAACAATGGTGCTCAACTATCTCCCCCACAGTACAGTTGATAATAATGATAATAGGAGGTTGTTTGCATATCGAAAAGACCAGCCCACATTTTAAAATTTCCCCCCATACTCCCAAAGAACAGATCGATGAATTAAAGGAAGCAATTTTGACCAAGTGGGAGTTCGTTGCTTTTTAAAAAATATAACAACCAAAATGATGCAGCGGTAATTAAGCTCTCCTTCTGTGCCTGTTCCCCTCACCAGACACACACTTTATTGGAAGTTTTTAATACCACCGGCATCTCCATGCAGGAGCCAAAACGACGACGAGGAGACAGATGGGAAGAGCCAAGAACATAATTAACCCAAGCTTCAGGAAAGCTTACAGCGGGGCACTCTAGATTAATCTACAAAGTCAGTAAACACAGGGGGGAAGGGGGAAACGGAAGGTGACGGGCCCAGCTAGCCAAGAAAGAGGTAACTTGTAAATCCCGTCAAGCGTCCAGACCCAAAGCCTCAAGCGCACACCTGGCCGCCTTCAGCGATCGGTAGTGCTCGAAGCACTGAAACGAGGGATGCTCGAACACCCGCTGATTCGGCTCCCGGTATACTCCACGGGGCATCTTCCAGCAGCCGAATTTTCGGCGAGCAGCTCGGCAGCTTCTGAACTGCTCTTGATTGTTCGGTGGGTTAATTTCCATGTTCGATACGGGGCAAATTCTCGCATGCGTGTCCTCACCCAGCCCAAGGGGCGTACTAGCCTCCCTCCCCACAGGCCTGCTTAAACAAAGATGAAACAAAACACCTGTCCTGTTTAAAAGCTCCCAACTGGGCAGTCTATGGCCTTTTACGCCCGGCTGTTTCCCTCTCAGTCACCCCTCTGACGACTTCGGATCTTTGTCTTGGTTGTGCCTGCCGTTTCTGACCGTCAGCGGTCGCCTCGCTCTCCCCTTGCGTTTCCCCACGTTTTGCCTGCGTTTTCAAATTCATGTTAAAACAGGTCCGTGAAAAGATGGGCGAAATGAGTGAAGAGAGCGAGCTTGGGCTAGTCACACTCTCTCACCCCCACCTACCTCACAGGGTGTCTGTTGTGGGGCGGGGAAGGGAAGGTGATTGTAAGCCGGTTTGATTCTCCCTTAAGTGGTAGAGAAAGTCGGCATAGAAAAACCAACTGTTCTTCTTCTTCAGCCATACATAAAAGGCCTATGTTAGTGATTTTTTCCATACACTCAGTTTTTTGCATAGTTTTAGCTAATCTGTTTATAAAAAGAAAAATGTTTGATAACCCCCTTTAAAAACATGAAGCTGCCTTATACCGAATCAGATCATTGGTCCTTCGTGGTCAGTATTGTCTACTCATACTGGCAGAGGCTCTCCAGGGTCCTTCATGTTACCTTCCGCCTGGTCCTTTCAACTGAACGTTGATTGAACATAGGACCTTCTGCATGCCAAGCAGATGCTCTGCCAATGAGCCACAACCCCTCCCCAAATAATGCTAGAAGAACACATGAAACTGCCTTATACTGAATCGGACCCTTGGTGTTGTCTACTCAGATTGGCAGTGGCTCTCCAGGGTCTCAAGCTGACATCTTTCACATCACCTCATGCCTGATCCTTTTAACTGAAGATGCTGGGGATTTAACCTGGGACCTTCTGCATGCCAAGCAGATGCTCTACCACTGACCCATCTCCTCCTTTTTCCCTGACCTGAGAAGGCAGCAACAACAAGAAGCCTTTTGCGATTCTTATGGGCCACCATCAGTGGGGATGTTTGGTTTAATGGTCAGAAGCTGCACAGACCTACTCTAATCTCAACCCCAAATTCTTCAGCATCTTCCAATAGTTTATTTATGTGCTGAGGCTTGGATCCAGTGATTGTGGATCTTCCCTGTTTCCCCCTCCACCAGGCTGTTTCCTTCAGGAAAGTTGATTCTTTGGGTTGCAGGTCCCATTTGGTGTCATAGATGTGCGAATCGGCAGATCTCAGTGAAGAGGAGGAAAGGAGAAAAATCGCTATCTTCTCCAGTGTGGTGTAGTGGTTAAGAGTGGTGGATCATAATCTGGAGAACCAGATTTGATTCCCCACTCCTCCACATGAGTGGCGGACTCTAATCTGGTGAACTGGATCTGTTTCCCCACTCCTACACATGAAGCCAGCTGGGTGACCTTGGGCTAGTCACAGTTCTCTCCGAACTCTCTCAGCGCCACCTGCCTCAAAGAGTGTCTGTTGTGGGGAGAGGAAGGGAAGGGGATTGCAAGCTGGTTTGAGACTCCCTAAAAGGTAGAGAAAATTGGGGTATAAAAACCAAGTCTTGTTCTTCTCCTCCTCCTCCTTCTCACATTTCTGTCATCACAGTTCTGCTAATGGAAGAGGCAGGAAAGACTGTTTTATCTCTAGGGTTCCCAGGTCCCTCTTCGCCACCGATGGGAGGTTTTTTGGGGGCAGAGCCTGAGGAGGGTGGGGTTTGGGGAGAGGAGGGACTTCAATGCCATAGAGTCCAATTGCCAAAGCGGCCATTTTTTTCAGGTGAAAATGGCCGCTTTGGCAATTTCTCTATTGGCTGGAGATTGGTTATAACAGCAGGAGATCTCCAGCTAGTATCTGGAGGTTGACAACCCTATTTATCTCTGCCCCTCCCCTCACTGAAGTAAATTGACTCACATGGCTGTTATTTGAGTGTGGGGTCCCATGATCCCAGAAAGCAACTTTTTCAGGATTTGAAGGCACTGTCAGGAGGAGTGGGAAGTGGGGGAGACCCTCTGCCTTCTACACCTTCTGCTGATGAATCTAGGGTTACCAACTTCAGGTTGGGATATTCCTGGAGATTTGGTGGGGGGGTGCCTGGTAGGGACCTCAGCCAGGTATAATGCAATAGAGTCCACTTTTCAAAGCAACCATTTTCTCCAGTGGAACTGAGCGCTGCTGTCTGGAGATCAGGTATAACTCTGGGAGTTCTCTGGACCCCACCTGAAGGTTGGCAACCCTAGCATGGCTTGCCTAGCATGGCCCAGCCCGAGTTTCTAGTTTTAAAAGCACTCCAGAGTATCTCACAAGAGGAAAAAAAACATAAAACAACATAAAATAAACAAAATCAATTAGTTGAAACAAAGGTAATAAGACTTAATAAATCCAGTTAATAGCTGTAGGATTGTCACAGAGCGTTACTGTCCATTTCCAATTTCTCAAGGACTATTTAAATGAACGCAACAATTTAAAAAATAAATAAATGGAAAGGCATCCCTAATAGAATTCAGTTGATCTGCGAAGTGTCCTCGTGGATCATGTATGTTGTTTGCTTTGAGATTAATAGGTGAGCCCCGCGTTGATTGTGAAATTAAACATAAACATTGCAAAACCACGTCCATCGTTATGTTGTCGGCGGGATGACATGTTCGCTCTATCCCCGACATGACCTTGGATTCCGATTCCATGATCTTCCCTGCTTTGAACCAGGGAGGGGGACATAAACATTATGCAAATGCCTTCCCTGGTACAATCAATCAAACTGTTACCAAAGCAAACACGTTCCAGGTCAAACCAAGATCTTCCCTGTCTCTGCCTTGATGAGTCCAAGAGGAATAGCAGAAGCCTGCTGAGACTGGAGGGAAAGAAATCCCCCAAGGTGAGAGACCCCCTTCCAAAAACATTGACTTCAGTGGATTTAGAGGGGTACAACTCTGTTTAGGATGGCAATGGAAATCTAGTCAATCCAGAAAACAAATCCTCAATAAGATGTCTAGAACAAGGACATGAGTAGAGCTGAGAGCCAGCGTGGTGTAGTGGTTAAGAGCGGTGGTTTGGAGTGGTGGACTCTGATCTGGAGAACTGGGTTTGTTTCCCCACTCCTCCACATGAGTGGTGGACGCTAATCAGGAGAACTGGATTTGTTTCCCCACTCCTCCACACGAAGCCGTCTGGGTGACCTTGGGGCTAGTCACAGCTCTCTTAGAGCTCTCTCAGCCCCACCTACCTCACAGGGTGTCTGTTGTGGGGAGGGGAAGGGAAGATGATTGTAAGCTGGTTTGATTCTGCCTTAAGTGGTAGAGAAACTCAGCATATAAAAACCAACTCTTCTTCTTCTTGTGGCTGGCTCCGTTTCTGTGGCAGCCATTTTGCAATGGCCATTTTGTTGCTTCGCCCACAATACCGTATCAGAATTCCAAATCTGCCCGCTGGTTCAAAAAGGTTGGGGACTCCTGGTTTAGGGCCTTTATCAATTCCCTACAGTAAGTCCTGAATAACATAGCCCGACCTGAATGGCCTGGGTTAGCCAGCTCTCATAAGCGAAGCAGGATCAGCCCTGGCTAGTTCTGGGATGGGAGACCACCAAGGAAGTCCAAGGCTCCTACAAAGAGGCAGGCTATGGCAAACCACCTATGTTTGTCCCTCCCCTGACCTGGATGGCCCAGGCTAGCCCGATCTTGTCAGATCTCAGAAGCTAAGGAGGGTTGGCCCTGGTTACTATTTGGATGGGAGACAACCAAGGAAGTCCAAGGTTGTGGACTCTTTCTCTGATTTTAGGGGCCATGGTCAAGATTGAACATGGGACCTTTTGCATGCCAAGCAGGGCTCTATCACTGAGCTGGAGACAGTAAGCCAAATGTCCATGCTGTATTGTTTATCTGTAGGATGGGCAGTACACTGTCCACTTTGCTGGGCAAGGAAAACGAAACAAGAGAAAGGGAAGGGAAGGGAAGGGGAGAGGAGAAAGGAAGGAAGGAAGGAAGGAAGGAAGGAAGGAAGGAAGGAAGGAAGGAAGGAAGGAAGGAAGGAAGAAAGAAAGAAAGAAAGAAAGAAAGAAAGAAAGAAAGAAAGAAAGAAAGAAAGAAAGAAAGAAAGAAAGAAAGAAAGAAAGAAAGAAAGAAAGAAAGAGAAAGAAAGAAAGAAAGAAAGAAAGAAAGAAAGAAAGAAAGTTCTAAGTCAGGGGTGTCAAACATAAGGCCTGCGCGAAGGATCCTGCCCCTTGAGAGCTCTTATCCAAACCGCGATCTAGCCAAAGCAACCACCCCTCCCCCACTCTCGATCTGGGCTGGTAAGGCATGGCCCGGCCCAAACAAGTGACATTTATGTCATGTCCGGCCCTCCTAACAATTGAGTGCGACACCCCTGGTGAAGTATTAGGCTTCTTTAGAATCTCCACTATTATTGTTGTTTTGTTGGAGGTGTTTAGTCCATATGGCTGCGAAGATTGATTTGAAAACATGCAGGCAAAATGTTTGGGGAAATTTCACTGGCTGGAATAAAAAAAAAATCCCGCTATCCGAGATAGGGGGTTCCCAATATCGTGCAGAGTTCCTTGCCCTTCCCCATGACCAGCCAAACCAGGCCGGATTATATAAAGCGGTACCTGTTGGGGAATAAATAACACAAAACAAAGAAAGATATGCACGATTCCCTTTGCCAAGTTGCAGAAATCACCTTCTCTCGGACTGCAAGACTTTCCCAGCTCATACCCTCTGCCTACTCAGTAGGAAATCCGTCGGGGCTGACCATTTATTAAGCTGTTGCGTTGATCTCCCCGGCCTCTTTTTTTGTCAAGCAGGACTGAAGTTTGCTGAAGTCGGAGTGAATGCCAATTCCCCACAAAATATTATCCAAACACACCATGCAATGGTCCATGAGACACTATCTTCTGCTTCAATAAAATTAATAGAGAAAGATATTGACTCTGGCCCCTGATGTCATTTTCCCGGCCACTGCACTCCAAGCAGTGAAATGACACTAAATTCATGGAAAGCAAACGCGCAGCATTGTCATTTTTAAACAATCCCTAATTTAATTTTCAGTGTTTGGCATGCGGTGACTGGAAACGATTAATGCTCTCCTCTCATGTCGGCAAGGGGTCGTTCAGCTATCAATTATTCGCGCGCGCCCAAATGGACCCGCATTCTAACATTTGCATTAGCTTGCAAATTAATTTTTTTTAAAGAACTGTTCAGAAATAATAGCCTGTCTTTCGGCAGATGGGAAAACTCGGGTTAACCCCCTCGCCCAAAAAAAACCCTGCCTATAAGAACCCTCTGGCCCACTTTTCACGGAAGATTTTGATGCTCTCTTGCCACGGACCAAAAAACCCCCCCGATTTAAATGTTTTTTTCATGGCCGCGATTTATCCCCGTCAATCTCGATGTAGTTTTGGTTTTTCATGGGAACAAAGCACGCTGTATTTGACAATGGTTTGGTCTGTCCCTTTTGCAGGAGGCCTCCCCTTCCAACAAGCTCATTGTTTATGCCTGTCCCCAACTCTGCCCCAACTCCGCCCAGCAGATTACCTCATGCGGTTCACCAGCCCCAGTGCAAAAAACAAGCACCAGTCCCTCTGGTCTCCTCCATTTTTCTTCCACCCTCGCTCTGTTCTGCTTTTGGAACAGTCAGATTCCAAATTGGGGGGGGGGGGCAAAGCAGCGCTTTCCTCAAAGCTTCCCTCTATTTTCTATAGGTGTGGAACCCCTTGCCCTTTAATGACAGACAGGATTGGGGGGGGGGGCAGGAATTGCATCCATGTGCCCAAAGAAGTGTTTAGCTGAAAGTGGGAATGGAGCAGCTCCAACCTGTGCTGCTTCAAGAGGTGTGCCTTGGATTTGCCGCTCTCTAGATGCACATTTTCCCCATCCTAATTCTCAAAACTCTTCTTGGGGGCTGATTGTTGAGTTTTGAGAATTTGGATGGGAAAAGGGTGCTTCTAGAGAGTGGCAAATCCAAGGAAAAACCTCCCATGCATAAATGGCCACTGTAAACCTCTTGCATTAAAGCAATTTCCCAGAGTATGTCCCCCCCAGAAGGCCCCTGGCTTGCGCGCTGGCCCTGATCTGACCCCAGTGCATCGTGAGAGAGAGGAGGGCTCCTGGCTTGCGCGCCGGCCCCGATCCAGCCAGTGTGCATGGCGGGGGGGAGAGGAAAGAAGGCCCCTGGCTTGTGCACCGGCCCTGATCCGGCCCAAGTGCATCGTGAGAGAGAGGAGGGTTCCTGGCTTTTGCATCGGCCCCGATCCAGCCAGTGTGCATGGCGGGGGGAGGGGAAAGAAGGCCCCTGGCTTGCGCGCCGCCCCTGATCCGGCCCCAGTGCATCGTGAGAGAGAGGAGGGCTCCTGGCTTGTGCGCCAGCCCCTATCCAGCCAGTGTGCATGGCGGGGGAGGGAGAGTAAAGAAGGCCCCTGGCTTGCGTGCCAGCCCTGATCCAGCCCCAGTGCGTCGTGAGAGAGAGGAGGGCTCCTGGCTTGTGCATCGGCCCTGATCCAGCCAGTGTGCATGGCGGGGGGGGAAGAGGAAAGAAGGCCCCTGGCTTGCACGCCAGCCCTGATCCGGCCCCAGTGCATCGTGAGAGAGAGGAGGGCTCCTGGCTTGCGCGCCGGCCCCGATCCAGCCAGTGTGCATGGCGGGGGGGAGAGGAAAGAAGGCCCCTGGCTTGTGCACCGGCCCTGATCCGGCCCAAGTGCATCGTGAGAGAGAGGAGGGTTCCTGGCTTTTGCATCGGCCCCGATCCAGCCAGTGTGCATGGCGGGGGGAGGGGAAAGAAGGCCCCTGGCTTGCGCGCCGCCCCTGATCCGGCCCCAGTGCATCGTGAGAGAGAGGAGGGCTCCTGGCTTGTGCGCCAGCCCCTATCCAGCCAGTGTGCATGGCGGGGGAGGGAGAGTAAAGAAGGCCCCTGGCTTGCGTGCCAGCCCTGATCCAGCCCCAGTGCGTCGTGAGAGAGAGGAGGGCTCCTGGCTTGTGCATCGGCCCTGATCCAGCCAGTGTGCATGGCGGGGGGGGGGAGAGGAAAGAAGGCCCCTGGCTTGCACGCCAGCCCTGATCCGGCCCCAGTGCATCGTGAGAGAGAGGAGGGCTCCTGGCTTGCTCGCCGGCCCCGATCCAGAGGAGAAATTAGCCGGCATGGGCAGGGACAATTGTTCCAAACCAAGGAACAAAGGCAGTTTTTTTCATGGAGCTCCGAGCCAAAAACTGTGCAGCAACAGGAAAGAATGGCGCAAAAGTGGTTTGACTTGCCCCGGTTATAACGCGGCTTTTATTGCTCAATCCGAAAAAAATCAGAGCAGCCATGAATAACCAAAAATTTGCAGTGACGCAAACCGGCTGTGAAACCACTGCAAAGCTCCATGAAAAATCCCCCATCCACTCTCTTTTGCAAGCGATGCAGCCTCAAAGTTTGATCTGCAGCTTAGACATACTTACAGTGCATTCCTAAGGAGAGTTACTCCTGTCTAAGCCCATTGAAATGAATGGGCTTAGACTGGAGTAACTCTTCTTAGGAATGCACTGTCAATATCATTCGATATTTATTTATTTATTTAAAATATTTACCTCCTGCACATTCAGTGCCCAGGCTGCAGTGGGGGGAATTCGGATCCAGGTGGTTAGAAACCGTAGAACAGAAAACAATGAAACTTCGGAAAGAGAGAAAAAACTGCAACGGAATGGAGCATGCGAATAACAGCCACAGAGTCTATGCTGAAAAGACGTACAGCCATAACACTGATTTTTAAAAAAACGGGAGGATAGCGAGGTCAACAGCAAAAACCAAACTGAACAACAACTCCAAAACTGCAACGTCAATGGCCAAATCAACAGAAAGCTGAGGGAGGGGCGGTATAAACGTGTTCACCAGGTACTGAAAATGCTCATATATAACATCCCCAAGGTGCAAACAAGGAATAATTCGATTTAATAATAACTAGGTTGTATAATAATGTTTAATTTGAAAATGTTGTTTTATAAGTTCCATATAGAAAACTTCTGATTTATTATAAGATGGATATTAGGACTATTGAGAATTGTATATAATGTTATATGATGATATATAATGTTGTGTTACTATGTATTGAATAGAAGATAATTGTTTGCTACTTTTTGTTTATTATTTGTTAAACTATTAGAAGATCCAATGAATGTTATAACTTCAAGATTTTAAGATCAGACTTTATCAATCTATTTTTCTTTTCCCTATTCTTATTTCCTTATCTTTTGTTTGATTATATTTGAATATATATATAATGTATTCAAATTAAATATTATTAAATTAAATATCATTAACTTAGATAGTATTAGATTGAATTGAATTTTTAAAAAACTAAAGTGCAAATGAGTCCTCATCCGCTATTCATCCAGGTTGCCTCAGAAAATGAAGAAAGCCGTGACTCCGAATGACTTCAGACTTCTCCTTCCTGCACTGTTTTGACTCGAAATTTCCCATTTTTATCTTGTTGCTTCACGTGAATCAAATCTACAATTCTACCAAACCCCACCTCCTCAGGCTCCACCCCCAAAATCGGTAGGTATTTCCCAACCTGTAGCTGGCAACCCTATCGATCTCATCAGATCTTCGAAGCTAAGCAGGGTTGGCCTAGTTTGGATCGTATTTGGATGGGAGACCACCAAGGAAAGACAGGGCCACTACACAGAGGCAGGCAATACCGGCTGGATATTAGAAGGAATTTTTTTACAGTAAGAGTTGTTCGACAGTGGAATCAGCTGCTTAGGGAGTTGGTGAGCTCCCCCTCCCTGGCAGTCTTTAAGCAGAGGCTGGACAAGCACTTGTCAGGGATGCTCTAGGCTGATCCTGCCCTGAGCAGGGGGTTGGACTAGATGGCCTCTATGGCCCCAAACAACTCTATGATTCTGTGATTCTATCTCAGTAGTTAAGCAGGGTCAGCCCTGGTAAGGATTTGGATGAGAGACCACCAAGGAAGACCAGTGTTCCTACACAGAGGCAGGCAATGGCAAACCACCTCTGAAAGTCTCCTGCCTTGAAAACCCTATGGGGTCGCTATGGGGGGGGCTGCGACTTGAGGGAACTTTCCTCCACAGAGCAGGAGGCGCCCAGATTGGAAAGGGCAAACAGAAGAACCTTCCTTTGTGAGATCATGTGACCTGATTTGCTTTTATCCTATGATTTGGAAAACAAAGGCATACGAAAAGCAAAAAGAAGAAGACGACGAAGAAGAAGACGACGAAGACGAAGAAGACGACGAAGACGAAGAAGACGACGAAGGTGAAGAAGGCGATGAAGACGAAGAAGACGACGAAGATGACGAAGACGAAGAAGACGACGAAGACAAAGAAGAAGACGAAGACAAAGAAGAAGACGAAGAAGAAGACGACGAAGACGACGACAAAGACAAAGACGACGACGACGAAGAAGAAGAAGAGTTGGTTTTTATATGCTGACATACTCTAAGGCAGAATCAAACCAACTTACAATCCCCTTCCCTTCCCCTCCTCACAACAGACACCCTGTGAGGTAAGGTGGGGCTGAGAGAGTGTGACTAGCCCAAGGTCACCCAGCTAGCTTTGTGTGTAGGAGCAAGGGAACAAATCCAGTTCATCAGATTAGCCTTCGCCGCTCATGTGGAGGAGTGGGGAATGAAAACCGGTTCTCCAGATGAGAATCCACCGCTCCAAACCACCGCTCTTAACCACTACACCATGCTGGCTCTCCAGCCAGGGTGGTTGGCTGCGCTTTATTTGTGGGCACAGTGGGTGTTCTTAGACCAGCCCCCTCATTCTTCGCATCAGTCCTCCCTGTCTGCCATTATCATGATAATAATATTGGCCTACTTCACAGGTCAGTCATCACGATTACCGTGATTTGTTTAATTGCTTAATTTCTCCCCAATGGGATCCCAAAACGGCTTCTCCTCTCCTACGTTTTATACTCACAACAACAACCCTGTAAGGTAGCTTAGGATGAGTCTGTGTGGCTGGCCCAAGGTCACCCAGTAAGCTTCTGTGCCAGAGTGGGGATTAGAACATGAGTCTTCCACATCCTAGTCTGACGCTGTAACAGCAGGCTTAGGGTTGCCAGCTCTGGGCTGGGAAATACCTGGAGATTTTTGGGGCAGAGCCTGAGGAGGGTGGGGTTTGGGGATGGGAGGGACTTCGATGCCATAGAGTCCAATGGCCAAAGCAGCCATTTTCTCCAGGGGAACTGATCTCTATTGGCTGGAGTTCAGTTGTAATAGCGGGAAATCTCCAGCTAGTACAGGGAGGTTGGCAACCCTAACCACGCTGGCTCACAACATGAACGCCCAAAGTGTTGTAAATACCAAGTCTTGTTATATGAGCATTTTAACCTACATTAAAAAAAAAAAAATTCTGCCCCCCACTAGGGTTGCCAGGTCCCTCTTCCCCACAAGCGGGAGGTTTTTGGGGTGGAGCCTGAGGAGGGTGGGGTTTGGGGAGGAGACGGACTTCAAGGCCATAGAGTCCAATTGCCCAAGCGGCCGTTTTCTCCAGGTGAACTGATCTCTATTGGCTGGAGATCAGTTGTAATGGTAGATCTTCAGCTAGTACCTGGAGGTTGGCAACCCTACCCCAACCCATGATGGGACTCTATGACCCATCCTTTTTTTTTTTTTTTAAGGGCTAATATTGTGAGCCTCCGGATTGGGCCTTGAAGCGGCTAACTCCCCGTCTGCGGCGGGCGATGTTTTGATCCGGTGACGCTGCGCTTCTGAATGGCTTGATTGCCTATGGCAGGCTTAAGGCTGAGAAGACCCGCCCCGAATCAACAGGAAGGGCTGCTAATCGTCAACACGGCGACATAAAGACAAACGCGGAAATCTTAGGACCAAATTATGTCTAATTACCGTTCGGCGGGAGGGCTGCAACTGAACTGCCAATTTGCATACGGGGGGATGGAGACACGCCGCATTGTTTTACACAAGTTTACCCAACATGTCATTAGCGACCGCCGCCTGGCACCTTCTTCATCAAAGTCTTAATTAGCGCTCCACTCGGCGCTGAATAGGCCAACTCTGAGTAAGCGCTTCTTTATTAGATTAATAAGAGCGCGCCATCCATGGGTAGGGTTGCCAACCTCCGGGTAGTAGCTGGGGATCTGACCTCCAGCCGATAGAGATCAGTTTGCCTGGAGAAAATGGGCGCTTGGGCAATGGGACTCTATGACGTTGAAGACCCTCCCCTCCCCAAACCCCGTCCTCCTCAGGCTTCACCCCCAAAAACCTCCCGCCGGTGGCGAAGAGGGACCTGGCAGCCCTAGTTCAAAAATACATGGGAGTTCACAGTCCCACAGGTGAGTCACCACTTCAAACATACATAGGAGTTCACAGTCCCAATGATTCATAATGTTTCGTTGTCTTTTCATTATTTCATGCTTTCTTTCCATTATTTCCAGGAGAGTGTCCAGGGGGATCCGGGAGACGGCTATTCTCGAGATACCATACTCCGTTTCGAGGTCTTCTTCGGTTCCGTTTCATGTCTCTCCTTCATATATATAAACATAACACCTAGATATAAACTCCATACATAACCATTACACAAACTATATTATAGAATTATATATTCTCGAGAAAAGCCGTGTTCCGGATTCTCCTGGACACTTTCCTGGAAATAATGGAAAGAAATAATGAAAAGTCATTGAAACATTATGAATCATTGGGACTGTGAATGCCTATGTATATTTGAAGTGGTGAGTCATTTGTGGGACTGTGAACTCCCATGTATTTTTGAACTGGTGACTCTTTTGTGTTATGCATTTTTGATTTGATATAATATAGTAGTACTAGGTACCTTTGCCCTTCTGTGTTTATTTCAGGTTTAGCCATACCATTGAAGACAGAGGTGTTATATTTTGTGTAACCTCCAGGTACCAGCTGGAGATCTCCTGCTATTACAACTGATCTCCAGCCGATAGAGATCAGTTCGCCTGGAGAAAAGGGCTGCCATGGCAATTGGTCTCTATGGTATCGAAGCCCCTCCCCGACCCCCCGCCCAAAAACCTCCCGCCGATGGTGAAAAGGGAGCTGGCAACCGTCTGGCTATATTTATGTTCAATTTAATTTGATTTAACAGTGCGATTAGTAATTTAATTTGAGAGGAGCGGGCTTCATTCTCTTCATTCATGGGGCATGAGGGGAACACGCATTTCTGAAAAGTGGCTTGTTTTTTTTTTCCCTTTTGAGTCCAGTAGCGCCTTAAAGACCAATGAGATTTCCCGGGAATGAGCTTTTGAGAGTCGAAGCCCCCTTAGTCAGATACCTTTTGCTCTCGGACATTTATACTCTGGAAATCGTGTTGGTTTCTAAGGCCTTTTATGCAGGGACGTTTCCCCGTGCTGCTTCGGGGCTTCCTTTTGATTGTGCATCTGGAAAAAATGCGCAGGAAGAGCAAGGCAACCTCTGACGGGCAGCATGCATAATTGAAAGCAAGCCCCGAAGTACTCAGCGGGGGTTACCACGGGGAAATGTGCCTGCATAAAAAGCCTAAGCCAGCGTGATGTAGTAGGTAAGAGCAGTGGTTTGGAGTGGTGGACTCTAATCTGGAAAACCAGATTTGATTCCCAACTCCTCCACATGAGTGGCGGACGCTAATCTGGGGAACCGGGTTGGTTTCTCCTCTCCTACACACAAAGCCTGCTGGGTGACTTTGGGCCATGTCACAGTTGTCTCTGAACCCTCTCAGCCCCACCTACCTCACAGGGTGCCTGTTGTGGAGAGGGGAAGGCAATTGTAAGCCGCTTTGAGTCTTCCTTAAATGGTAGAGAAAGTCGGCATATAAAAACCAACTCTTCTTCTTCCTCTTCTTTTTCTTCTTCTGTGCTTCTGGACAGGTTCAATCCTCGGCATCTCCAGTTAAAGGGACTAGGCAATTAGGTAATGTGAAAGACCCCTGCTTGAGACCCTGGAGAGCCGCTGCCAGTCTGTGTAGACAATACTGACTTTGATGGACCGAGGATCTGATTCAGTAGAAGGCAGCTTCATGTGTTCATGTGATTACTCAGATCTGATTAGATCTGGCTAACCTGGTCCATTAGGGTTGCCAGGTCCCTCTTCGCCACCGGCGGGAGGTTTTTGAGGCAGAACCTGAGGAGGTCAGGTTTTGAGGAGGGGGAGGACTTCGGTGCCATAGAGTCCCATTGCCAAAGCGGCCATTTTCTCCAGGGTGAACTGATCTTTATTAGCTGGAGATCAGTTGCAATAGCAGACGATCTCCAGCTCGTACATGGAGGTTTTAGCAATCAAAATTAGGTCTAGTACCCCAAACAATTGCTACTGGAAATCTCAAGCACTTATGGCAAGAAAACAATTACAGACACAAGTATATGCTGTTAGGTCTATTCATAGTATGAAATGCACACACATTAATCTGTACATTACTTGTAATTTTGTACAGATTAATGTGTGTGCATTTCATACTATGAATAGACCTAACAGCATATACTTGTGTCTGTAATTGTTTTCTTGCCATAAGTGCTTGAGATTTCCAGTCATACCTGGAGGTTGGCAACCCTACTGGATGCGAATCTTACTCTCCTTCTGCAGACCGACATAGCTACCCACCTGAAACTTTGCTTTTCCCTTTGTGATTCCTTCCGCCCTTGTAGACCAAGAAAAACCCATTTGAAAAATACAAATCTGAGTGGAATAACACCAAAAGGGAGAGGAGATTATCACTACACCACTTCAGCACAGGCCCAGATGATATAAAGCACAGTCAGATTTCGGATTCTTGGTTTTCCTCCATCCCTTTTATCCTCTGTCTAAAGGCTGACCTGCTCATCTATGTGGTGGGATTTCCCTCATTGTGTACGTTGATCGTGGTTTGGGAGAGCCGGAGGGGGGGAAAGGGTTAAGCGAGACGAAGGGCCGGGATCGGGGCGGGGGGGAGGCGGAATGGGCTGAAAGCGCTTAATCAGAATTTAATCAGAGTCGCGTGCCCTGTCAAAAGCGTGTCCGGGGCTGATAGCATTGTGATATGCAATCTACATAACATCGCTTCCATTCAGGCAACGAGGTCAGATGATTTGATCCGCCATAAGCCATTTGTCTGGGGCGTTACTTAACGGAGGCCTTTAATTAAACGGCCACAAAACCTTCCATTGAGATGCTGCAATATTAATTTTAATCAGTTAATGAATCCATCGATCAGGTATAAGCTAGGTAGGAAATGACTTCTAAAAAAAGAAAGAACCCACAACCTTTTATAGAGTTGATTGTACCGTTGATTGTCCTAGAAAACAAGGACGTGTATCAGTGCGGCTAAATTGGAAACCTTTCTCCGGCCTAAGGGACCTGCGGTGTCGAACGGGAGGATACCGGCCAAGGAAAGGGAGAGAAGAAGAAGAAGAAGAAGAAGAAGAAGAAGAAGAAGAAGAAGAAGAAGAAGAAGAAGAAGAAGAAGAAGAAGAAGAAGAAGAAGAGGAGGAGGAGGAGGAGGAGGAGGAGGAGGAGGAGGAGTTGGTTTTTATATGCCAACTTTCTCTTCCACTTAAGGGAGACTCAAACTGGCTTACAATCACCTTCCCTTCCCCACAACAGACAACCTGTGAGGTAGGTGGGGCTGAGAGAGAGTGACTTGCCCAGGGTCACCCAGCTGGCTTCATGTGTAGGAGTGGGGAAATAAGTCTAGTTCATCAGATTAGCCTCCATCACTCTTGCGGAGGAGTGGGGAATCAAACCCGGTTCTCCAGATCAGAGTCCACCCCTCCAAACCACCGTATTTAACCACTACACCATGCTGGTGAGGTCACGCAGATCTACATTAACTGCCAAAATGAAAACTGGAGATTGAGCTTTGCCGGTTGGCCATCATTGGGTTGAGGTACTGCCTTCAAACTGCATCGGCTGATAAAAAATGGCACCTTTAAAACCACCCCCCGCTAATAATTTCTAGTTGTGAAAAGGCCGATTGCCACTTTGGAGTCAGGAAGGGGTTTTCCTCCAGGCCAGATTTGCCAGGGATCCTGGAGGTTTTTTTGCCTTCCCCTGGGCATAGAGCAGGGGTCACTGGGGGAGTGAGGGGAGATAGTTGTGAATTTCCTGCATTGTGCAGGGGGTCGGACTAGATGACTCTCAAGGTCCCTTCCAGTTAGGGTTTGCCAGTTCCAGGTAGGGAATTACCTGGAGGTTTTGGATGCGGAGCCTGAGGAGAGGGGAGGTTGGAGAGAGGAGGGACTTCAATGCCATAGAGTCCAATGGCCAAAGGGACTATTTTCTCCAGGGAAACTGATCTCTATTACCTAGAGATCAGTTGTAATATCTGGGATGGTCATCCTCTTCCACCGAGCACACATGGAGCGGGGAGGGAGGGAGAGGACACCCACCTAGCCAGCCAGATCAGCCGAATCAACCCTGGCGATCAATGGGCTGACAGATGTCGCAGCCAGATCGCCCTCACATCCAGATCAGTTGTAATAGTGCGAGATCTCCAGCCTCAACCTGGAGGTGGCCCAAAGTCTGACACAGTAACAACTCCAATAGTTATCAAAATGTAAACTAAACATATATTGTGTGAGAAGTCAAGTACAAACCACAATGTGACACATCACATACAACTACAAAAATGTACACACACACAAAGTTAGTCACTTTCTAGGAGTATCACGTATATGGAAAGTCTCTAGGACTATACTATTTTCCAATGCATACAACTTGTTTTCTTTTCCAGGTCTGAATCATAGGTAAGTATATTTCTTTTTTGTATCAGCTGAAGCTTTTCCGAAGAGAAGGAGGAGACGGCCGTTTCACATGTCTTTCATCAGACCCTCTGAACAGCCTCCGCGTGCTGTTTATTTCCTTATCTATAATGCCATAATTCTTGCATCTTTCAAAGGTTCCCTTCAGGAGTTGTTACAGTGTCAGACTTTTGGCAACCTAAAATTTGTACACAGTGGTGTTCTTTTGCTTACCACCTGGAGGTTGGCAACCCTACTTCCAGCTGTATGTTTCTATGATGTCTCCATCCTGAGCATGCCTCATTACTGGCTTCACACTGCAGCCTGTTGGGGTGGGGTGCGAGTGCGCATGATGTGACGTGGACGTAGGAAGTCCGAATGTTGATTCTTTTAGCTCAGTATTATCTACTCTGCCTGGCAGTGACATTCGGACTAAGAAAGGTCTTTCCCAACACCGGCACCTGAGACCTTCTACATGCAAAGCAAACAGAATTATGGTTCCTTTGCAATAATGTTGAGTCATAACAACCTCCCCACCCCCTGGTAATTGAGCCAGCGTGGTATAATGGTTAAGAGCAGTGGACATCTGGAGGACCGTGTTTGATTCCCCACTCCTCCACATGAGTGGCGGAGGCCAATCCACATGAAACCTGCTAGGTGACCTTGATCCAGTCACAGCTCTCTCCGAACTCTCTCTGCCCCACCTACCTCACAGGGTGTCTGCTGTGGGGAAGGGAAGGGAAGGCGACTGTAAGCCGGTTTGATTCTCTTTCCATCTTCCAGCCAGTGTGATGCAGCGACAAAAAAAGCTAATGCAATCTTGGGGTGCATCAACAGAGGCATAACATCCAAATAGCAAGATGGCATAGTCCCGCTGTACACTGCATTGGTCAGTCCGCACCTGGAGTATTGTGTGCAGTTCTGGAGGCCTCGCTTCAAAAAGGATGTGGACAGAATGGAGTGGGTGCAGAGGAGAGCGATGAGGAGGATCAGGGGCCTGGAGACCAAGCCATCTCCTTTCCCAGAAAAGAGGTGTATGTCCCCTGGGGGTCACGGCCAGATCATTAAACTGCCTTGTGAAATCATGGAATCGTTTGCAGTCTGTTCCCTCTTTACCCCTGCACAGTCACATGCTGGCTTTCTGTACCACTAGGGTTGCCAGGTCCCTCTTCACCACCAGTGGGAGGTTTTTGGGGGGGAGCCTGAGGAGGGTGGGGTTTGGGTACTGGAGGGACTTCAATGCCATAGAATCCAATTGCCAAAGTGGCCATTTTCTCCAGATGAACTGAGCTCTATCAGCTGGAGATCAGTTCACAGAATCATAGAATCATAGAGTTGGGACCACCAGGGTCATCTAGTCCATCTAGCACAATGCAGGAAATTCACCACTACCTTCCCCACACACCCCCAGTGACCCCCTACTCCATGCCCAGAAGATGGCCAAGATGCCCTCCCTCTCATGAACTGCCTAAGGTCATAGAATCAGCATTGCTGACAATTGTAATAGCAGGAGATCTCCAGCTAGTACCTGGAGGTTAGAGTCAAATACACACAGAAAAGCAAACCCAAAATAATTATATGCGTATAGGTGTATTACGTATCCTCAATGCAAACAACCTAAACATAATATTTGCTTCAATGTAACTGAGGAACTGATATGTACCAGGAACTGATATGATGTGTACTCGATATACAAGTTGAAGCCTGAAAAGTGGCGTTAAGAAGGTGCAGGAAGTACACAAGAATAATGCTATAGGATCAGACAGTAAGAAACCACAAGGATGGATTAATGGAAGGTGCATGAAGGGGAATTGATGAAGAACTGAAACGGCTGTCTTCCTCTTCTACCTTGATACTCACCCGTGATACCTGCAATACAAGAAAAGAAAATTTACACCATATTTTGGGTGTCCTTTTTGTACGTACCTTGTTGATACTGAAATACTATGTTACATTGAGGCAAGTATTATGTATAGGTTGTTTGCACTGAGGAAACATAATACACCTGTACGCATGTAATTATTTTTGGTTTGCCTTTCTGTGTGTATTTGAGTGTAACTACTGTTGACACAGAGGAGTCTGTTTTGAACTAGTACGGGGAGGTTGGCAACCCTACCTACCACTTAAGGAAAAATCAAACCGGCTTACAATCACTTTCCCTCCCCCTCCCCACAACAGACACCCTGTGAGGTCGGTGGGGCTGAGAGAGCTCTAAGAGAGCTGTGACTAGCTCAAGGTCACCCAGCTGGCTTCGTGTGGAGGAGTGGGGAAACCAACCCGGTTCACCAGATCAGAGTCCGCCGCTCATGTGGAGGAGTGGGGAATCAACCCCGGTTCTCCAGATCTCCGTTCACTGCTCCTAACCACCACCCTCAACCACCACGCTTAACCACACTGGCTCTTCCACTGAGCCATAGCCCCTCTCTTAAAAATATACACACATGAACATATAGCACATGAACATATATGAAGATCGTGGCTCCAAACTTTAGCAAACAGATCCAATCATTATTATCTAGGTACAAGAGGGAGGGAGAGGAAGTTAGTTAATTTTTGGCAATTATCCGAAGGTCCTCAATCCGGCCACGTCTTGAACCCTCTCCCAGATCTGCCGCCGGAAACCCATCCCGCCATCTTCACCCAACCCAAACGGCGGCGAATCCTGGAAGCGACTTTCTCGGCCAGCTGCTATTTTTATTCACCTCACACTCCGAGAGCGCTCACTGACTGGAATTCAATAGAAACTGTTCTCTGTGTGAAAGTAATTTCGGAAAGTAATCTAGTTTATGGAAATGAAAAGCATCCAAACACACACACAAAAAAGGCCCACTGTTTCTGAACAAGTGCTCCGCTTCAAATATTTGACATGGAAATTTATCTAATCCCTCTGGGGCACGGAGGTTTCACAAGTGTTAACGTCTTTCGAAATGAATTTCACAAATGTTTGTTTGGGATTCCCAGGCATACAAATAACAGTGGAAATCCAGGCATCGGGCGGAATCAGCCTTAATGATCGAGATCTCAGATGGATGAGAAGGTTAAAGGGTATGAATTTTAATTGGGGGGGGGGAGGCGGAAGACGCCGCTTTCAAGCTTTCTCCGTGCCTGCGGAGGGTAAACACACCGCTCCGCGTTTCTGTCGCTGAGACTCCGTTTTCCCTCCAGCGCATAAGGAATAGAGGATTCGGTGCATCCCTGGCATCTCCAGTTAAAGGGACTAGGCAAGTAGGTGATGAGAAGGACCCCTGCCTGAGACCCTGGAGGGCCACTGCCGATCTAAGTAGACAACACTGACTATGTTGGACCAAGGGTCTGATTCAGGATAAGGCAGCTTCATGCGTTCATGTGTTCGATGGGGTATAATGCCATAGAACCCACCTTCCGAAGCAGTCATTTTCTCCAGGGGAACTGCTCTCTGTCGCCTGGGGATCCGCTGCAATAGCGGGAGATCTCCAGCCACCACCTGGAGGTTAGTAACCTTACGTCACCTGGAGGTTGGCAACCCTAGGTCTCTGTAACCTGGGGACCAGTTCTAATTCCAGATCTTCAGCCACCACCTGGAGACTGGCATCCCTAGGTCCCTCTTTGCCACCGGCAGGAGGTTTTGGGGGTGGAGCCTGAGGAGGGCGGGGTTTTGGAGGGGAGGGACTTCAATGCCATAGAGTCCAATTGCCAAAGCGGCCTTTTTCTCCAGGGGAACTGATCTCTATTGAAGCTTCTAACTGATTGAGAGAACCCTCGGTGGTCATACGGAAGATTTTAGGCTGAAGAAGCCTCAAAGGGAAACGTGACTAAGTACCTAGGATACACGTTCCTTCAACAGTAAGCCTTGCCATCGACTTTTTGTGACTATCGTTTGATTACCCGGGCAAGATAAGTCCAGCCTGTTTGAAGGGCACAGCCTCATTAGAAATACATCAGATTGTGAAACATTTGGAGCCAGCTGAATCCTTTCTTTGCCAGCTGAATCCTTTCTCATTTTGTTACCAGGATCCGGGTAACAGGATCCTTTACAACGGCCGGCATTGGCTCAGTAATTTGTTTTGGACCGTAAAAGGGGTGGAATTGAAATCTTACTACGCTTTGGTGTACTGTTTCGTCCTATTTGTATCGTGTACTTCGATATATATATATAGATAGTTAGCGTGAGGTTGTTTCTTTGTGCATCACCTTGTATCGCACTGTATGTTCATTTGAAATAGAGTTTGTTATAGGGTTTGTTATTTGGGCTACGTGCTGTTATTTCTTCTGAGTACCTGGAGCTTGGCAACCCTAGAGGTAGGATACACTCTGTTGTCAGGCAACCAACTGGCTTTGCTGCAAGACTAGGGTTACTAACCTCCAGGTTAGTCAAACTCAAATCCAACACAGACAGGCAATAAGACCTTCAGAACCCTACATTGTTATATAATTTATGTTTGGTGCAACATTTCATGATTGGATTCTTTCACGTGAAACCAATATGCTATGTGTGGGCTTTGTAACCATATAGGTATTATTGGTATTATTGCCTGTCTGTGTTGGCTTTGAGTTCAACTACAGTGGGAACACAGAGGTGTCAAACTTCCTGTTAACCTCCAGGTGGTGGCTGGATATCTCCACTATTACAACTGATCTCCAGGCGATAGAAATCAGTTCCCCTGGAGATAGGGTTGCCAACCTCCAGGTACTTAGCACAGAAATAACTGTACAAAGCGAACACACATGTAACGTGTTTTAACATCTATTCAACCAAAGTGCAGTGATACATATAAGACACACATACACATACAACGGCCGTTTCAAGAAAATTTCTTCAGCCCCAATTCATTCAATCTTACAATGTTATATATCCTGCATTCAGTTAGCTGGTTCCCGTAGGATATTTCCAAATGTAAAAGCCGTCCCCCAGCCATTGCCTGTCTCCAAAGGTTTGAATATTAAAAAGTACCTTGTGGACCTTTTAAAGAATTTTTCTACAACGACTGCTACAATAGAAATATTTTTTTGCACAAAGACTGCATCAGAAAAAACATTGTATATCTGTGTACATAGTTGTGTGTCTTATATGTATCACTGCACTTTGGCTGAATATATGTTTAAACACGTTACATGAGTGTTCGCTTTGTACAGTTATTTCTGTGCTAATTTCCAAACTGTGTGGTAACAGCACAGGAGTGCTCTTTTTTGTGGTTTGCTAAACCTCCAGGTACTAGCTGGAGATCTCCCGCTATTACAACTGCTCTCCAGCCGATAGAGATCAGTTCCCCTGGAGAAAATGGCCGCTTTGGCCATTGGACTCTATGGCATTGAAGTCCCTCCCCAAACCCCGCCCTCCTCAGGCTCAACCCTCAAAATCTCCAGGTATTTCCCTTCCTGGAGCTGGCAACCCTATGCAATACTGCATTTAGCTTGGTGGGTCCCAGTTTGGTTCGAGTGGGACACAATTGTCCACAAGTAGGGTTGCCAGGTCCCTCTTTGCCATCGGCGGGAGGTTTTTGGGGCGGAGCCTGTGGAGGGCAGGGTTGGCGGAGGGGAGGGACTTCAATGCCATAAAGTCCAATGGCCAAAGCGGCCATTTGTATCCTTACCCTTCGCGGGATGTGGACTTGGTCTTTACCCATTGTGGGACATCTGATGTAACTTACACTTTGATAATGAAATATGTAGAAATATATGAAGGATATTGAATGAAGGACTGAAGAAGAACTGCTTAAAAGCTAAGAATCTGAAACGGCCATATCCTCCATAAACTTTTGGCCCCTATGTTACTACATGATATTTGCCTTCAACAAGAAGAATTTGTACTCATAATTGAGACAACTCTGAAAAATATTCTTGTACATATGAACTTGGATATATGGCTTTTTGTAGGTCTTTGATGTCCATTTTGTCTTGTGTGGTCTTCATTTTCATGTAGCGGCTGATAAAGAATTTTGCACTTTGTTTAACCTGTCTTCGCTCCTGTACTGATTTCCAAATCTCTTGATGCTTGTACAATGGTGTCTATTTCGTTCCCCCACTACCTGGAGGTTGGCAACCCTATCCACAAGCCGCTCACCGAAAACGCCCCCGCCAGAAAACACGCTCCCGGCTTCGCGTTCCCCGCGCTGCCACCAGCCAGAAGCCCTGCCGGCCCGCTCCCCCATCCAGCCTGGCCCTCCTGTCTCCCGGCTCATCTCCGTGACACCGGAGAGCGGCTCGAACACTCCCCTCTCATTACCCCAGCCAGCGGGGAACACAAAGGCCTCTGTTTCCCTGCAGCCTCTTTCATGAATAGGCTGCCAGGCAGGGGGAAGAACTCTTGACAGGCAGGGGAAACGGGAAGAAAAGTGGTCCCACCCAGGGCATCGTTTTCATTGAGAGAAGAAAAGGGCTCCGGCCTGCTATTCAAAGGCAGGCATGTACTTTCCCCTCCCCGGACCTTAGCGCTGCCTCGCCGGCTTTCATTGCAGCCTAACCCCGGTGACCCTTGGGTGTGTCCTCGGCCATGGGAGCCGGAGCCAGCGGAGGGGCCTACTCCTGCGACAGCGGCGCTTGGACGCTGGGGTTATTTGTTTCGCGCATTCGCTCAGCCCCTTATCCTGCCTCGTTTGCAGCGGCTTCCAATTTGCGCAAGCGGTCTGGACTCATGAAATGGAACTAGTATTATTTTTTAAATGACATATACTCAGCCTAATACAGTGGTTCTCAACCTTCCTAATGCCGTGACCCCTTAATACAGTTCCTCGTGTTGTGGTGACCCCCAACCATAAAATTATTTTCGTTGCGACTTCATACCTGTAATTTTGCTACTGTTATGAATTGTAATGTAAATGTCTGATATGCAGGATGTATTTTCATTGTTACAAATTGAACATAATTAAAGCATAATACATTCTTGATCTAATGTTGGGTTGCTGGTTCTGGCCTGGGTAATTCCTGGAGATCTGGGGGTGGAGTACACATGAACACATGAAGCTGCCTTCTACTGAATCAGACCCTTGGTCCATCAAAGTCCGTATTGTCTACTCAGACCGGCAGTGGCTCTCCAGGGTCTCAAGCAGGGGTCTTTCACATCACCTACAGGCCAAGTCCCTTTAACTGGAGATGCCGGGGATTGAACCCGGGACCTTCTGCATGCCAAGCAGATGCTCTACCACTGAGTAGGGTTGCCAATAGGGTATCCAACCTCCAGGTACCAGCTGGAGATCTCCTGCTATCACAACTGATTTCCAGCCAATAAGAGATCAGTTCACCTGGCGAAAATGGCTGCTTTGGCAATTGAACTCTATGGCATTGAAGCCCCTCCCCTCCCCAAACCCCACCCTCCTCAGGCTCCACCCCAAAAACCTGCCCCAAACCTGGCAACCCTAAGTGGAGGAGTGGGGAATCAAACCTGACTATGAATAAAAGCTAGATTTGAGTTCAGTAGCATCTTTGAGACCAACAAGATTTTCATAATGTAAGGCATAGTGAGAGCCAGTGTAGTGTAGTGGTTAAGAGCGGTGGTTTGGAGCAGTGGACTCTTATCTGGAGAACCGTGTTTGATTCCCCGCTCCTACACATGAGCGGCGGACACTAATCTGGTGAACTGGATTTGTTTCCCCTCTCCTACACACAAAGCCAGCTGGGTAACCTTGGGCTACTCACAGCTCTCTCAGCCTCACCTACCTCACAGGGTGTCTGTTGTGGGGAGGGGAAGGGAAGGTGATTGTAAGCCGGTTTGAGTCTCCCTTAAGTGGTAGAGAAAGTGGATTGAAAGTGCATCATTTGGCATGTGTGAAAGCACCCAGACAGCATTTCTAGGCTGCTAGAAATACAACAACTCTTCAAAAATTTACAGCTTCCACTTTGCCTTTGGGATATCCAGTAACCCTGCAAAATTTCAGCCCCTCCGAGGAAAAGAATAACCTAAAGAAATACAGAACTGCAGAAAATGAAAACCACTAAAGAAAAAGAAAGGTGTGTTTGGTTGATTTAGCATTTCTGTCCACATCCAGTAACCCAACCCAACTTTGCGTTCAGGGCAAAACGTTTAGGTTAAAATGACGGCCGGGTTAATTGGCGAGTCATGACAATGTTTGCAGATCACGAAGATAAGGAGGGCAGGACAATGAAGACCACCGACCCCTTTGCTCCAGGGGGTAAACCGACCCACCCACTGAGAGACTTCGTCATCACTGGATGCTTTATTGAGAAGCGAACGTGTTTCTCTTCTTCGATATCGGGTACTGGTTAGCGCCGGGGCGGGCAAGGTTTCGTGACCCAGTTTTCTGATTCAGCGAGTGGGAAAGCTCGACCTACAAGGGACCAGGGAGAAAGAAAGCGGACAAGCTTGAAAGAAAGCAAACTTTTGTCGATCGCTCCCACCGGGGAAGGCAAGCAAACAAGTCTTGGGGCCGCGAATGGCTCCTTAAGAACCTTTCCGAAGACGATTGGGTTGTTTTCTGTAATTTTTTTCCCTTTTGAAAAGGACAACACAGAAACTGTGTCTGGCGGGAGAAGACCAAACTCCCTTTGAGCAGTTTAATTTTTTCCCCCCATTGTAGTCTCGCTCTCCGGAGGAGTGGCTGCCGCTATCACGGGCTTCCGGCCAAAGCCGTCGGCAAACTCCATTTTCCTCCGGATAAAATCATTTCAGATTAACCGCTCCCGGTGTGGCAACAAAACTGTAAAATGAATCCCATCTTGTGTGTTATTGCTTTGACTATTCAGGTATTCTCTTTCTTGCATGTACGGCAAAGGGGCCCATGATAGAAATTCAATCTCTTTTCTAATTATTATTTATTTGCAGAAGTAGCTACCGTTGACGGGACTTGGGAGTTTTCCAAATAGTCATAAAGGGGCCGTCATTGCCGAAAGACCAAGAGCTGAATCAGGGTTTATTTATTTAAATTCCCAGCTCACCACAATCCAAAGCCTCAAGCCAAGTAAGCCTCCCAAAACCCTCTCGTTCACAGTTCGCATGCCTGTCGCAGCTGATGCGCAGTATAATTCTCCCCGGGATCATTCCATATTTATCTACTTAAAATATTTATTTCCCACATTTTTGGTGCATAAACTCAAGAGCAGGGCAGCAGGAAAAGAGATGGATTGACTCAATAAAGGAAGCCACAGCCCTCAATTTGCAAGACCTGAGCAAGGCTGTCAAAGATAGGACATTTTGGAGGACGTTGATTCATAGGGTCGCCATGAGTCGGAAGCGACTTGACGGCACTTAACACACACACACAAACTCAAGAGATGGTTTCCAGGCCTTAACTGGAATCCGGTGGTGGATGTGCATTTTTGGGACCCTGAAGCTTGAACTGTTATGTAGCTGTTCGCAACCAGCTACAATCGGGCAACATCCAGCAAGGTCCATATGAAATGGATATTAGAGCATATTCTAAGGTCAATATGAAGTACTTCAACCCATTGGCTTATGACTCTATCACTAAAATAGCTTTATTTTAATAACAAACACTTCAAAAAAACCTCCATTGATTTTGTTGAAAAATTCACTCATTAAAACAAAAATTGCTTCAGGGCCCCTCCAGGATTAGAGGCCCTGAAGCTTAAGCTTCATTAGTTTCATGGTGGATCCACCACTGCTTGAATCCTACAAGCTGAGAGCACAAAATGCTCGTTGCCATAGATCTTCTGCCACCTCTAGGATTGCCAGGTCCCTCTTTGCCACCAGCGGGAGGTTTGGGGGGCAGAGACTGAGGAGGGCGGGGTTTGTCGAGGGGATGGACTTCAGTGCCATAGAGTCCAATTGCCAAAGCGGCCATTTTCTCCAGGTGAACTGATCTCTGTCGCCTGGAGATCAGTTGTAATAGCAGGAGTTCTCCAGCTAGTACCTGGAGGTTTGCAACCCTAGCCACATCCCTCTTCCTCCAGCAGCCCCCTGTGACCCCTCTCAAAAAAGCTGATACTGGTGGAGCCTTGCAAACAAAATGCCACATGGTTAAGGTTGCCAGCTGTGGGTTGGGAAATACCTAGAGATTTTGGGGGGTGGAGCCTGAAGAGAGTGGGGTTTGGGGAGAGGAGGAACTTCAGTGAAGTATAATGCCATAGAGTCCATCTTCCAACGCAGCCATTTTCTTTAGGTGAATTGATCACTGTCGCCTGAAGATCAGTTGTAATAGCAGGAGATCTCATAAAAGCATAGAATCATAGAGTTGGAAAGGGCCATACAGGCCATCTTGTCCAACTAGGGTTGCCAACCTCCAGGTACTAGCTGGAGATCTCCTGCTATTACAACTGATCTCCAGCTGATAGCAATCAGTTCCCTTGGAGAAAATGGCCGCTTTGGCAATTGGACTCTACAGCATTGAAGTCCCTCCCCTCCCCAAACCCCACCCTCCTCAGGCTCCACCCCAAAAACCTCCCACCAGTGGTGAAGAGGGACCTGGCAACCCTAAGTCCAACCCCCTGCTCAATGCAGGATCAGCCTAAAGCATCCCTGACAAGTGTTTGCCCATCCTCTGCTTAAAGACTGCCAGTGAGGGGGAGCTCACCACCTCCCTAGGGAGCTGATTCCACTGCTGAACAACTCTTACTGTAAATCAGCAATCATCTGGAAGTTGGCAACCCTACCAATCAGCCTTGGGCCTAGGAAACAGGGTTTCCAACTCTGGGTTGGGAGATTCCTAGAAGTTTGGGGGTGGATTCTGAGGAAGATGGGGTTTGCGGAGTGGAGGGACCTCATCAGGTTATGATGACATATAACCCACCCTCCAAAGCAGCCATTTTCTCCAGAAGAACTAATTTTTGTAGTCGGGAGATCAGTTGTGGTTCCAAATCTCCAGGACCCACCTGAAAGTTGGCAACCCTAATGGTAATATGTTTGTTTATATTTCGTATCCTACATAGAAAATGTTTGCTGTTTTGGATTGTCTCATCATAGGGTTTTCAAGGTAAAGGTTAGTCAGAAGTGGTTTACCAGTGCCTTCTTCTGTGCAGTACTAACCAGGGTTAGCTGTAGCAGCGCTGACATTGTCAGTTTTGGGCACCGCAATATAAGAAAGATGCCGTCAAGCTGGAACGTGTCCAGAGAAGGGCAACCAAGATGGCGAGGGGTCTGGAGATCGTCCTATGAGGAAAGGTTGAAGGAGCTTGGTATGGTTAGCCTGAAGAGAAGGCTGAGAGGGGATATGATAACCATCTTCAAGTATTTGAAGGGCTCTCATATAGAGGATGGTGCCGAGTTGTTTTCTGTTGCCCCAGAAGGTTGTACCAGAAACAATGGGTTGAAATTAAATCAAAAGAGTTTCAGACTAGACATTAGGAAGAATTTTCTAACAGAGTGGTTCCTCAGTGGAACCGACTTCCTTGGGAGGTGGTGAGCTCTCCTTCCCTGGAGGTTTTTAAGCAGAGGCTAGATGGACATCTGTCAGCAATGCTGATTCTATAACCTTAGGCAGCTGATGAGAGGGAGGGCATCTTGACCATCTTCTTGGCATGGAGTATTGGTCACTGGGGTTTGGGGGGGGGAGGTAGTTGTGAATTTCCTGCATCGTGCAGGGGGTTGGATTAGATGACCCTGGTGGTCCTTCCAACTCTATGATTCTATTATTCTATGAAAGATCCTCTGCCAGTGTCACCTTCCTCTACTGCTGCTGCCCAGTAGCTAACCTTCAAGGATTCCTCTGCCCCCATCACCACTGGATGTGGCCATTGATCCCTTAAGGGGGTGGATGCATCTTCATCTGGTGTCTCAGCTGTGACCTTCCGTCTTGAGTGACTCTGCTAGGAGTTTCGTCTCTTGATAGAGTCTAGACGCCTTACGGTATTGCTCTCCGCTTCCCTGACACACACAAACCCCCTCACCACGTTAAGGTGTGCATCCAAACACAAGAGTCACTGGAAAAAACAGTCATGCTAGGAAAAGTTGAGGGCAGCAGAAAAAGAGGAAGACCCAACAAGAGACTCAATAAAGGAAGCCACGTCCCTCAATTTGCAAGATCTGAGCAAGGCTGTCAAAGATAGGACATTTTGGAGGACACTGATTCATAGGGTCGCCATGAGTCGGAAGCAACTTGACAGCACTTAACACACACACACACACACATGTAGAAGACAGTAAAAAAAATCTTAATGGGAAAGAATAATGTCCTATCTGGAGCAATTGAGTCACCCCACCTCAAGGAACAGCACTCCCCAGGGAACATCAAGTTATGAAACCATTTCATCTTTTTGTTATCTGAAAATCTAATCAATTATAGTGGACAAAATACCTGAATATAGAAATGAACGAGTCTTGGCTCGTGCCTCTCCGTGACTATACAGACATGTATACATACAGACATAAAAAAGATGACTTCCCCGGCATTTATAAATATTAATACCGAATACCCAAGAACAATACATTACAGTAATGAGAATTGCAAAATCCATTGACACGGGTGTATCAGAAGCTTAGGGATTAGGAGGCGAACTTTGTGGAGTTAAAATATTGCTTTTGGAGGAGGGGGGAATCATATTCATATCAAAATGCCAGGCAAACCAAAAATTTTGGAAAAAAATATTAAGGGAAACAAATAATTTGATTAATAGTAGAGTAAAAAGGAAACCATCATTTTGCTTATTGGGAATCCCACCAAAAAATATATCTGACCAGGATAGGATTATCTGTCAATACGGTTTTGCTGCTGCAAGAATTGTGATAGCCAAAGTATGGAAACAAGTAAATAAACCTTCAATCATTGACTGGAGAGAGAAATTATGGATGTATATGAGGATGGCCAGGTTAACAGAATTTCTGCATGGAAAGGATATGGAAGAATTTAAAAAAACATGGTTTAAGGCCACCTCATATTGGGATAAGTCGGCAAAAATGGACTTTATTAATTAATGAGATATAGAAATCAATTTTTTAACAATTGTGATTTATAATATTAATGAATAAAATAAAACTGTTAAGACACTTCTGCGGAAGTCGGGTGAAGGGTCACTCTTTAGGTGGGTGGAGGGGAAAGGGTATCTTTGTTTAACATTATAAATTAGTGATTATTAATGTATTAATTATGGTACATGAATACCCTTTTACAATTTTTTGTATTCTTTTTTGTAATTTTATTTTTATTTTTGCTGTATTTGTTTGTCTTTATGTTTTCTTAAAGAAAAAAATCTACTAAAAATTATATTAAAAAAAATGCCAGGCAAACCGATAACAAGGCCTCAGCACTGACTTCAGTCATCTGAAGATTTTTTAAAAAAAAAATCTGATATTGCACTATAGCTGTGAATAAGTGGTATTGTGCTGTCAGAATTTTCCTCTGGTGTTTATGTGAAAGTTCTCACTTCTGAAAGCCAGCGTGGTGTAGTGGTTAAGAGTGGTGGTTTAGAGCAGAGGACTCTGATCTGGAGAACCGGGTTTGATTCCCCCACTCCTCCACAGGAGCGGTGGAGGCTAATCTGGGGAACTGGATTTGTTTCCCCGCTCCTACCCATGAAGCCAGCTGGGTAATCTTGGGCCAGTCACAGCTCTCATTGAGCTCTCTCAGCCCCACCTACCTCACAGGGTGTCTGTTGTGGGGAGGGGAAGGGAAGGTGATTGTAAGCTGGTTCAATTCTTCCTTAGGTTCAGTTTAGGTATCCTTTCTGGGAACCTCTGAAATGGACTGAATATACTAGCCTGGTTAGGCAGAAGGATCAGTCTTCTACCCATGGGAAGTTTAAACTTGTGCTTATAAGATAAAAAAAGAAATACATACTAAGTGAGAAGATTAAGGTTGAGGAACTGATGAAGAACGACACGGCCGTCTTCCTCACCTGCCTGACTTCTGAGGAATATATTGTTGCTAAAGAAGAAGAAAAAATATTGTTAGAATTATTATATACATGGATGATGTGTTTACTTACCTATATTTAAAACCAGGATTATACACTTACCTGTTTGTATGCACCTACTTGTGAACAATACATGTGACTTTGTAATTTATGACTTGTGCTTGGATACGACTTTTGCATTATGATGGTAATATTGGAATTATATTGAAATTGCTTGGAATATTTGTTTTCTGTGTGAATTTTGGTTTAACCTCCAGGTACTAGCCGGAGATCTCCTGCTATTACAACTGATCTCCAGCCGATAGAGATCAGTTCACCTGGAGGAAAAGGCCGCTTTGGCAATTGGACTCCATGGCATTGAAGTCCTTCCCCTCCCCAAACCCTGCCCTTTTCAGGCTACACCCCAAAAGCCAACCCTAGCCATAGAGTCCACCCTCCAAAGCAGCCATTCTCTCCAGAGGATACAGAAGTCTGACGATCAGTTGTAATCCCAGGAGATCTCAGATCCCACCTGGGTGTTGGTAACCCTAGAGATGCGCAGCGTTTCCCGGCAGGCTCTTCTCTTCCCTTAATGCACCCACGAATCCATTTGCCCTCGTGCTTCCTAAATACGGGCGCAGGGAGGGGTGCGTGTCCCTATCAGCGGCGCGCCAAACGATAATCGCTTCTTAGCTTGCGCCTTTATTCAAATTGGGAGCACCGCAAAAGCTTGAGATGCAAATGGAGTTCAAGAGGAAATAAAACCAGAAGCGAGGGAAGGGGAAGGGGTGGGCGGGTGGTTGCGATAGTCCTGTCCTTGAGCCAAGGCCTTATCACTCAATTAATGCAGAGACTAAGCAGAAAGGGGAGGCAGCCATTGGGGTTCAACGTCTCCAGTAGCTGCAGGAAGCCCTAGCATTAGCTAAACAAAACACGCTTGACACCATCTTAATGTGAACCAGGGAGAGGTCAGAAACAGGCCAGCTTTGCTGGCTAAATCCCAAAGGCCCATTCTAATTTCCCTCCTCAAGGACCTCTCAGAAACCCTTGGATGGTCTTTGCGATACTTTGATCCGTACACAGTTGCATTAAAACGTTGTCACTCGGGTCTGCCTGAGCCCAAGTGCCGTGCCAAACTAGTTCTTAGAGTTTTTGCTAAGCCGCTGTATGTTAAACTACCTAATAGGGTTGCCAGGGCCCTCCTGGCCACTAGCAGGGGATGGAAGATAGGGTTGCCAGATCCAGGTTGGGAAAGTCCTGGAGATTTGGGGGGTGGAGCCTGGGGGAGAACAGGGACCTCAGTGAGGTACAAAGCCAGAGAGTCCACTCTTCCCATTTTCCCCAGGGCAAGGGTTGCCAGGTCCCTCTCCGCCACTGGTGGGAGGTTTTTAGGGTGGAGCCTGAGGAGGATGGGAGGGACTTCAATGCCATAGAATCCAATTGCCAAAGCAGCCATTTTCTCCAGGTGAACTGATCTCTGTCACCTGGAGATCAGTTGTCATAGCTCAATGGTAGAGAATCTGCTTGGCATGCAGAAGGTCCCAGGTTCAATCCCCGGCATCTCCAGTTAAAGGGACTAGGTAAGTAGGTGATGTGAAAGACCTCAGCCTGAGACCCTGGGGAGACCCTGCCGGTCTGAGTAGACAAGACTGACTTTGATGGACCAAGGTCAATACTGACTTTGAAGGACCAATTCAGTAAAAGGCAGCTTCATGTGTTCATGTACATGTGTTCATCATACAGGAAGGTTGTTCATGACAGACAAGTTCCCTTTCAGGGAAGATCACCCACCGTTACTGATCTCCTCAATGAAGAACATTGAGAAGCTTCTGAGGAACTCCATTTGAAATCTTTGACCTACAGTAAGGATCCCCAACTTGGCACTTGTGGATGCCACAGCACTGGCCAGTAGGCTTGCCAGCTCTGGGTTGGGAAATACCTGGAGATGTTAGGGGTGGAGCCCGAGGAGGGTTAGGGTTAGGAGGGGAGGGACCTCAGTGGGGTACGATACCATAGAGTCCACCTGCCAGTGGCCATTTTCTCCAAGGGAACTGATCTCTGTTGCCTGGAGATCAGTTGTATAATAGCAGGAGATCTCCAGCCATCATCTTTAGGTTGGCAGCCCTACCAGTAGGTTTCCTGGCATCCATTTGCTTCTTCTCCAGAGCAAAGAGCCAGTCCTGGCTTCCCTCAACCTCCTTGGAGCAGGAGATGCTTAAAAAGAACCAACAAAATCATATCCGGTGACACCACCCATGGAACTCCTTGTTACTCATGAAAACATGAAGCTGCCTTCTACTGAATCAGACCCTTGGTCCATCAAAGTCAGTATTGTCTACTCAGACCGGTAGCAGCTCTCCAGGGTCTCAGGAAGAGGTCTTTCACATCACCTACTTGTCTAGTCCCTTTAACTGGAGATGCCGTGGATTGAACCTGGGACCTTCTCCATGCCAGGCAGAGGCTCTACTACTGAGCCACACCCCACCTCATATTATGAACACATGAAGCTGCCTTATTCTGAATCAGACTCTTGGTCCATCAAAGTCAGTATTGTCTACTCAGACTGGCAGCAGCTCTCCAGGGTCTCAGGCAGAGGTTCAATCCCTGCCATCTCCAGTTCCTCCGCTAGCAAGCTCACCCTTTCTGAATCTCTCCCCGCTGACCAGGATACGGCTAAAAACCATTTTCCTCTCTGTCGTCGAGGCTTCCTGTAGCTAAGATGGGCTTGAGGGAAATCCGGTCAACTCGACGCCTGGCAGAAGTGACCCCACGTCCGGTGTAAAGAACGCCGCCTACGGTTTAACGTCGGGTTTTGAAGAGTACAACCCACGAGGACGAGAAAGGAAAAAAGAAAGAAAACCGACAAGCCGTTCCCAAACAATGAATCTTTTTGTCTTCCTCATGCCCGGTGGGCGATCGAGTGGAAATGCTCCTTCCATCTTTAATCTACAAATGAAATTAAAGTTGCTGAAAGATCTCTCCCTGACCCAGGAAGGCCTTGTTTCTTGCTGGGGGTGGGTGGGGGTGGAAAAGCTGAGACCGCAAAATATTTTAGCAGCTTTATTAAATTTCCAATTATGCCTGGAATCGTCAGCAAGGACATGACGGGAGGTTTAAAGGTTTCCTCAGCATCTACAAAAGAGGGCGTTGATGAAGGGGATTTGACAACCTGGAACATCTGCAAAAAGAGGCAGGGAAATGGCAGAGGTGACGTTTCCATGCGGCAAGGCACAGAGTCCTGGTCACCAGCAGGAGGAAGCAGGCGATCTTCGAACAACCCCCACGTCTGTGGAAGGAGGAAGGGAGACCCACAGGTTGAAAGAGACCGTTCCTCCCGTTGGCACCGAGGCCTGGCCGCAGTCGCAAATCCCCCTTCACCAGACGCGGATTAATGACAGAGAAACGAGGGACGAGATCGGTTCAGTCCCCGGCATCTCCAGTTAAAGAGGACCAAGCAGTAGATGACGGGAAAGACCTCAAGTCTGAGAACCCAGAGAGCCGCTGCCGGTCTGAGTAGACAATACTGACCATGATGGACGAAGGGTCTGATTCAGTAGAAGGCAGCTTCATGTATGTGCTCATTGTCATAAACACTGATTCCATGATAGGATCATAGAATCGCAGAGTTGGAAGGGACCACCAGGGTCATCTAGTCCCACCCCCTGCACGATGCAGGAAATTCACAACTACCTCTCTCCACACACCCCCAGTGACCCCTACTCCATGCCCAGAAGATGGCCAAGATGCCATCCTAGAAATCCTAGCCTCCCACCTCTTGGGGTGGACCCCTTAGGCTTTACTTAAACATGATTCTGAATTAGCAAAAGAACCCATTTGTGGGTAGGGTCGCCAGCTCTGGGTTAGGAAATACCGGGATATTTTGGAAGGCGGAGCCTGAGGAGGGCAGGGTTTGGAGAGGGGAAGGACTTCAATGCCACAGAGTCCAATTGCCAAAGTGGCCATTTTCTCCAGGGGAACTGACCTCTATCGGCTGGCGATCAGTTGTAGCAGCAGATCTCCAGCTAGAACCTGTTTGTGGGACTTCATGTGCCTACAGTGGCCTTTCGTGCAGGGGCATTTCGCCGTAGTCACCCCCGCTGCCTGCTTGGGGGCTTCCTTTTTATTACGCATGCCCTTTCCGCCCGTCAGAGGTCGCCTTGCTTTCCTACATGTTTTGCCGACATTTTTCAGATTCTGGACAAAACAGCATCTGGAAAACATGGGCAAAATGTGGAGGGAGAGTGAGGTGACCTCTGATGGTCGGGAAAGGCATGCATAATCAAAAGGAAGCTCCCAAGCAGTTGGCGGGGGTGACCTCGAGGGAACATCTTTGAATAAAAGGTCTTAGCTTTGGAGGAACTACTGGTATTCCCCTAGTTGAACACATGAAGCTGCCTTATACTGAATCAGACTCTCGGTCCATCAAAGTCAGTATTGTCTACTCAGACCGGCAGCGGCTCTCCAGGGTCTCAGGCCAGAAGCCTTTTACATCACCTCCTTGCCTGGTCCCTTTAACTGGCAATGCCGGGGATTGAACCTGGGACCTCCTGCATGCCAAGCAGATGCTCTACCACTGAGCCACAGCCCCTCCCCAAGTTACAGGAGTCTTGCATTGCACATAGCAATGATTTCGAATGACTCATCCCTGCTGTTTAGATTTGGAAATACCTGCTTCTACTTTTCCAAATTATGGAATTCCCTCCCCAGGGAAATTCATATGTCGCACTTGATTGTTGTTTTCTGCCAGCCGTGAATATTTTCCGGTTTTGTTTGGTGTTCTCTCATTCATGTCACTTCCTGTTAATGTGTTTCCACGGTTGTAGTTAATTGGTTTTATAGTACATATATTTTAAAAGTTGCCTTTAATGGTATTGATCGGTGGGTGTTTTGGGGAGTCTAAATTGAGTGGAAAGGCAGGATAAAAAGCTTCTAAATAAATAAACATGTCAGAATCATATCCTTGATGTTTAAAAAATGATTTCCCCCCTTTCCTTTCCTTGCATCATTTCCCTCTGTAAAACATACCCATTTCCCAACATTATTTGTGAATCAAATCAGCATTGTGCATGCTCTGTGTATTAGACATATAAATCACAGTGTGAATAAATAGTGTGGTTTTAAAAAAAAAAACTTACCTTGGTTCTTGTAGGTTATCCGGGCTGTGTGACCGTGGTCTTGGTTTTTTCTTTCCTGACGTTTCGCCAGCAGCTGTGGCCGGCATCTTCAGAGGAGGAACACTGAAACGTCAGGAAAGAAAAAACCAAGACCACGGTCACACAGCCCGGATAACCTACAAGAACCGATGAACTCTGACCGTGAAAGCCTTCGACAATATTTTAAAACCTTACCTGTGTATGCAATACAAAAGAATCTACAAAATCAACAGCAAAGAGGAGAGAACCAAAACTTTTGGCAGAAATTATAAACATAATATAAAGCAAAATGTGTGTGTGTTAAGTCCTGTCAAGTCGCTTCCGACTCATGGCTACCCTATGAATCAAAATCCTCCAAAATGTCCTATCTTTAACAGCCTTGCTCAGGTCTTGCAAATTGAGGGCTGTGGCTTCCTTGGTAGAGTCAATCCATCTCTTGTTGGGTCTTCCTCTTTTCCTGCTGCCCTCAACTTTTCCTAGCATGATTGTCTTTTCCAGTGACTCTTGTCTTCTCATAATGTGACCAAAGTACAACAGCCTCAGTTTACTCATTTTAGCTTCTAGGGCCTAGAAGCTAAAATGAGTAGGGTCAGTTCAGGCTTGATTTGATCTATAACCCACTGGCTGGTTGGTTTTGGCAGTCCACGGTAACCCTCTCCTACAACACCACATTTCAAAGGAACCACAAAACTAGAGCCAGGCTGGATCAGACTAAAGGCCTGTCAAGTCCGCCATTCTGCTCACACAATGGTTTAGAGGTAAGGATGCCAACCTCCAGGCAGGACCTGGGGATCCCCTGGAATTACAGTACATCTCCAGACAACAGAGATCAGTTCCCCTGGAGAAAATGGATGCTTTGGAGGGTGGACTGTGGCACTGTAGAGAAGAAGAAGAAGAGTTGGTTTTTATATGCCGACTTTTTCTACCTTTTAAGGAGAATCAAACTGAGTTACAATTTGCTTCCTTCCCACTCCCCACAACAGGCACCTTGTGAGGTAGGTGGGGCTGAGAGAGTTCAGAGAGAACTGTGACTAGCCCAAGGTTACCCAGCTGGCTTCATGTGGGGGAGTGGAAAGCCAACCCAGTTCTCCAGAATAGAGTCTGCCGCTCATGTGAAGGAGTGGGGGAATCAAACCCGGTTCTCCAGATTAGAGTCCACCACTCTTAACCACTACACCATGCTGTACCCCACTGAGGTCCCTGCCATCCCCAGGCTCCACCCCCAAATCTCCAGGAGTTTCCCAACTGTGATCTGGCAACCCTATCCCCCATCCTCTGCTGGTGGCTGGGGGGAACTATTTAGAAGAGCTTGATTCCAGTCCAGTAGCACCTTAGCGGAGGAGGAGGAGGAAAAGGAGAAGGACAAGGAGGAGGAGAAGGAGGAGTTGGTTTTTATACGCCGACTTTCTCTACCACTTAAGGAAGAATCGAACCAGCTTACAATCACCTTCCCTTCTCCTCCCCACAACAGACACCCTGTGAAGTAGGAGGGGCTGAGAGAGCTCTAAGAGAGCTGTGACTGGCCCAAGGTCACCCAGCTGGCTTCATGTGGAGGAGTGGGGAAACAAATCCAGTTCACCAGATCAGCCTCCGCCGCTCATGTGGAGGGGTGGGGAATCAAACCCAGTTCTCCAGATCAGAGTCCACCACGCCAAACCACCACTCTCAACCACTACATCACGCTGAGGTCCCTGCCCTCCCCAGGCTCCATCTGCAAATCCCCAGGAGTTTCCCAACTGGGATTTGGCAACCCTACCCTCCATCCCCCACTGGGGGCCAGGGGGGACCTGACAATCCTATTCAGAAGAGCAAGATTCCAGTCCAGCAGCGCCTTAGAGACCAACAAGATTTCCGGGGTGTAAGTTTTCAAGTTTCTTCCTTGGTTAGAAGGGAGCTTTGACTCCCAAAAGCCTATATAGCCCCCAAAATCTCATTGTTCTCAAAGGTGCTACTGGACTGGAATCTATCTCTTCTACTGCAGACCGACATAGCTACCCTCCCAAAACTGAGCTGTATAGGAAATTCTTCCCCTGAGTCTTCCCCCCCACACACACACACACCTCTTGTAGCGTGGTGTGTGTACAGCATGGGGCAGCAGTTAAGAGCGGTGGTTTGGAGCGGTGGACTCTGATCTGGAGAACCAGGTTTGATTCCCCAGTTCGTCCACATGAGCGGCAGAGGCTAATCTGGTGAACCGGGTTAGTTTCCCCACTCCTCCACACGAAGCCTGCTGGGTGACCTTGGGCTAGTCACAGCTCTCTCAGCCCCACCTACCTCACAGGGTGTCTGTCGTGGGGAGGGGAAGGGAAGGTGATTGTAAGCGTGTTTGATTCTTGCTCAAGTTGGTAGAGAGAGTCGGCATGTTAAAAACCAACTCTTCTTCTTCTCCAAAAGTTACCATTTTACATTTTTTTCCATTTAAAAAAATGGAAGAGGGGGGAAATGCAAGGACTCATTCTAGCGTGACAATAAAATCCAACCATTTAACAAGTTGCATCTGTCAACAGAGACCTCGCAACTCAAGCACCATCTTCCCCGGTGCGCTGGCGAGAGGAAACATAGTTTTAAATCTGATGCCCGCATTCTGAATCACATTCCAAAATGTAAATACACACACAAGCATGCAGACACATATTTTGATGGATACAATTGCAAGCCGGTCTTTACCAGTCCCCCCCACCCCCGGACAGGGAGGCCTCCAATCCCTATCTGGCACGCCCTCTGCTGGGGACAGGATGCAAAAGCAGGCCACGGGGCCTCCAATTAATTTTTGGCACCTTCCACCCACATCTGCTATAGGAATGCCAAGCGTGAAATTTGGAGTAGCAGGTTTAATATTTGATCCAGCCAAAAAAATTTCGCTACAAGGACTTACCTATGGAAGGGTTTGGGGGGAGGGTTATTTTTCTTAGTTTCCGCGTTTTGTTCCCCCGCCACCCAGCTGGTCCGAACTCAAAAATCTGTCACCAAAGTAAATTTGTGGCAGGAATAATTTCATGGCTGTGCAAAAATGTGTTTAATTTCCCATTTGGTACAAATAATTACTTAGCATAATGCCACTTAAAATGTGCGCTCTTATCTCAAAAACGCCGATGGTGCATTACAACCCCCCCCCCCACACACACACCAAAAACAAACTTGAGAAAGAATTAGGGTATCACAGGAGGAGTCTGTGCTCATGTATTTCTGCTTGGATCAAAATGATTGCGCACTGGTACACGTAAAATCAAGGACAGTTCACGCCCCAGTCCATGCTTTAATCAAAACTTTAGTTATCACTTGCAACTCAAGAGTGATAGACCTCTATTCCTGGTGTTTGATGAACAATTGCTAACTACGTGGAATTCTTTGAAACAAAAACATGGGCCATTTATGCAGGGTCAATTTTGATGCTTGCTCAAAGCTCTTTTTTTAAATGCAACCTTTAACATGCCTATTCACGGTCCAGATGCAAAAGGAGAAATTCCACCACCACCCCACTCACCTGCTCCTTCGTTCCTTCCATTAGCAACCACCGTTTGCGTAGCTAACGGGCGGCTGTGATTTTGCATGCTTCCTTGAGGGGATTCTTCGAGGTGGGGGCGGAGCAAACACAAAAGGTCGCGTTAAAGGGGCTCTTAAGAAATGCGAAGCAGGTATGCGCCGGCTTCGCAGTCACTTCCTGAATGATGGTTCAACGTGAAAAACTAAAAAAAATATGTGGGGCAATTCAGCCTGGAACGCGCTAATTACCGAGCATAAATGGCCATGGTGATTCAATGGAACAACACATGCATTGGTACATCAGTGGTTTTCCAGCACACAGCATCTTCTGCATTCGTGTTTATAACTATTGTGACTTGCTGCGCTTGCGGGGTTACTCTACCAGCAAGCCTGCTGCCTGCAGTAGAACATCATTAGAAGCAGTAGACCATCAGAAGAGCCCTGCTAATAGGGTTGCCACCCTCCAAGTGGTGGCTGGAGATCTCCCGCTATTACATCTGACCTCCAGGTAACAGATAAATCCACCTGGAGAGAATGGCTGCTTTGGAAGGTGGACTCTATGGCATTATATCCCACTAACGTCCCTTCCCTCCCTAAATCCCGCCCTCCTCAGGCTCCACCCCCAAAACCTCCAGGTATTTCCCAACCTGGAGCTGGCAACCCTACAGGCTGAATCCGATCAATGTGGCCCATCTAGTCCAGCATCTTCTTTCACGCAGCAGACAACCTGATACCCTAGAGGGCCAAAGAAAGAATTCATAGAAGCCAAGGCCCAAGTACATTTTATCACTAGTTGATGTAACACACATCCGGAAGCACTGGTAATTTTATACCAGCTTATGGATATATTTTTGTCATCTAGATTTTTGTGTGAGCAGGTTTCCATGATGCAAGGCCCATGCCGCACAAAAGGCTTTCTATTTTCAGATAAAAATGCATTGTCAGGTTTTATTTCTGGGGAGGAGGAGGAAGAGGAGGAGGAGGAGAAGAAGATGGTTTTTATATGCTGACTTTCTCTCCTTTTTTTTTAAAGGATAATCAAACCAGCTTACAGTCCCCTTCCTCTCCTGTGGGCACCATGGCATGGGCAACACCTTTCTTGGCACTCACCAAGTGTTTTTAGAAAGTAGGTGGGGCCAGCTGGGGTTTTGCTCAGCAAGGCTTCTGATTGGCTGTGCAGATTTTGAAAAAGTTGCTTAGAACATAAGCCCTGCTGGATCAGACCCAGGCCCATCAAGTCCAGCAGTCTGTTCACACAGTGGCCAACCAGGTGCCTCTAGGAAGCCCACAAGCAAGACGACTGCAGCAGCACCCAAGATAATAGGCATGCTCCTCTGATCCTGGAGAGAAGAGGTATGCATCATGACTAGTATCCATTTTGACTAGTAACCATGAATTCCCCTCTCCTCCATGACCATGTCCACTCCCCTCTGAAAGCCTTCCGCGTTGGCAGCCATCACCACATCCTGGGGCAGGGAGTTCCGCAATTTAACTACGCTTCAGCAGCAGCTGCCACCACAGCACAAGGATTGACATTGCGTGGCCGAAGGCGAACTGTGTGCATGCAAGAAACTATTTTTGAACAATGTGTTCATTTCTAAAAGGCAGCCTGTTAAACAGAGCTTCTGCCTGAGATGTTGAAGAGTTCATGTTAAGAGTTATGCGTGACCTCACTCCCAGATGTTTTGTGGTTGGCGCCACCTCATGTAGTCATGCCCACCACCCTGGGTCACAATTCCAAAGGTGCCCGCAAGTTCAAAAAACCTGGGTATCCCGGTTCTAGAGGTTGCAGGTATCACTAATAATCTTCCTCACCAGCGGGAAAGACCTCATGGGATAGGACGGGATGCATCAGCCCCCCTCCCCACACACACATCAAGGCACACTGTTCAGGTTTCCTCATTTCCACCCAACAAGCCTTGGGCCAGAAGGTAACATAGCTGAGGTTCCATCTGCTGTTGGCAGACGGAAATGTATTGCCTCAGGAGCGTATTATCTCACGAATGTACTACCTCGGGTAAGCTACAGCCCTTAAAGCCCTGCCATTTCTCCGGTGCACACTCTGCAGTGCTCAGACCTGCCGTGCTCGAGGGTTTTTGTCCCCTCAGCTCCGCATGGCCTCTGCCTGGCTCCCACCACCATAGCTAGGGTAGCCAGCCTCCAGGGGATCTGAAGATAATGGTCGGCACGATGGCGCTATTAGTCAAAAGTCAACCCCCTCAATGTATTAAGAAAAGAAGGACGTCAGACTTACAAATCAGTGAAAGATAGGCATTAACATTCATGCCGTATTTTACTTCTATTATGAAATTACAACAACTACTTACAACAACCTAGTAACCTAGCCCTAATATCCTAAGAGAGCAACAGTTCCTATACAGTGTATTCATTCATACAATGTGTGTGTGTGTTAAGTGCCGTCAAGTCACTTCCGACTCATGGCGACCCTATGAATGCAAGTCCTCCAAAATGTCCTATCTTTGACAGCCTTGCTCAGATCTTGCAAACTGAAGGCTGTGGCTTCCTTGATTGAGTCCATCCATCTCTTGGTGGGTCGTCCTCTTTTCCTGCTGCCCTCAACTTTTCCTAGCATGACTGTCTTTTCCAGAGACTCTTGTCGTCTCATGACGTGACCGAAAATTCATACAATATCGTACAATAGCAGATCATAAACACAGAAACAATAATTACAATCAATCTTAACAAACAATCTTAACAAACAATATTAAACACCCTTGTGTCCATAGGCAAGCTGCCCAGTCAAATTACAAAGTCTATTTGTACTCAAGTAGGGTACAAGTTGCCCTGACCTGGATGGCCCAGGCTAGCCTGATCTCATCAGATCTCAGAAGCTAAGCAGGGTCAGCCCTGATTAGTATTTGGATGGGAGACCACCAAGGAAGTCCAGGGTTGCTGTGCAGAGGAAGGCACTGGCAAACCACCTCTGTTCGTCTCTTGCCATGAAAACCCCAAAAAGGGGTTGCCATAAGTCAGCTGCGACTTGATGGCACTTCACAAGCACTCACAGGGTACAAGTTGGTTGCTCAACCTCCAGGGGATGGCTGGAGATCTCCCGCTATTGCGACTGATCTCCAGGCGGTAGAGATCAGTCCCCCTGGGGGAAAACGGCCGCTTTGGCCATTGGACTGTATGGCGTTGAAGTCCCTCCCCTCCCCAAACCTCGCCCTCCTCAGGCTCCACCCCCAAAATCTCCAGGTATTTCCCAACCCGGAGTTGGCAACCCTAACCGTAGCTCCCCAATGCTCCACAGAAGCCAGGGCAACCAACCCGTCCCGTCCCCACACGCAGGCACGCGGAGCTTTCCATTTCCGTGGTAGACCAAAGAGGTTCAAGACAAGGAGCCAAGTGGCCACCATCTCCGTGAACCCATTAATAAACACAGTCGAGAGAATATTCCCAAAAGGGACGCTTCTCTCCTATCCGCGGTCACTTCCTCCTCAGGATGGCCCCTGCCATCCTTCTCCGGTGGTTTCCCTCACCTTGTGGGACAGCCTTTCTGAATATATCCTGGGATTACGCCCATGTGGTTAATACTATGGAAACTACGTTAACGGAGCGTGGTTTATTTACTTCATTAACACCCTTCCTTTCCCTGGTACACACTGCAGGGTGTCTGCAATTTCTCACTAGGCTGTTGCTTGGCGGAGCTGAATCAAAGCAGCGCTTCGGAAGGTAGGAAGCGAGGCCATCATCTGATGCCACAGAGATAGGGTTGCCAACCTCCAGGTACTGGGGGAGAAATAGACACCACTGCTCTTGTATCAGGGAGATTAGGAAATCAGTACAGGAGCGAAATCAAGATTAGAGTGCAAAAATAACTTTATATGCTACTATGTCTAACATACATCCAAATTCTAAGTCAACTATAAGGTATATACAACACACAAATACAACAGTAAAAAAGACATACAATGTACAACCAAGCACCCAAAGGTGAAAGAAGAAAGGGAACAGTTCATGTATGACGTGTCTCAAGGGAGACACGTGTCTCAAGGGAGACACGTCATACATGAACTGTTCCCTTTCTTCTTTCACCTTTGGGTGCTTGGTTGTACATTGTATGTCTTTTTTACTGTTTTATTTGTGTGTTGTATATACCTTATAGTTGACTTAGAATTTGGATGTATAAGGTTAGACATAGTAGCATATAAAGTTATTTTTGCACTCAAAACTTGATTTCGCTCCTGTACTGATTTCCTAACCTCCAGGTACTAGCTGGAAATCTCCTGCTATTACAACTGATCTCCAGCCGACCTCGGGCCAGTCACACTTCTCCCTGAGCTCTCTCAGCCCCACCTACCTCAGAAGGTGCCTGTTGTGGGGAGAGGAAGGGAAGGCAATTGTGAGCTGGTTTGAGACTCCCTAAAGGTAGAGAAAATAGGGGTATAAAAAACAACTCTTCATCTTCTTCTAGCCTGGGCCAGCCAGGCCATGGCCCAACCAGTATAAGCTCCCGCCACCAATTACAACTTTGAACACAATCGGTAACATAACCAGCAGAATGGGAGCCCAACCAACAAATCAGATGGAATAACAGACTGAAGTCCCACTCCCCACTTCAGTCATGAAGAGCAGACCCGAGTTGAACACATGAAGATGCCTTATACTGAATCAGACCCTTGGTCCATCAAAGTCAGTATTGTCTACTCAGACCGGCAGCGGCTCTCCAGGGTCTCAGGCGGAGGTCTTTCACATCACCTACTTGCCTAGCCCCTTTAAATGGAGATGCCGGGGATCGAACCTGGGACCTTCTGCATGCCAAGCAGATGCTCTACAACTGAGTCACAGCCCCTACCCCAGTTGATGCTAGACAGTGAAGCAGTATCCAAAATACCCTCATCTCTGAAAAGCATCCACCACACATGAGATGCAAGGCCAAAGGTCTCTGGAGAACCCTGTAGAGCCTGGAGACATTTGAAGAGGAGGATGATTGTGTATTTAGAGATGATACCGAATTTGGCAGTCTAGTTTCAACTCAAAATTCCCTGTTATGGTTTCCTTCTTTCTTTGGGCAATTTAAAAAAAATTATTATGAAGAAGTTACAAAATGATGCTAATGCAAAATGACATTTCACAGACAACAGCCAAACAAATTCACTGGGACACACATCCAGGACAGAGAATTGTTCCCCATTAATACATTGCATGTGTGTGTGTGTGTTATGTGCCATCAAGTCGACTCCAACTTATGGTGACCCTATGAATTAATTACCTCATTAATCATTAACAGCCTTGCTTGGGTCTTGCAAACTGAGGGCTAGGGCTTTCCTTGGCTGAATTTATCCATCTCACGTTGGGTTTTCCTTTTTTCCTTCTCCCTTCAACTTTTCCTAGTGTTATTGTCTTTTCCAGTGATTCCAAAGTACAATAGTATCAGTTTAGTCATTTGAGCTTCTAGAGAGAATTCAGGCTTGATTTGATGTGGAACCCACTTATCGGACTTTTTGCCAGTGCAAAAATTATAGTCTTTACCAATTTTAGAGCCTTTGCACACAAAAAGATACATTAATATCCAAACTAATCCGCAAATTCAGGCCAAATATCAAGACATTTCACTTTTGTGTCTTGCCTATTGGTTTTTATATGCTGACTTTCCCTCCCACTTGAGGAAGAATCAAACAGGCTAACGATCACCTTCCCTTCCCCTCCCCAAAACAGACACCCTGTGAGGTAGGTGGGGCTGGGAGAGCTGTGACTAGCCCAAGGTCACCCAGCAGGCTTCATGTGGAGGAATGGGGAAACCAACCCAGTTCACCAGTTTAGCATCTGCTGCTCAAGTGGAGGAGTAGGGAATCAAACCCGGTTCTCCAGAATAGAGTCCACCACTCCAAACCACAGCTCTTAACCACTACCCCATGCCAGTCTAACATTGTTTCACTCCTTTGTGTAAACCTTAACTTTTGCATTTTTTTTCTTTGCGCTGAATTTCCCCCCATTACATTCACACAGGATTGGCATTGTATTCTACCGCTCTGCCCAGCTAAAAGCACCAGGGAAAGTCTCTTTCCTGCTCCTGAATCCTGTTTCAAATTCAAAGTGCCTTCTTGCGCCAAAGCAGCATGGTGAAACTAATAAACAACAGCCCCATTAACACTTAACCCCAGGGAGATTTTTAACATATGCCTGTCTAATTCTGAGGGCACAAAATATAAACTTTACCGCAGAACAAAGTAACACGCTTATCATTGCCAGCCAAGATATATATTGGTTTAAGGAAGGCTCTTTGTGCTGGTGGTAGGCACTGCTGTTATATGGCTGGAACGGTACAACGCAACCAACAGTTTTTAACACTATTTGTGTGTGTTTTATAAAAGGCATAAAACATTAAAAAAAAATTATATTCAATTGACTTTAATCCAACATGGAACCACCAGGAACAAAAGCAGACAAAATGAAAAGTACAGTAATGACAATTAAAAAAATAATAAACCTCCCTGAACAAGAGAATATCCGTCTACCTTTATTTTTTACATATATCACCTTCAGCAGTTGAAGTCGTCCAGAAATTCCTTTAGACCAGCGGTTCCCAAACTTTTTGAGTTGCGGAGCACTTTTCAGGAGAGAAATTCATCACAGAGCACTAATTTTCACCTAGCACCTATATACTAAACTGAACGACGCTAGTATTTTTCTTTCCAATCTCTTCACGGAGCACTAGGAGATGTTTCCCGGAGCACCAAGTGCTCTGTGGAGCAGTTTGGGAACCGCTGCTTTAGACAACCTTGTTCCAGAAAAAAAATCTAACAACTTTCCTACGGGTATATACCAACACTGAACTGGAGAAAAATCATAAAGAATAACTTGCAGAGTGGTAACCGGGTTAAGTCTGCTGCATTAAAACAGGAGTCCGGTTACAACCTTACGACTAACAAGATTTATTGTGGCAGAAATTTAGTGCAGATATTACGACTTCAACTTTACCCAGATATAAGACAACCTGAACAAAAGGTGGCTTTGGGGTCTTGAAAGATATGAAAACATCCATGGCTCAGAGGCAGAAGGGGAATGAACATCTGAGCCCGCAGAACAGCCTTCCGCTGTTGAGTCAGACCATTAGATCAGTATTGTCTACTCTGACCATCAGGGGCCTTCCGGCGCCTCGGGTCAAGCCTTCCACAACACCCACTGCATGATCCTTTTTAAAGAAGATGCTGGAGATTGAACTGGGGGGCCTTCGGCATGCAAAGGAGGTGCCGCGCCACTGAGCCGCAGCCTTTCCCCCTCTGGCCTACATTTGGGTATCCTTTGGCGGGACGTGCCTAGCTGCTAGACCCAGTTCCGTGGCCGGTGGGCACTGCTTGCGTTCTGCTGGAGCGCAAAGCAAAACGTCGTCTGAAACCTGCTAGATGGAGTAATTCGGACTCAGCCGAGGCGCTACCCAAGACATGCTTACTTGCGAGCAAGTCTCTTCGAACTCATCGGGACTTCTTTCCGAGCTGCTGGGGCCGGGCTGCAGAGGCGCCCGTTGTTTTTGAAAAGTATGTGACTTTGAAGGTTAGCTTTTGCAATGCTTACTTAATCGTGCATTTTTAAGCACTATTAAAGCCTCGATAAGCTTCTCTCCCTCTTTGGGAAAAAATGCTTTTGTGGCTGGAATAAGGGGTAAAAAAAAAAAAACTTTTTTTTTTCCTTCTGAGGTCCCTTCCCGTGGAGAAGTTACTTTCAAGTCAGTGAAAGTCTTTGGACCATGATTAAAAGTCTTTGCCAATTAGGCCTCAACAGCTCCCATTCACCCCCCCCTTTTCCTTCCCCGTTCAAGACAAGTAGGACACTAATAAGACCGCGATAAAAGGGCAAAAGGCACCGAGACAGCCAAAGGGGATTAATGAGCCTCCTCGGGTTACTCGTCTCCCTAACAGCTGAACGGTTACATCCATTGATGCTCTTCAAAAGGCCCCGCTCAAAACCCTACAGGCTCCAGCGGGCATCTTCAAACCACAGAGAACGGGAGGGAAAGAGTGTCCCATCCCCCCACTCTGGGTCACGCCAAAACCAACAAAGGCCCACCGATCAGGTAATCAAGCATCAACGCCTTTTCCCAACACACCACCACCTTCTTGTCCCCTTGCCCCCAATCCAACCCCCTGGCGGGCTGGCAAAGGGGCAAATTCGGATCGGGATCGCGTAGCCAAGACCTTGTCGAGGTCTCCTCCGTCATAGGGTTGCCAGGTCCCTCTTCGCCACCGGCGGCAGGTTTTGGGGGCGAAGCCTGTGGAGGGTGGGGTTTGGGGAGGGGAGGGACTTCAAGGCCATAGAGTCCAATTGCCAAAGTGGCCATTTTCTCCAGGAGGACTGATCTCTATCGGCTGGAGATCAGTTGTATTAGCAGGAGGTCTCCAGCTAGTACCTGGAAGTTGACAACCCTATTTGGACTAGATGGCCTTTTTGGCCCCTTCTGTGCAAGAAATTGGAACTGAACGTCGCTGTTTGGAATATTCAAGATACACTCTGCTTTGAGGATTTCAAATTTATGGACTTTATATGGACTGTATTGTATGCATTCTCATTCAGAGGAGTTCTAGTTGCAATATTGTACACAAGACTGGAATTGTGTCTTGGGAATTATTTATATACTTGCAGCGTGGTTACGATATGCTTGGCATCCAGTACTGCCTTTTGATTTAGCTTTAGTACCTGGAGGTTGGCAACCCTGCTCTGGCACCCCTTGCCTCGAAGGACCTCGGGGACCGGCACGTCGCTCCAAAAAGCTCCCCCGCCCCCGGCCCTTTAACGGCTTATGACATCACAAAAGGACACTCCAAAACAGATGCCTACACGGCATCCTGCCGCACTTTTAAAAGAGAATTAGCGGTTTTAATTATGGCCGTCGTCTGAAAAGGAGCCCGGCGAGGAGGTCGGTAGGAGGCCTTTGATCGAGGGCCTTGGCTAGCACAATGCTGCGGAACTCTGGTTGCTCCTTGTAGGGGAAAAGGGGGGCAGCTTTTCTCCCGCCTGCTCTCCCCCTGAATAGCGCACCAGTGATCTTTGAATGCGGGCAAGCTCCGAACCCTCCCTCTTCATTAAGGGGACATTTCTATACAGGGGCCTATGGAGCACTTGGGAGTCTCGGAGCGACACAATCGGGAAGCGGGAGTGGGGGGAGAGAATCCCCACAGACTCCGGGCTACTACTTAGGAAGTGCTGAAGGGCCTTGAGTGACTTAATTCATTAAAACAGGTTGCTATTAATTAACTGTCATAATCGAATAAAGGGCCATTATTTGCATTTCTTAACGTTGTTCCCTTCAGTTTGCGCGCAGAAAAGATTCTAGTAACCAAAAAAAAATTGAATTTTTTTAAGGGGGGAGGAGAATTTAAAAAAGAGAGAGGGGGGAACAAGGGAGACAAAGAGGTAGGGAGGGGGAGAAGAAGAAAAAAAACCACCCTCCCCTCGAATTTTCCTTTTCAAGACGAAGGCAGCAGGAGGCCGCGGCTAATTACAAGGACCAGATCAGTCAAGAGAACAAACAGGGAGGTGAAAACACAAATCGGAAAGTAATTAGGAAAATGCAAAAAGGTGTTTACTTGGCAACCGATTTGTGCAACTGAGACGAATGGAACGGTGTGGTGCTTCGCTCCCCGCTTGTGTGATAAACTTCGCAAGGCCAGCGCTGGAAGAGGGCAAGCAAAGTTAAATTCCTGCCAGTTGGCGCCTTCCAGAATCTCTGCTTTCGCCCCACGGTTCCAAAGGGTTCCGTTTAGCCAAAGCCATTCCTGAAGGAATTAGTAGGCCTCCGTCTGAAAACCATGCATGATGGAAAAACGGCAACGTGTCCGCGATGGGTGGTGATTTTCAGCGGCAATTAGGAAGCAGGACTTCAGGTTCCTGAGCGAATTTTGCACTTTGTGAAATTTTGGTCCTGTTAATTCGAAAGACACGGAGTCCATTCTCACAGACATCCCCAGCACATACGCAGGGTGCTTCTTAAGGACCACTTAGCCACCATGCAATGCACAAAACGCAGTTCCACCCTCACTCAAGATAAGCTAGGTTAAATTCACCCAATCCAAATTTCATCCCGTCTTGTTTCCCAAGTTGTATCAATATCTTAACAGTTTCTTCTGAGAGCCAGCATGATGTAGTGGTTAAGAGCAGTGGTTTGGAGCGGTGTAGTCTGATCTGGAGAACTGGGTTTGATTCCCGGCTTCTCCACATGAGCAGCTGAGGCTAATCTAGTGAACTGAATTTGTTCCCCCACTCCTGCACACAAAGCCAGCTGGGTGATCTTGGGCTAGTCACAGCTCTCTCAGCCCCAGCTACCTCACAGGGTGTCTGCTGTGGGGAGGGGAAGGGAAGGTGATTGTAAGCCGGTTTGATTCTTCCTTAAGTGGTGGAGAAAGTCGGCATATAAAAACCAACTCTTCTTCCCCACTCCTCCACATGAGCGGCGGAAGCTAATCTGGTGAACTGGATTTGTTTCCCCACTCCTGCACACGAAGCCAGCTGGGTGACCTTGGGCTAGTCACAGTTCTATGAAGAGCTCGCTCAGCCCCACCTACCTCACAGGGTGTCTGGGGAGGGGAAGGGGAGGTGTTTGTAAGCTGGTTTGAGTTTCCCTTAAGTGGTAGAGAAAGGTGGTATATAAAAACCTACTCTTCTTCTTTCTTCTCCCATTTATTTTCATATGTTCATGTGTTCTACCGCCTGCCACTGACACACGGACAGCATGAAGGACCAGCGGCAGATCCGGCTGGTAATACAGATCGTCTAAATGAGTCAGAGGTTGTTTGGTTATTTATTTTTCGGCCTGACTGCAGAAATAATCTATCCACTTATCCATTCTTCCTCCAAGTAGCTGAAGGGCACATACTAGGTCAGGGGTGTCAAACAAAAGGCCCGAGGGCTGGATCCGGCCCCTTGAGAGCTCTTTTCCGGCCCACGATCCAGCCAACGCCCACCCACCCCCATCCCAATCTGGGCTGGCGAGGCATGACTTGGCTTTCCCAAGTGACATTTATGTCATATCCGACCCTTGTAACAAATGAGTTGGACACCCCTGTACTAGGTTCTCCCTTCCCCGGAATTATCCCCACAACAACCCTGTGAGGTAGGTTAGATTGAGAGTGATGGACTCAAAGTCACCTGGCAAGATTCGTGGCTTAGTAGGGTTTGGAACCGGGATCTCTTGAGGCCTAGCTGGATACTCTGACCACTACACCACACTAGTTCTCTACAATACTTATTTGACATACTTTTCTGGGGGCGAAATGCAAATGCAGATGTTGACTATCAAACGCAAATTTCAGCAGCCAAATTTTCGGTTGGAATATTGACTCCGGCCTTACCCAATGTGTCTCCACATGAGTACATCTGTTTAAAAAAGAATATCATATTGTACTTAGAATAATAGAATCATAGAGTTGGAAGGGACCACCAGGGTCCTCTAGTCCAACCCCCTGCACAACACAGGAAATTCACAACTACCTTCCACACCCACACACCCTGTTACCCCTGTTCTATATCCAGAAGTTGCCCCCCCCCCAAAAAAAACCTCCAGGATCCCTGGCCAATCTGTCCTAAAGGAAAATTGCTTCCTAACCCCAAAGTGGCGATCAGCATAACCCTGGGCATGTAAGAAAGGGCCAAAAGAGCCAAACACTGATGCAACCCTTCCTGCCCTCCCTCTCATGATCCACCTGAGGTCACAGAATCAGCCTTGCTATCAGATGGCCATCTAGCCCCTGCTTAAAAACCTCCAAATAAGGATACTTGTGCATCCTAACGCTTGAAGTCCAGCTACAAGATCATCCAATTTAATTTTCATATTCTTTTGCATTCTTGACAACGAAGAAGAGTTGGTTTGTATATGCCGACTTTCTCCTCCACTTGAGGGAGACTCAAACCGGCTCACAATCACCTTCCCTTCCCCTCCGCACAACAGACACCCTGTGAGGTAGGTGGGGCTGAGAGAGCTCTAAGAGAGCTGTGAGTAGCCCAAGGTCACCCAGCTGGCTTCATGTGCAGGAGCGGGGAAACAAATCCAGTTCACCAGATTAGCCTCCGCCGCTCATGTGGAAGAGTGGGGGAATCGAACCCGGTTCCCCAGCTCAGAGTCTGGACTTTTCCAAGAGCGGCTCACATCTGGCTGATTTCACATAAAACCCCCTGAATCTCAACACCCGGCAGGTCACAAAGTCAGTTGGGGGAGTTCTGCCTCTTGACTCCTCTTTTCTTTTTTCTCAGTTCCTGAAGTTCGTCCTTCAGATGTTTTGCAGCTTCCAAAATGCTGCCTTGCTGGGGATCATCCGCCGCCTTCTCCACGTAGAGCCGGAAGTGCTTGATGGTGTCCAACAGCAACACTTCCGGGTCCTCCCGTGCCGGGTGAAGGCGCAGCATCCTCTCGCACGCGATTGCGTAATTTTTATGCCAGTTCACCGGGTGGACGTCGTGCGCACTTACGATTTCCTTGTACAGCTACAAAACAATAGGGGAAGATTCAGTTTCGAAGGCCTTTACAGAACATACATGAACACACATGTTAGACTGAACCAGACCCTTGGTCCATCAAAGTCAGTATTGTCTACTCAGACTGGCAGCGGCTCTTTGGAGTCTCAGGCAGGGGTCTTTCGCATCACCTACTTGCCTGGTTCCTTTAACTGGAGATGCCGGGGATTGATCCTGGGACCTTCTGCATGCCAAGCAGATGCTCTAACACTGAGCCACAGCCCCTCCCTACCATGAAGCTGCCTTATAATGAATCAGACCCTTGGTCCATCAAAGTTAGTATTGTCTACTCAGACCGGCAGCGGCTCTCCGAGGTCTCAATCACAGGTTTTTCACCTCACCTACTTGCCTGGTTCCTTTAACTGGAGATGCCGGGAATCGAACCTGGGACCAACTTGGAAGGTTTTAAGAGGGTGGTGGACATGTCCATGGAGGAGAGGGGTATTCATGGCTACTAGTTAAAATGGCTACTAGTCATGATGCACACCTATTCTCTCCATGATCAGAGGAGCATGCCGAATATATTAGGTGCTGTGGAGTACAGGCAGGATGGTGCTGCTGCAGTTGTCTTGTTTGTGGGCTTCCTAGAGGCACCTGGTTGGCCACTGTGTGAACAGACTGCTGGACTTGATGGGCCGTGGTCTGATCCAGCAGGGCTTTTCATATGTTCTTATGGCCTTCTGCATGCCAAGAAGATGTCCTACTATTAAGCCACAGCCCGTCCCCAAAGCATTTACAGACGATAAAAACAAACCGGCAACTTGAACGCTTGACCCACAAAACATCCATAAAGTAAGAAGAGGAGAAGACTGAGAGAGGATATGATAACCATGTTCAAATACTTGAAGGGCTGTCATATAGAGGAGGGTGCCGATCTGTTTTCGGTTGCTCAAGAAGGTCGGACCAGAACCAACGGGTTGAAATTAAATTAAGAGTTTCCGTCTAGACATTAGGAAGAATTTTCTAACAGTTAGAGCGGTTCCTCAGTGGAACAGGCTTTCTCGGGAGGTGGTAAGCTCTCCTTCCCTGGAGGTTTTTAAGAAGAGGTTAGATGGCCATCTGTCAGCAATGCTGATTCTGTGACCTTAGGCAGATGATGAGAGGGAGGGCATCTCGGCCATCTTCTGGTCACTAGGGGTGTGGAGGGGGGAGATAGTTGTGAATTTCCTGCATTGTGCAGGGGGTGGGACTTGATGGCCCTGGTGGTCCCTTCCAACTCTATGATTCTATGAAATTGTTTAAAATTCCAGGAAAAAAATAATGTATCATTTATCGATTTAAAACATTTATTAGCTGCCTTCCTCCCTTGCAGAACTCAAGGTGGCTTACAATATAAATTCGGATCAACATTTCAATATGCTAAGAGACTGCAGCCTCTAGCTATGATTGGTTAAACTGCTCTGATGTCAGAGGGAAGCAATGCAAAACTCTCCTCCGACACCACATTTCAAACAAATCAATTTTCTTGACTCGTTTGAAATATGGTGTTGGGGGAGAGCTTTGCAGATACCTTAGGACCACCAAAAAAGACCAAAAAATGGAAAACAAAGAAACAAAGGAAACAAGGACAGACAATCCAGTCTAGCTGTTCTACCGCAGATGAACACGGCTACCCTCTGAAAGAGGGCTGTCTTATAATGAAAAGGTTCAGGAAGGCATTTTTATAAAGAGGGCAGGATTGTGAACTATACCATGGTGTATGGTAAGTATTAGAAGAAGCAGAAGAAGAAAAAGCAGAAGCAGAAGACAAGTTGGATTTTATATGCTGACGTTCTCTTTACCACTTAAGGGAGACTCAAAGCTGCTTACAGTCACCTTCCCTTCCCCTCCCCACAAAAGACACCCTGTGAGGTTGGTGGGGCTGAAAGAGCTCTAAGAGAGCTGTGACTAGCCCAAGGTCACCCAGCTGGCTTCATGTGAATGGAGTGGGGAAACTAACCCAGTTCACCAGATTAGCATCCGCTGCTCATGTGGAGGAGCGGGGAATCAAACCTGGTTCTCCAGATCTGAGTTCACCGCTCCAAACCACCAATCTCTTAACCATTACACCACGCTGGCTCTTAAACACTACACCACGCCAGTTCGCTGTATGTTTTTATTGTTTTCACTGCATTTCTTGCTGCTTATATAATATCATTTTCTGCATTGTTTGGCATGCCACGTCTAAGACTTTTGGCTTTGTTTTAAGACTGCTGTAATTTTAGTCCTATTGAACATCTCACCGTATTGATTACATTGACTTCTGCTGTCCGATCTGCCAAACAGAGAGAAAGACGGGGCTATCCATCAAGTTGGAGCCTAAGAATAAAATCACTTACGTTGTACGCGAGCGTATAAAGCTGTGCTTTGACATCCCCGGACACAGAAGGTGTTTCTGCAAGGCCGAACAGAAAGAAGGCAGTTTTCATCCTGGCAAGCAGAAACGTTTTGTTATTATGGTCATTCTGAGAATTATTTCAAACCCGGTTCTCCAGATCAGAGCCCACCGCTCCAAAAGGCAGCACGGTGTGACATCTCAGCACCGACCAGACTCAGAGCGATCTAACTACACTTTGGCACTGTGATCTATCTACACTTTGGCACTGCAAGGAGCTCATGCTGTCCCCCCCCCCACCTGGTTTAAACCTCACAACCCTGTGAGGTAGGTTAGGCTGGAAAAAAAAGCAGCCAGCTTCACAGCCCAGTGGGGATTTTAACCCCGGACTTTGAACCTCTAACTCACCATGCCACACTGTCCACCCGTTTATGTTCAACAACGTTACTGTTATCATTTGCCTTTCCACCATAGTCCAGGAAGATGCATTTGCATAGCTGAATTCGCACATGTGCCATCTTCCCTCCCATGCTGGACTCCAGCTGTGTGTGTGAGGCGCGGGGGGAGGGGGGTGAATCTCACCTGGCTTGCCACATCTCTTCGTTTGCCACAGCTTCCCACATAGACGAATCAAACCTTAAACAAAGGAACAGAAGAGCTAACATTCTGGGCAAAAATTATACCTGACCAAAAAAAGAACACCTAAGTGTTCTGTCTCTGGCTGTGGGCAGGTAGCTGCTTCAGGGAAAGTCAGCCTGAGTTTAATTCGATGGAGGGAACAGGATGAATGTATTCCACAAGAATGAAATAATTAAAATTCTGCACTTAAGGCATCAAGAAAAGCTAAATTCAGCACCCGACAAGAAACAATGAACATTAAATGAATTCATAAGGCCTTTCTTACTTTTTAAGAAGTTTTTTTTATTGTGCAAGTATTCTTTTGCAAGCCATAAGGACTAGAAACTTTGGGTCTTTCTAAATTTTTTACATACATTTCTTTTCTTTAGAAAGGATATGCTCCCCTTCCTTTCTGTTAAAACAGGGGGAAACACAAAGAATAGTATGCAGCTTAAATAATTGTACAGGTTTTTATTGTGTTGCTTTCTAATTCTGTAATCTAATGTTGAGTCTTAACAAGAAAGGCATATAAATGAAAAAAAATTAACTAAATAAATGAAGCAAAAGAACCCAAAAGCTTTACAGGAAGACAGAATTAAACATAATTGAAAAGCCTAAAATGGCTAGATTTGAGTCCAGTAGCACAAGATTTTCTTTGTATGAGCTTTTGAGAGTCGAAGCCTGGTATCTGACGAAAGGAACTTTGACTCTTAAAAGCTCATACCCAGAAAATCTTGCTGAACTCTAGGTGCTACTGAACTCGAATCTATCTCTTCTACTGCAGACCAACATGGCTGCCCTCCAAAACTAAGCCTAATATGGTATCCCCTTGGATTTCCACTCCTCTATTGCTCATACCACCACCCTGAAGCTCTCAAATAGGTAAACTTCAGAAGAAGAAGAGGAGTTTGTTTTTTTATATGCCGACTTTCTCTTACCGCTTAAGGAAGAATCAAACCGGCTTACAATCACTTTCCCCTCCCCACAACAGGTAGGTGGGGCTGAGAGAGCTGTGACTAGCCCAAGGTCACCCAGCTGGCTTCATTGAGAGGGGTGGGGAAATCGACCCGGTTCACCGGATTAGCCTCCACTGCTCATGTGGAGGAGTGGGGGAATCAAACCCAGTTCTCCAGATCAGACTCCACCCCTCCAAACCACCGCTCTTAACTACACCACGCTGGTATTTCTGCAAGACATAAATATACCGGTGTGCACACACAGGCCACTGATTTCCAAAGTCCTACCAGATTCATCGCCAGAACAATGCAAGCGGATTTCCCCCCATGTCACTCCTTCCCACAGCAATCCCTCCTGGTTCTTCTGTGGATGTCCATGAGCAGAACAGGGAAGGGGGAGTGCTTTTTATCTGACTCCACCCCCCCCCCCGGCAGCCCCCTAACCCATGTGGCTTTTCTGCCCCCACATGGGTCCTAGGAATCCAAGCATCATCCTTCCAGGGGTCAAAAGAGATGGCTGGAGAAGGAGAAAATCCATGTCCAGCAGCACCTCCTACTGGCGGTAGTTTGGAAATATCCCAGAGCTTGACAATAACTTTTCCGCCACTGCCAGCAGAGGGCGCTCCCTCTAGCTTTTCTCAACATGACCCCAGCCTCCTAAAAGAACTACCTCTGGATCGAACAAAAGCATGCTCCTCCCCCAAAATAGGTAACAATCCTTTTAAACTTTTTTTTTGTCGCTTTGCCAAAGTTTGCAAACTTTTCTAAGCTGCGACTGCTTCTTTGCCCCTTACCTCCCGTACCGCTCGCTCCAATTGTAGAGATTTCGGGTACGATCGGCCCACTCCACAGGGTCGAAGGCAGTGTCCGAAGGCACAAGCTTGTCACAGGACCCCCAGGGCCAAAGGGAATAGTCCTTCCTCCAGGTGGGGTCGCCTTCATGGAGCCCTATGCAGACGAAGGTTTCTTTGCTGTCACAGACAAGCAAGAAAAAGCAGAAGAAAAGTGAGAGGACATGTTTTACCTGTTGAGCCGCTTTCTGTGTAAATTTGCTTGAGGCTCTTTCAAAACGAAATCGCACAATACAATAAAAACAGCATGAAATCAACATTAAAAAGCCATCAGAACACCACTGAAAATCCAGTTAAGTTCAACAGAGAGAGGCAGGGCGGTAAAGTAGCAAGGGTGCCGAACTAGGACCCAGGCACTCGAGAAAGGGCCTTTTCGGTGGCAGCCCCACAATTATGAACAACCTCCCCTGGGAGGTGCACCTGGCCCCTTCATTGTCAATCTTCAGGAGGCAGCTGAAGACGGTTTTATTTAGGACTGCATTTGACCGATGTCGATTTTATTGGACAGTCCTAACTTGACTTGTTAAATTGCTCATCTTTATTGGGCTTTTATCATTGCTTTTATTGTGCTTTGATTTATTTTAACAGTGTTTCATTTATACTGTGAGCCACCTTGAGTTCCGCAAAGGAAAAAGGCAGCTAATCAACGTTTTAAATAAATGAATAAAGAAATAAATCATTCACTCACGTAGGAAGTTCTCTGAGTCATCTTAGGCCAGTCTCTCTCTCTTTCAGTCTAACCTACCTCACAAGATTGTTGTGAAGATAAAATGGAGGAGAGAAAAACGATGCATGCGCCCTTCCCCCCTTTTATCCTCGCAACAACCCCTTGAGGTAAGTTAGGCTGAGAGAAGAGTAAGACTGTCACAAGATCCTGAGCAGCTTCTGTCCCCACTGGGGAGAAATGTGGGGTACAAATGCCTGCATAAACAAATGTAAAATGAATAATATCACCCACTAGGCTTAATGGCTGAGTGACGATTTAAACCTGGGTCTCTCAGAACCTAGTCACACACTCTTATCACTCCACTACATTAGAAAGTGCCAAAGCAGGACAACAGCTGAACATCAAGAAGACAAAAGTAATGACTACAGGAGAATTACTCAACTTTCAGGTTGACAATGAGGAAACTGAAATTGTTCAAGATTTTCCATTCAAGCAGACTCTCCGATCGACTGGACTGTCCGAGAATCTACTGGCAAGCCCAGTAATCCCAACCACCACCCTGTGATGGAGACCAGGTTGAGGGAACACCAGCTGACCCGTGGTCATCCAGTACATTGAATGGCAAAGCTGGCATTTGCACCTGGGCGTCCCCAACTCCTGGCCTGATCGCTACACCACCATGACATAAACAGAAACGAATCCTCGCAAAAAGGATGCCAGGGACATCCCTGCGTGAAGCTGATCTTTCAGCATGGAGGCGCAAGTGGCCAAGAACCCCAATCCGAGAACGAGCCAAACAGGTTTCGGAAAATGCTGTGACACGAAGTGGAATGCTTACTGTTTATTTACTTTGAGAAAGTGGTGAAGATTAAAGGTGACCGATCCGTCGGGTAACAGCCCTTCCACAGGATTCCATCGATCCCCGGGGAAGACCACCCCAGGGAGATGCTTAGCTATCTTTGGCAAATACCAGGGGTAAGTCATCATCTGGAACAGACATAAGAACATGAGAAAAGACATGCTGGATCAGACCAAGGCATATCAAGTCCAGCAGTCGGCTCACACAGTGGCCAACCAGGTGCCTCTAGGAAGCCCCCAAACAAGACGACTGCAGCAGCATTGTCCTGCCTGTGTTCCACAGCACCTAACATAATAGGCATGCTCCTCTGATCCTGAAGAGAATAGGTATGAATCATGACTAGTATCCGTTTTCACTAGTAGCCATGGATAGCCCTCTCCTCCATGAACATGTCCACTCCCCTCTTAAAACCTTCCAAGTTGGTAGCCCACATCCTGGGGCAGGGAGTTCCACAATTTAACTATGCGTTGTGTGAAGAAATACTTCCTTTTATCTGTTTTGAATCTCTCACCCTCCAGCTTCAGAAGATGACCCTGCACTCTGGTATTACGAGAGAGGGAGAAAACAATACAAGACAAATGATCCTTATAAATATTTTTCCCCACCTTAAGCTTAAACTTATTTTATTATTACTTATTTTATTTACTTCATTTATACCCCACCTTTCTCCCCAATGGGGACCCAAGGCGGCTTACATAATTCTCTTCTCCTCCATGTCATCCTCACAACAACCCCGTGAGGTAGGCTAACTGACTCATGCCGTCTGTTTAACATTTTTTTTAGGTCGTTTATGCATGGGAGTTTTACCTGAGGTTCACTGCTCGCTGGACCAACACTTTCCTGTTGGGAATCCATGCACCATCAGTCTTCAAGCTCAAATCAAATCCTCGCCCCTTGAAATGCTGCTTTGTAATTGGCTTACTTTGTAGTGCTTACTATGAGAACACCCCCCCCCAAAACCCAACTGCCAAATAAAAAAGCCTTTTAAGAAGAAAAAACAAAAAACAGAGCAATCTGAAAGGGGGGGGGAAATCCAAACCTTATTTTTAAAAAGCCTTTCTTCTGCTCAGAAAGAGCTCCCAGGAAGCAGGAAGCATTTGAATTCTCGCCTCTTTACATGCTGCCTTGTAACTGGCTGCATACTTTCTGTGATAGAAACCAAGCTTGGGTGTCCCATGCTTTGCATTATGCAAGGGGATTTCACCCAGGCTGAGCTCAGGGGAGAAGGAAGGATCGGGTTAACAGAGGAACGGGAAATCCCGAGATTTGGGAGGGCTGGCAGCAAGGTAATCTCTAATGGAGGGAAAACTCATGCAGAACTCCAAGGATCAACTGAGACAGACCGGGGGTGAACGTGAATGAAAGTACCCATGCCTAAACGACCTTAAACTTATGCTGAGCTTGGGCTGGGTTATGCCTCCAGAACAGAATTATTCTTCGCAGGTTGGTCTGATTTGCATTATTTGGGTTCAAAACATTTTTGTTTGCAAAGTTATCTTTTCCTCCTGACATCAGGGAGTCCCAAATGGACAAAGTAGCAGAATAGGCAGCCATGGCTAAATGAACATCTTTAGTGGATAACAGACCAACCTCTGAGCTCTATGAAAAATGGTAAGTATTTCTTGATTATATAGCTGTTAACCAATAAAAAAACAGAATGTAAGCATTTAAGGAAGAAATGCATTGCCAGATATGCAAATATAATAACTTAAAGAAGGTATAATTGAATTTTGGTCACGTCATGAGATGACAAGAGTCACTGGAAAAGACAGTCATGCTAGGAAACGTTGAGGGCAGCAGGAAAAGAGGAAGACCCAACAAGAGATGGATTGACTCAATAAAGGAAGCCACAGCCTTCGGTTTGCAACATCTGAGCAAGGCTGTCAAAGATAGGACATTTTGGAGGACTTTCATTCATAGGGTCGCCATGAGTCGGAAGCGACTTGACGGCACTTAACACACACATATAATTGAATTGCAATTATAAAGTTTCAGCACAATGTAAGAATTTGATGTCTATGTTTGTATGTTTGAATGTTTTGCTTTGTTTGAATTTTTTTCTAAAAAAAATCAAGGAGTCCCACCTCAATCCACCAATCCTAGTGTTCAAACAAATGAGACAGAAGGTTGTGAACCTTGCTCTATCTGTAAAATGCAGCCTCAGTTTGCCTCGGGAACGTGCAAGGAAGGGCGAGGAAGTTTAATTCTGCAAGGAAGGGCGAGGAAGTTTAATTCTTCAAACTCTGCACTCCCAGGCTCCCTGCTTCGTTATTAGCATTTTAAAGGAGACAACACATCCTTTAAAATGCTAACAGCTGAGCAGGGAACCCGTTTCAAACAACACAAGCAGAGGACAAAGGGTTAACCCTTCTTTCCTTTCCCTGCATTCCCTGAGGCAAAATAAGGCTGCACCAGCCTATAATTTGCATTTTATGGAGGAGCCAAGATACCTTATCTGCATCTCTCCCGTTGGAGGCCTCAGGTTTACACAGTCAAAACTTTCCTCATCTCCAATCTCTCAGTCACTTTGTTCCGCCTGCTTGTTTCCCACCTACCTCTTGATCAACTAAGGTAACATCCGGTCTCGCTCCCTCACAATAATGAAGGTAACGAAGAGAATTCCCTGGCAAGTCTCCTCTCAGAAGAATGACGGCGTCTGGAGGCATGGAGGACAAAACGTTCCTCGCGAATTGGTCGACGACGTAGTTGCGGCTTTGGTCACAGGTGCTGGATAAAACCAGATAACAAAATGTTGATCCATAGCGGGGTGCCGGCGGACATCACAGTGCTCACCAACATGCTTTCCAGCACCTACCTGATTCTTCCCTGTGCTGTTACTTTCAATCTGTCCTAAAATAGCTAGAGAAGCAAAAGTCTTGACCATGCGGCATGGTACATTCAGTGTTAGACATCCAAAGGTCAGCTTGAGATGGAACTTCCATGAACAGAGGCAGCATATGCCTGAGTACCAGATACCAGGGACAAACTAAAGAGGAAGCTATCGGATTCATGCTGTAGTTGGGAACAGCTATGCAACAACAAAGTTTGCCATTGGTCACGGAAAGGAATCGGGAGGGTCCCGTGGGTGGCTCCTACTGTCGAGTCTCTGCTGTGGTGGCGCTTGTTTTCTGTGCCATCCTACAGCAGGCAATTCCCACAGGGATTGCGAACGTTCCTTTCTAAAAGGCGAAGGCACAGCGGCAGGAAAACAGTGGTGGAAGGACCATAAAAAAACACCGTCAGGCTTCAATGATCTTTCAGAATGAAGGCTCGTTATCCGAATAGTTTGCCCAGTGTTGGACAACCCTCAGATGAAGAGGGCTGGGAAAGGGGGTCAAGATGTCATTCCCCGTAATATCATTCACAGACACTGTCTACCTAGCATATTTTTATTCTGACTTTCCTCCCAGGAGCTCAGAGTGATTCTCCAGCCCCCATTTCAGCTTCGCAACAACCCGGGAAAGTAGTCTTGGCTGAGACAGAATGACTGGGGCCAAGGTCTACCAGTGAGCTTTTTGGCAGAGTTGGGATCTGAACCCAGGTCTTCCAGACCCTAAGTTGGGTACTCTAACCATTACCCCATACTACTTCTCTTCTACCAATAATATCCTAGTAGCCATGTTCTATGTGACCTTTAAAGACAGGTTGCTGTCGATTACCTGTAATTGGAGTAGATTTGCCCCGTAACGAGGACGGCAGCAACTATCCACTCCAGGCAATGTAAAATTCGGCTGTTGTAGATTACAGCCTCAGCTAGGGAAAAGAGAGAGGACAATCCCAGGCCAGCAAGAACAGCAAGGATCGCATTGCTCTGCATCCAGAATCTTTCGACCTGCAGAAAATCACACCCATAAAAGCTGTTATCCCAAAGAGGAGCATTTCACCTCAGTCTTCCTACCTACTCATTCATGGTGCTGAAAGTTAAAAGAGAAAGTGCCAAAGCAGGACTACAGCTGAACATCAAGAAAACAAAAGTAATGACTACAGGAGAATTACACAACTTTAACGTTGACAATGAGGAAATTGAAATTGTTCAAGACTTTCTATTCCTTGGGTCCACCATCAACCAAAAGGGAGACTGCAGCCAAGAAATCAGAAGGAGATTGAGACTGGGAAGGGCAGCCATGAAGGAGCTAGAAAAGATTTTGAAGTGTAAGGATGTGTCACTGGCCACCAAGACTAGATTAATTCATGCCATCGTATTCCCTATTACTATGTATGGGTGTGAAAGCTGGACAGTGAAGAAAGCTGATAGGAAGAAAATAGATTCCTTTCAAATGTGGTGTTGGAGGAGAGCGTGACGGATTCCGTGGGCTGCTAAAAAAACAAATCAGTGGGTTATAGATCAAATCAAGCCTGAACTGACCCTAGAAGCTAAAATGACTGAACTGAGGCTGTCGTATTTTGGTCACGTCATGAGACGACAAGAGTCACTGGAAAAGACAGTCATGCTAGGAAAAGTTGAGGGCAGCAGGAAAAGAGGAAGACCCAACAAGAGATGGATTGACTCAATAAAGGAAGCCACAGCCTTCAATTTGCAAGATCTGAGCAAGACGGTCAAAGACAGGACATTTTGGAGGACTTTCATTTATAGGGTCGCCATGAGTCGGAATTTTGAGAGGGGGCATTTGTGGCCCTATAAAAGAGACAGCTTTGATGGGCAGGGCCTATCACAAAATGGCTGCCATGGGGAAGGGAAGGATTGGCACTTTGATTTGGGAGATACTGTTTAAGGTTTGTACGCACACACACACCCCATACACACAAACACAGGGTCACCGAGAAAGGATGCTGAGCTCACGGACGTAAGGGTTTGCAAATATCTACCTGAAATGAGCTCGGTGCTTTGCTAGTCAGGGCCAAACTAGACGTGATGGCATCCTCAAGGCAGAGTTGGGATTTGAGGACACAACAGCATTAAAAACAACTGTACAAGAGGATTCTGCGTTCCGAAACGCGAGGGTACTTCCCCTTCATCAGCCCAGAACAGCAAGGCCATGTGTCTTAATGCAGCAAGAGGGCTATCAAAAACAAAACAAAATGAACTCACCACACCCATAAAGAGAGGTTTCGAAATATCCAAGTTTGCCCTCCAAGCAAAGAAAAATGAATACGAGAAGAGCATCAGGGTAAACAGACACAGCAGACGTGGCCTCTCCACCTTCGGCCTAGAAGAACAAGGGAGAGGATCAATCAATTACAACAGGGGTTCTCAACCTGGGGTCCACAGACCCCGACAGACTTCTAAAAGTAAAGATAGTCTCCTGTGCAAGCACCGGGTCATTACTGACCCATGGAGTGACGTCACATCCCGACATTTACTAGGCAGTCTGTGTTTATGGGGTGGTTTGCCATTGCCTTCTCCAGTCGTCTCCACTTGACCCCCACCAAGCCGAGTACTCATTTTACTGACCTCGGAAGGATGGAAGGCTGAGTCAACCTCGAGCTGGCTACCTGAAACCGACATTCGTCGGGATCGAACTCAGGTCGTGAGCAGAGCTTTTGAATGCAGTACTGCAGCTTAACCCTCTGCGCCACCGAGGTCCATAAACTTGGACCGGGGGGGGGGGATTACATCTTTATTTTCACCAACCTCTAACTGAAATTTAGCATAACTGTATTGCAGTATAATTGGTTTCCTTTGTTATCCCACATATTTTATTTTATACCTTTAAAAACATTATTAAAAACTCGCTCTGAGCCAGCTTTGGCCAGGGAGGGCGGGTTATAAATCACAAAATAAATTAATAAACAAATAATTCTGGGAAGAGTCTTCACCAGACTGCCAAAGGGGTCCGTGGCACAAAAAGGGTTAAGAACCCCTGAATTAGAAACATACAGACACTGGAAAAATCATAGACTCCACAGCACTTTCCGCTTGCGCCATAACACACAAGCACCTTCCAGGGCTACTTATGCTAAATAATAAGCAAGGCGCATTTGCTGTGCCCACGATTTGAGCCATGGCAAATCAAGATGGACAGCATTTCTTGGAAGCACTGGGTGGAAATAACAGCTAGCGTAGGGATGTGGCTCAGCTGAAGAGTCTCTGGTCATTTATGCATGGGAGTTTTACCTGAGGTTCGTTCCTGAGGTTCTTCCACTAAACAGGTGAAGTAGTCGATCACTGTACTTTTGTGACTAGATTTTTAAATTTTGTAATTCACTAAAAACCACGTCACTTTATTTAACCAGTCACTGGAAGTGATGATTCAACATATTTTGAATTGTAAAACAATTCCTTTTTATTGTAAATGCTTCAAAAAGAATAAAATGAGAAGACATATGTACAATATATTCAAGCTTCAAACAGAATAATATAGATCTGAATAGAATACAGTTACAAATCAGTTACACACCCAGTAACCAACCCATCAACAACCATATCAGGGAGAATTCTCTTACAGACTGTCAGCAAACATGTCTGGTGGAGAATTTCCATTGATTTGATTTTACTAACAACATATATGATGTACTTTTAGTATGCTTTGGTATGCTAAACGCAACATGTAATCGTTTTCACTTATTCTTTATATTTCTGCAGCATGGTTATTGATGGGTTGGTTACTGGGAGTGTAACTGATTTGTAACTGTATTTTATTCAGATCTATATTCTTTTGGTTGAAGCTTGTATATATTGTGCATGTATCTTTTCATTTTACTATTTTCTGAAGTATTTACAATAAAAAGGAATTGTTTTTACAATTCAAAATATGTTGTATCATCACTTACTGTGGCTAGTCGACTCCAATAACATAGTTTTCAGTTAATCACAAAATCCAAAAACTTAGCCATAACAGTACAGTGATTGACTACTTCACAGGAACCTAAGTCAAGATGGAACCCTGGTTAAGAGCCACTGGCTTATGGGGGAGGAATACCTCTGGTAAATCCAAATGCCTGCATTCATATGTTACAGATTAATAGAATGGGAAGATGCTTCTTGTTTAAAACAACAGTAATTTATTGGTGGTCCCTGGGCCAAAGAATGTGCGGCTGTCCTCAACACGGGCCAGGGCTTTTTTGGCCCTGGCCTGGTGGAATAGTCTTCTGGGTGAAATCAGGGCCCTGCAGGATCTTAAGGAGTTCCGCAGGGCCTGTAAAACGGAGCTTTTCCGCCAGGCCTATAACTGAGAACATCTGCAAGAAGATCCATCTTTACTGGCCTCCCCATCCCGCCCCCACTTTTGAAATCTGTGGGGGGCTGGCCTGCTTATTTGCTGTGGCACCTAGGTATAGTTATGGCCATCTGATCAGTGTTTTCATGGTTTTATTATTACGGTTTTGAGGATGTAGATGATCTATATGTTGGATATGTATGTTTTTACTCGTTGTTACCCGCCCTGAGCCTGGCTTGCTGGGGATGAGGGCAGGCTACCAATTTGAAAAATAAAATAAAATAACAAATTTTTAAAAGGGGGGGGACCACTACCTTATTGTGGCGCACAGGCAAGCGGCGATCGCAAGGGCTGGGACAACGAGGGAAAGCTCCGCCCTCATGTGGGTCACTTGGAAACTGTGGAAACATTAAAAGGCAAAGAAAAAAGCTCATGAGCAAATGCATGAACATCAGTCTATACTGCAGACACCAGAATGCCAGCAAAGAAAAGCAAGCAGAAGTTATAAATTGTGCAATATTTAAGAAACCGATGCCAAGGTTAAGAAGAAGAAGAGTTGGTGTTTATATGCCGACTGTCTCTACCACTTAAGGAAGAATCAAATCGGCTTACAATCACCTTCCCTTCCCCTCCCCGCAGCAGACACCGTGAGGTAGGTGGGGCTGAGAGAGCTGTGACTAACCCAAGGTCTCCCAGCTGGCTTCATGTGTGGGAGTGGGGGAAACAAATCCAGTTCTCCAGATTAGCCTTCGCCGCTCATGTGAAGGAGTGGGGGAATCGAACCTGGTTCTCCAGATCAGCTCTGTTACAGCTCTCTCAGCCCCACCTACTTCACAGGGTGTCTGCTGTGGGGAGGGGAAGGGAAGGTGATTGTAAGCCAGTTTGAGTGTCCCTTAACTGGTAGAGAAAGTCGGCATATAAAATCCAACTCTTCTTCTACTTCTAAAATCTGAACAGGTGTTGGGGGTGCAGACAAGATAGCAGAAGACATGCGTCACTTAACATAGTTCCATTTTGTACACGAGCAGCCATAAGCTCAAGGGCTGAATTTTAACTGTCTGATCAGGGTCGCCGTGTCCAAAAATCTCAAAATCAAAAAAAGTTAATCGATGTAGTCGTCACAGTCCAATTTGAAAGGAGGCCATTATCAGCAGAGGAGGTGGCTGAAATACACCTTGCACTATCAGTAAGCACAAGGACTACTTGCAGTTGCTTTCGGGAGCTTCCTTTTGTGCAAGAGCTCTCATGTGAGCAGAAATGGGGATGCAACCCATTTTCCAAGAGGAAAATCCAGGAGCTGAGTCACCGCAATGGCACAACACATGTAGATTCAGCCAAACTGCTTGCGTTCATAACGATGAGCCAAACTCCGATGTCCTTTATGTCTGATTCCCCAGAAACAAGAGCCATTCTTTCATTTGCAGGCATACAGCCTTTCATGCCAGCATAAATAGCCCGGAGCTAGATGGATAAATTCTCTGGCTCAGTAATGATATCTTCATATGCTCGTATGAATTAAACCACGCAGCCTGCATTTACTTACAGCAATATATCAGTCATACTGGATCCATTTTCTGATTTTGCCTGGACAGAGAAAAGAAAAAAAGGAACCCTTGTATTTATGCTGTGTTCGTTTAAAGCAAAGGCCCCCGTGACCTGTTTATATCCTATTATGGTTGAGGTTATCCCATGGGGTTGTTCTAAAATAATGACCTTTGTCAACCTGAAAAAGCAAGTCCAAATTATATCCAAGTGGCTTTGAAGGTTACCATGCTCCAAAGGAAGGGGGGAAATTGATTCGTGATACTTCCTGTTCCACCCAACGACATCACTGAGAGCCAGCGTGGTGTAGTGCTTAGAATGTCAGGCTAGGATCTGGGAGACCCAAGTTCGAAGCAGCACTCAGCCATGGAAGCTTGCTGGGTGACCTTGGGCCAGTCCCACACTTTCAGCCTAGCCTACCTCACAGGGTTGCTGTGAGGATAAAACGGAGGATGTGTAAGCTGCTTTGGTCCCCACTGGAGGAAAGTGGGATATAAATAAAGTAAGTAACAGTGCCATACTTAGGAAAGTTACTCCAGTCTACGCCCATTCATTTCAATGGGCTTAGAGTGGGGTAACTCTACATAGGACTGCACTGTAGATAAAGTAAATAAATCATATACGCATTCTGACTCCCCAGCTGTAGTCCTTAAACAAGAAGTTGCATTCGAGACAAACCGAGTGTCTTTCTAACCATGAGTTTTATTCACCCTAGCAGAAACAAACAAAAAGGGTCAAAACCTGAAAATTTGTTCCACTAACTTGTGACACTTTTCTCCAAAACAAAGAGGTTCCCACCAGTGCAAGAAACCATTCTGGTGCAAGATGCTTTGCTTGTGCCAGAGGAAAGTGTCTCCAATAGCAATATCATAGAGTTGGATCCATAAAATAGAATCATAGAGTTGGAGGTACCACCAGGGTCATCTAGTCCAACCCCTGCACAACACAGGAAATTCACAACTACCTCCCCCCTACACCCCCAGTGACCCCTACTCCATGCCCAGAAGATGGCCAAGATGCCCTCCCGCTCATCATCTGCCTAAGGTCATAGAGTCAGCATTGCTGACAGATGGCAATCTAACTTCTTCTTTAAAACCTCAGGGAAGATCCTGATTTAACCCTATAACTTGATGAGTACAACATTTATAGAAAGACATTGTACTCGCACCCATCAATGAAACGATTTTAAATTGGTATTATAGTAACACAACAGCTCGGGTGCAAAAGATGGATTAAAGTTTTTCTCTGCATCTGAAAGGTGGTGTTTCAAGTCCGCCATGGCGTAGTGGTTAAGAGCGGTGGTTTGGAGCGGTGGACTCTGATCTGGAGAACCGGGTTTGATTCCCCACTCCTCCACATGAATGGCGGACGCTATCTGGTGGATTTGTTTCCCCGCTCCTACACATGAAGCCAGCTGGGTGACCTTGGGCTAGTCACAGCTCTCTTAGAGCTCTCTCAGCCCCACCTACCTCACAGGGTTGTTGTGGGGAGGGGAAGAGAAGGCGATTGTAAGCCGGATTGATTCTCCCTTAAGTGGTAGAGAAAGTCGGCATATAAAAACCAGTTCCTCCTCCTCTTCTTCTTCTCCTTGTAGGGAACAGGGCACTGAGCACCCATAGGGGTTCTGGATCAAGGTGCACAGCGGAGACTGGAATACACCCAGCTGCACACTCATAGCTTCTTCTTGCCAAAACATCTCCTAAGGAGCGGAAAGGTGGATTAAACAATTCACCCAGCTACCAGGAGACTACAGCTATCCCAAGGAACGAGTGAAAGGACTACTAAAACTGCTATTGCCGAACACAAAAGGGTAATAATTGTAAACCTCCTCTGCTTCTAGGATGTCCAACTGATGCATCTAAAATATTTACTACTGCACTAAAGAAACAAAATTCGTTCTTAAGAAGCGAGCCCTGTTTACCAGATTGAACGTTCCATATTCTTCCCTAAGAAGGTGTGTCATAAATCCTTTCAGAGTCGTCTGGTCTCCCCAGGTCCAGCGGGCTTTGTTGAGGTAGGAAGAGGCCGGCAAGAAGAGATAAGGCAGGCAGCCAGCCAAGAAGCAGAGAGTCAACTTCAGCATGTGGTCCAGGGTCAGTTCCTACGCCAGAAAGACACGCCACGTTGCATGAGAACAGTTATCTTAGTTGAATCGCAGGACAACTTCCAAGATCAGAGAATGAGCCCGCCCACCCCAAAAAGGAAGGGAAAAATCCCGAACATATATCGATGGATGGAGCTGATCTCTCAATTTGCAGTTTTAAGTCCCTGCAGAAAAAACACGCCCCGCATTGTTTAAAACCGCAAAAAATTTCGTGGATTACTTGGGGGAGACGACATCGCTCTGATCTCTTTTTGCACAGCGGGGCAAAATTTTAAGTGGAGCGAATAATATTAGAGGTTCCCGGGGATCACATTTGTGGCATCTTTTCCCCCCGCCATTTAAATTGTGCCGTGACATGCCTGTATGGCTCAAACACTGCTAGGCTGCAATAAACCATTTGGGGGTGATTAAAAGTAGGCAGCCCCTCCCATTTAAAAAATTAAAAATCTATTTATATACGGATTAAAAAAAAAGATTTTAAACAAGGTTTCTGCCAATAGTCCATCCCATTTTGTAAAACTTTCATCTTGATTGCTTTGGAGAGTATCAGGATGAGTACAGGTGGAAGGATGAAGATGATGATGAAGAGTTGGTTTTTATATGCCGACTTTTCTCTACCACTTAAGGGAGACTCAAACCGGCTTACAATCACCTTCCCTTTCCCTCCCCCACAACAGACACCCTGTGCGGTAGATGGGGCTGAGAGAGTGTGACTTGCCCAAAATCACCCAGCTGGCTTCGTGTGTGGGAGTGGGGAAACATATCCAGTTCACCAGATTAGCGTCCATCGCTCATGTGGAGGAGTGGGGACTCAAACCCAGTTCTCCAGATCAGACTCCACTGCTCCAAACCACAGCTCTTAACCACTACACCATGCTGGCTCTCAGAAGAAGATGCACTCAGGTGCATTCCAAACTGCACAGAATAATATGCGCCCAGATGCCTGTGAGCTCCTCTGTTCCCTCCACTTGTCTACTAGAGTCTCTAACGCAGGACACAGCAACTATGGGACTACAGAATGGAGCATGAATGTTTCTAATCTGAAAAGCTGCATTTTCACCCAGCCCAGTGGTCATTCCATACTGGCCATCATTAGACGAGGAACAGAGAATAAAACTGCTGCTACCATCCTGCCCTCGTACAGATCTATGGTGAGACCACACTTGGAATACTGTGTACAATTCTGGTCACCACACCTAAAAACGGATACTGCAGAGCTTGAGAAGGTGCAGAAAAGAGCCACCAAAATGATCAGGGGTCTAGAGCACATGAACACATGAAGCTGCCTTATACTGAACCAGACCCTCAGTCCATCAAAGTCAGTATTGTATACTTCAGACCGGCAGCGGCTCTCCAAGGTCTCAGGCAGGGGTCTTTGGCATCACCTCCTTGCCTATTCTCTTTAACTGGAGATGCCGGGGATTGAACCTGGGACATTCTGCATACCAAGCAGATGCTCTACCACTGAGCCATGGCCCCTCCCCATGGCTACTAGAGCAACTGACCTATGAGGAGCAGTTGAAATACTAAGGGCTGTTTAGGTTGGGAAGAAGGTGGTTAAGGGGAGATATGATAGAGGTCTATAAAATTATGCATGGTATGGAGAGAGTGGATAGGGAAAAACTTTTCTCCTTCTCTCTTAACACAGGGTCAACTGCATCGTTACATTGTGGAACTCCCTGCCCCAGGATGTGGTGACGGCTGCCAACTTGGAAGGCTTTAAGAGGGGAATGGACATGTTCATGGAGGAAAGGGGTATTCATGGCTACTAGTCAAGATGAATGCTAATCGTGATGGAAGCCTATTCCCTACAGTGTCAGAGGAGCATGCCTATTTTACAGACAGGACAATGCTGCTGCAGTCGTCTTGCTCATGGGCTTTCTAGTGGCACCTGGTTGGCCACTGTGTGAACAGACTGCTGGACTCGATGGGCCTTGGTCTGATCCAGCAGGGCTTTTCTTATGTTCTTCCAAACTGCCTGAGCCTCCTGGGAGATGCCAGAACCCTCCCCACCACACACACACCCCTTGGGTAACAAGTCCCACCCCCTCCCCCTGCCGAGCTGCCACCATCCAGTGCCAAGGCTGGGCTGACCGCAACCAACCTCTGGCCCCTCGTCCACATGCTGACTTCCCCGACCTGCAGAGATACTCACCCCTTCCTTGAACAAGCGAGATAAAACCCACAGTACAATGCAGAGCACATAGACCACAATGGTGTGCTGGTTGCACAAACTCAGACCACAGCAAAAGGCTCCGACTTTACAGACCTGCAAAAGGGAGGAAGGGCATGTTTAACAGAGGTTCTTTCCATCAGCTTGGCTATTTTTTGAAAACATTGTCTTGCCGTCACAATAACCGTGCAGGGTAAGAGGAGGAGGAGGAGGAGGAGGAGGAGAAGAGGAGGAGTTGGAGTTGGTATTTATACGCCAACTTTCTCTGCCACTTAAGGAACACTCTAACCGGCTTACAATCACCTGCCCTTCCCCTCCCCACAACAGACACCCTGTGAGGTAGGTGGGGCTGAGAGAGCTCTGGGTTCGATTCCCGCTCTTCCACATGAGCAGCGGACTCCAATCTGGTGAAACGGGTTGGTTTCCCCACTCCTCCACATGAGGCCAGCTGGGTGACCTTGGGCCAGTCACAGTTCTCTCCGAACTCTCTCAGCCCCACGTACCTCACAAAGTGTCTGTTGTGGGGAGAGGAAGGGAAGTACAGATTGTAAGTCGGTTTGAGTCTCCTTAAAGGTAGACAAAAAGTGGGGTATAAAAACCCAACCCTTCTTCTCACATGAACGTTTTGCAATTAAAAACCAGACACAGACATTTTTGCTTGGTGTTGATTTTACATGGGCTCTGCTGGCATGATGTCTAGCTTCATTCCAGGTGTAGGGGATTACCGAATCTCAATTTAAGTGGGGAAAACCCTACATAGAGAGATACAGTCGAGATGTAGTTTTACTCTGCTCTGGTTAGACCTCACCTAGAGTACTGTGTTCAGTTCTGGGCACTGCAATTCAAGAAAGATGCAGACAAGCTGGAACAGGTCCAGAGGAGGGCAACAAGGATGGCGAGGGGTCTGGAGACCAAGTCCTATGAGGAAAGGTTGAAAGAGCTGGGTATGTTGAGCCTGAAGAGGAGAAGACTGAGAGGGGATATGATAACCATCTTCAAGTACTTGAAGGGCTGTCATAGAGAGGAGGGTGCCCAGTTGTTTTCTGTTGCCCCAGAAGGTCGGACCAGAACCAACGGCTTGAAATTAAATCAGAAGAGTTTCCATCTAGACATTAGGAAGAATTTTCCAACAGTTAGTGGTTCCTCAGTGGAACAGGCTTCCTCGGAAGGTGGTCAGCTCTCCTTCCCTGGAGGTTTTGAAGCAGAGGCAAGATGGCCATCTGTCAGCAATGCTGATTTTATGACCATAGGCAGATGATGAGAGGAAGGGCATCTTGGCCATCTTCTGGGCATGGTGTAGGTGTCTCTGGGGGTGTGAGGGGGGGGAGGTGGTTGTGAATTTCCTGCACTGTGCAGGGGGCTGGACTAGATGACCCTGGTGGTCCCTTCCAACTCTATGATTCTATGAGTCCATGTCCAGCATACTGGCACCTCTTTCTGGCTGGCCCCTTCACAAAGAGGCAGGCAGAGGTGGCACCAGGGGCAACTGCAGAGAAGGTGGCGAGGAAAGAAGATATAATCGGTCATGCCCAATGATGGCATCATCAGCTGGAACAACGTTCATCAGCCACCCTGTTGTCTTCTATGTAGGCCTCCATTGTGAGTATTGGCACCTTGTTTGGTTTGGTGTGTTTTTTTTTTAAGGGAAAAAAAAAAAAGAAAAGAACCGGTGACGTTTTTCGATCCTGCACAGGTTACCTTTGATCTCTCCTCCAGGGAAGCCGCCTCCTCGAAGCGCACGGAGAGCGCCATCAGCAGCCCCACAAACAGATTGTTTAAGCTGAAAACCTCCGCCGCGATGGACCACTGCCATGTGAGGCGAGAAAACGAAAACATCCCCGCGGTAAAGATGCCTGCAGCGTGCGCGCCAGAAAGCCTGCAAACACAGATAACAAGAATGCATCTCCTTTGCCAACCGCCATCACCGCAAGAAAAAAACAAACCACCAAACAAAAACTTCACTGCCCTTCCCCGTCACCGTCCTCACCCGCCCCGAAATGCAAAACTACACCAGAAAAATACACGCCTCCTTGCTTATGCAGTTCACAATGGATCCCTGGGTAAACACCACTGCAAACGACAAGAAAGCCAGGAATAATCTGAATGTCATAACCCTGCTTTTTTACGGCAGGGGTGAGCTCTGCAATGCTGCGAGAAGGCACGAAGTCGAGCTACGGAAAGAACGGACTCTGCACATGGGCAGAGGCAGCCTTTCATACACGCACGTGCACTATTATACAACTATGCTGGACAACCAAAAAGAAAAATGAGCGGGTTGTAGATCAAACCAAGCCTAAATTCTCCTTAGAAGCGACAAGGACTAAATGAAGGCTGTTGTACTTTGGTCACATTATGAGAAGACAAGAGTCATTGGAAAGGACAGTCATGCTAGGAAATGTTGAAGGCAGCAGGAAAAGAGGAAGACCCAACAAGAGATGGACTGACTGTATAAAGGAAGTCACGGCTCTCAGTTTGCAAGACCTGAGCAAAGCTGTTAAGGATTTTGGAGGACGTTGATTCATAGGGTCGCCATGAGTTGGAAGCGACTTGACAGCACTTATCATAAGAGACACACCTTATAGATGAGTTGATTTTAAAATGCAGTCAGGAAAGACAATAATGCTGGGGAAAGTCAAAGGCAGCAGGAAAAGAGGAACATAAGAACATAAGAAAAGCCATGCTTGATCAGACCCAGGCCCATCAAGTCCAGCAGTCTGTTCACACAGTGGCCAACCAGGGGCCTCTAGGAAGCCCCCAAACAAGACGGCTGCAGCAGCATCGTCCTGCCTGTATTCCACAGCCCCTAATGGAATAGGCATGCTCCTCTGATCCCGGAGAGAATAGGTATTTATCATGACGAGTATCTATTTGGGTAGCCTAGGTTCCAGAAAGAGAGGTTTTTTGGCTGCCATTTTACATTTGAACCCAGGACTTCCCACCTAGCAAATGGCAATCTTACAGAGCAGTCCTAAACAGAGTCACTTTGGGTTCAGTGGACTCAGATTGGAGAAACGCTGCATAAGACTGCAGCCAGTGATCCACGCCCCTACTAGCAACACCAACATGCAAAACTCACTATTCTCCCTTCACGACTCTATAAACAGTAGATCCCAAATATGCCCATGACTGGATACAGAATGCTGGGAGTGAATTACGGGTTTACGCTAGAGAATCGGAAAGGTTTCTGCTGGAAAAACTCAATAGGTCTCGGTGCTGTGCTCACATCCTGACCTATTTGGAGCGGGAACTCAAGACAGGGTTAAGTTAGGGGAGGGGCTTCCTTAATGCCCCCTTTTGCAAAAACGAAAACCTATTCACTGTAACTAGGAAGCATGCCTGCCTGCAGATTTATAGTAATCCATTCCAGCCTAATTCAGAACAGACTTGCAAAAAAAGCCACTGAACATCAGGTCACCTACGACAAGCAAAAAGGTCTTCCAGGAGACTAGATGGAGAAGCTTCTGTAAATTTTGTGGGGAAATCGGTTTGTTTCATTTTTCCTTTCTGGCCAAAAGGGCTAGAATCTATTCTATGATTCTAACCCAGACCTTTTCTGAGAAGGTGGGCCAATAGAAATAAACTTATGAGCTATACTTTTTGCAGATTTATTTGCAATTATGATTCGTTTTATGATTTATTTGCAATTATGATTTCTGTGTATACGTTTTGGTTTTCGCAAAAGGGGGCCCCTCCCCTAACTTAACCCTCTTGAGATCCCACCCCAAACAGATTCTTATGTTCTTATTAGAGTCGCATTTATCAATCGCTATTTCTTGAATGGGTGTGCCACATGCAGATGCCATCGGAGCCCAGTTGGGAGAAGGACAGGGCAGATGAAAGTCTCCTATCACCAATCTAAAGGCCTCCTATCCTTGCAAAAAAAAAGTTTGGGGGGCTGAAACAATCCCGCCTCCCCGCTTCAACTCCAATACGCAGGGTTTTGTGTTACCCTAGTATTGCCAGAAAATATTATTGCCATGGTACACAGATACCAGGAGCCCTGTGGCGCAGAGTGTTAAGCTGCAATACTGCAGTCAAAAGCTCTGCTCACGACCTGAGTTCGATCCCGATGGAAGTCAGTTTCAGGTAGCCGGCTCAAGGTGGACTCAGCCTTCCATCCTTCCGAGGTCGGTGAAATTAGGACCCAGCTTGCTGGGGGTAAAGGGAAGATGAGTGGGGAAGGCACTGGCAAACCACCCCGTAAACAAAGTCTGCCTAGGAAACGTCGGGATGTGACGTCACCCCATGTGTCAGGAATGACCCGGTGCTTGCACAGGGCACCTTTACCTTTTACACAGATAGCAGCTACCACTCCGCAGGCACTGGGAGTTCGAGACACAGAAAGGGATCACGTCTAGCGACCACACCCCCATCACTGTTTACTGATCCAGGGAGAAAGAATGGATCCTGGATGACATGGAATCGTAGCAGTGGACTACACTAAACTACAACCGACAAAGTTTCCACAATTAACATAATAAAAAGATACAGTACAAATTAATCGGCCTTATACCTAGCCAGACCGTGCTCCACCCAAGTTCAGCATTATCTACTCTGACTGGCAGTGTTTTTCCAGGGTCCGTTTTGTGGCTGGCTCCGCCTCCCGTCGCAGCCATTTAGTGACTGGCTCCGCCTCATGTGGCAGCCATACTGTGGCTGGCTCCAGCTCAAAGCGCTCAAAGGTATTTATTACAGTCCAAAACCAGCAAATACAGCAAAAAGACAATACAAAAAACGGGAACATTATTAAAAAATAATCATGGTACACATCAACCATGAATACAGATAAACGTAACGTATTGTTGGCTCCAGCCCCCGTGGCAGCCATAGTGTAGTTGGCTCCGCCTCCCGTGGCAGCCACATTGTGGTTGGCTCCACTTCCCATGGCAGCCATATTGTAGTTGGCTCCGCCTCCTGTGGCAGTCACATTGTGGTTGGCTCCACCTCCCATGGCAGCAACATTGTGGTTGGCTCCGCCTCCCGTGGCAGCCACATTGTAGTTGGCTCCGCCTCCCAAGGCAGCCACATTGTGGTTGGCTCCGCCTCCCGTGGCAGCCACATTGTAGTTGGCTCCGCCTCCCGTGGCAGCCACATTGTGGTTGGCTCCGCCTCCCGTGGCAGCCACATTGTAGTTGGCTCCGCCTCCCAAGGCAGCCACATTGTGGTTGGCTCCGCCTCCCATGGCAGCCACATTGTAGTTGGCTCCGCCTCCCAAGGCAGCCATACTGTGGTTTCTTCACTGAATTCTGAAAGTGCCCACAGGCTCAAAACGGTTGGGGACCTAGTTTGACGCGCTAACCACTATACCACACTAGCTCTCAACATATGATGCTTAAGAGTCAGACATCAAGTTCATACAGCCCAGCCCTCCCCACGCTGATTTGCAAGGGGTCTCTAAGGCAAAAAGTCTTTGCAGGCCCCAATATCCAAGATGCTGGCATTACTAAGGATTAAACGGGGAAACCTGTGTGCAAACACAGCCTCTTCCACAAGTGAGCCAACAGGTATCTATCTCCCTACCCAGCGTCCCTATTCATTATGTCTGAAATCCTATGCGTACGCTTTGGTTTTAATTCTACCTCTATTTCCTCTGCTGCTAATTTTATTATTTAATCCTCGGCCTGTTATTTCCTTTTTCTTTTTTTAATTCTCCACTCTGCTTTCATGATTGAAGATGCTGTTTTATTACCTGCTGCTGTTTTAATAAGACACTACACTCCCCGCTGCTGCTAATTCACCTTTTATGCTGGTTTTTTGTTTTGTTTTATGGGCACGTCTAAAAGAGACGTCAGTGCGTGTCTCAAGACGGCTGTGAGCCACCTCGGGTGGTTTTTAATGGAGAGAGTGGATTATAAATACATGGTAAATAAATAGATCTCGTAAGGGAAGTGTTTTCTCACCATATGGCATACAGAGAGCCAAGATGTTCAATACTGACCTGGAGAACAACCCCAAAAGAGATGCTCTTTTGAAAGTTCCTTATTCCACTGATGAAAAATTATTTTATTATTCAGAAGACTGTCCCACCCACACTTCCTCATATGTATAGCCCACATCTGGAATGAGAAAAGCCAGATGTTCAAGCTGGATTCAGAAAAGGAAGATCATATTGCAAATTTGCGTTGGTTACTGGAGCACACGAGAATTTCGGGAGAAAATCAGCTTGTGTTTCACAGATTACGGCAAAGCTTTTGACTGCGTGGATCATGAAAAGCTATGGCTGCTTTTAACGGGAATGGGTGTGTCCCAGTATCTGATCATTTTGATGCGCAACCTGTACTCTGGACTGTAAGAACAGAATATGAAGAAACATAACGGTTTCCTATTGGCAAAGGTGTTAGGCAAGGATGTATTTTACCCAGCTATCACTTCAATCTATGTGCGGAACATATCAAAAGGAAAGCTGGATTCGATCTAGATGAAGGTGGAGTGAAAACCGGGAGGAGGAACATTAACAATTGGTGGCATGCAGATGACACCACATTACTGGAAGAAAATAGTGAAGACTTGAAATGACTACTGCTGTTGGGTCTTTTCCTTCTGCCTTTAACTTTTCCTAGCATGATTGTCTTTTCCAGTGACTCTTGTCTTCTCATAATGTGACCAAATTACGATAGCCTCAGTTTAGTCATTTCAGCTTCCGACTCATGGCGACTCTATGAATGGAAGTCCTCCAAAATGTCCTATCTTTGACCGCCTTGCTCAGCTCTTGCAAATTGAAGGCTGTGGCTTCCTTTATTGAGTCAATCCATCTCTTGTTGGGTCTTCCTCTTTTCCTGCTGCCCTCAACTTTTCCTAGCATGACTGTCTTTTCCAGTGACTCGTCTTCTCATAATGTGACCAAATTACGATAGCCTCAGTTTAGTCATTTCAGCTTCTAGGATCAGTTCAGGCTTGGTTTGATCTATAACCCACTGATTTGGTTTTTTTTTTTTTGGCAGTTCACGGTATCCGTAACGCTCTCCTCCAACACCACATTTCAAAGGAATCTACTTTCTTCCAATAAGATTTCTTCATTGTCCAGCTTTCACAACCATACATAGTAACAGGAAAAAAGATGGCATGAATTAGCTTGATCTTGGTTGCCAGTGATACATCCTTACACTTTTAGGGCGAAAACGCGTGGTCACTTTATCCTCCTTTAATCCCTGATTTAGCCAGGATCGAACTCACATTAGGCGAAACGCATGCATTTGATCCTGGCTGAATCCTGGCTGAAACAGGGATTAAAGGAGGATAAAGCGACCATGCATTTTCAAACTTATTAATCTTTTCTAGCTCCTTCTTGGCTGCCCTTCCCAGTCTCCCTCTCCTTCTGATTTCTTGGCTGCAATTTCCCTTTTGGTTGATGATGGAGCCAAGGAATAGAAAGCCTTGAACAATTTCAGTGTCCTCATTGTCCACCTTGTGTGTTGTGTGTTAAGTGCCGTCAAGTCGCTTCCGACTCATGGCGACCCTATGAATGAAAGTCCTCCAAAATGTCCTATCTTTGACAGCCTTGCTCAGATCTTGCAAATTGAAGGCTGTGGCTTCCTTTATTGAGTCAATCCATCTCTTGTTGGGTCTTCCTCTTTTCCTGCTGCCCTCAACTTTTCCTAGCATGACTGTCTTTTCCAGTGACTCTTGTTGTCTCATGACGTGATCAAAATACGATAGCCCCAGTTTAGTCATTTTAGCTTCTAGGGTCAGTTCAGGCTTGATTTGATCTATAACCCATTGATTTGTTTTTTTGGCAGTCCACATCCGTCACACTCTCCTCCAACACAACATTTCAAAGGAATCTATTTTCTTCCTATCAGCTTTCTTCACTGTCCAGCTTTCACACCCATACATAGTAATAGGGAATACGATGGCATGAATTAATCTAGTCTTGGTGGCCAGTGACACATCCTTACACTTCAAAATCTTGTCTAGCTCCTTCATGGCTGCCCTTCCCTGACTCAATCTCCTTCTGATTTCTTGGCTGCAGTCTCCCTTTTGGTTGATGATGGAGCCAAGGAATAGAAAGTCTTGAACAATTTCAATTTCCTCATTGTCAACCTTAAAAGTTGTGTAATTCTCTTGTATTCATTACTTTTGTTTTCTTGACGTTCAGCTGTAGTCCTGCTTTGGCACTTTCTCTTTTAACTTTCAGCAGTAGTCATTTCAAGCAGTCTTAAATAGCGGTTTTAAAATCTTTTGGTTTTGTGTATTTTTCTGTATTTTATTTTTATTGTAAGCTGCATTTGCTCCATAAGGAAGAAAGGCTGCTAATAGATGCTTTAAATAAACAAAATAAATAAATATCGGGAGATGCATTCTGCTAGGTATGGAGGTCCCAGGCCATGATTCAAAGCCCCTGATTTTAATTCTTCCCCTTTTAAATAGCATACACAGTCCTTTCCCTTCTCTATTCTGGTATGATTTATTACAATATTTATATCCTGCCTTTACTCTTGGCTCAAGGCAGCATCCTATTAGACAGATATTATGCAGAAATAAAATCCCTTAACTATCTATCCAATCACCTTCTTTCCTTTAAGCTCATACAATTTGCCCTCTTAGACATTTTCCTAACTGTTGGCTTTGGGTTTTTAATTTTTAAAAAAACAACAACTTTATTTTAAAAAGAAGAAGAGTTGGTTTTTATACTCTGCTTTTCTCTATCTTTAAGGAGTCACAAAGTGGCTTACAATCACCTTCCCTTCCCCAGACACAAGAACAAGCGTCCAGTAGCACCTTAAAGATTAACAAAATTTCAGGCAGGGTATAAGGTGGGTGTAAGGGTATCTAAAGAAGTGAGCTGCGGCTCACGAAAGCTCACACCCTGCCAGAAATTTTATTAGTCTTTAAGGTGACCGACTAACACGGCTAAGAGAACTGTGACTAGCCCAAGGTCACCCAGCAGGCTTCATGTGGAGGAGAGGGGAAACCAACCCGGATCTCCAGATTAGAGTCTGCCACTCGTGTGGAGGAGCGGGGAATCAAACCCGATCCTCCAGATCAGAGTTTGCCGCTCTTAACTGCTACGCCACACCGGCTCTCAAAATAAATAAATACAATACAATACCAAGAGTCTAGAACAGAAATTACTAAAAAAAAATCAGCTGCGAAATATACATGCTCAAGCTAAATGCACACTCTAGACCACTGGTTCCCAACCAGGGGTCCGTGGACCCCAGGCGTCCGCGAGAACTAAATTAAGGTCCGCGAAACAAAGTTATAAACCCATAATAAATTAATATTTTCAATTAAAAGTTCTCTATTATGAAAATATATATTCAAATATTATTCTAAGCTTAATGTTTAACTAACAGTTATGATTAAAGTTTATTTTCAAATTCTCGGAATTTTTATTTTGAACCTTGGGGTCCCTGCACTGAACAAAAAAGTCCTAGTGGTCCCTAGTCAAAAAAAGGTTGGGAACCACTGCTCTAGACAAAAAAAATTTCCATTTTTCAAACTTTTCAGCGGCGTAAGACAGATTAGTTTACTCAGACGAATACACCCGGACAATTTCTCCAGCCACTCCTCCTCCTTTGGGATTATATTTTTCTTCCCATTTGGGGCAAGTATTAACCTTGCCGAGGTTTTACTGCGTTAAGCACAAATTCAGGGACTTCTTTCGGAACCACCAAGTTCCTTCATCCTCATACAATGAGCCCTCTAAGACATTTTTCCTAGCTGTCGGCTTCGGTTTTAATGGTACCACGCACTTTCCACGAGCCTCCTGGTTGAAAGGCCGCCGAGAAAAATAACACAACACCCGACCACCTTCTCATTCTCTGCCCAGAGCTGCCATCATTCTTGAGCTGCTGGTTGCCAGAAATGGACAAGGAATTCCAAGTATGGTTCGCTATTTCTGAATAACGCTGCGATTTCTCTTAGCCTTCAGCCAACGTGCTCCTTGATCATCAATCTAAAGCACTGGTTCCCAACCGGGGGTCCGTGGACCGCCAGGGGTCCGCGAGAACTAAATTAAGGTCCTCGAAACAAAGTTATAAACCCATAATAAATTAATATTTTCAATTAAAAGTTCTCTATTATAAAAATAAACATTAAACTTAGAATAATATTTGAATATATAACTAACAGTTGTGATTGAAGTTTATTTTCAAATTTTCGGAATTTTTATTTTGAACCTTGGGGTCCCTGCACCGAACAAAAAACTCCTAGTGGTCCCTGGTCAAAAAAAGGTTGGGAACCACCGATCTAAAGGAAGGAAGCTTGGACTCTTGAAATCTCATACCCCAAAAGTCTTGTTGGCCTCTAAGATACTCCCGGACTCGAAGCTAGCTCTTCTACCACAGACCAACACGGCTGCCCTCTGAAACAATCATAAAAACTTTGAAATTGTTGCTTGAAAGCACCTCTGCCTTGGTCCCAGAAGTATGAAGTCTGAATTCAAGGGCCAGCGTGGTGTAGTGGTTAAGAGCGGTGGGTAAAATATATCAACACCTGAATAAAACCGATACATCCAATGGATTAAAAACAGTCTGGGAAAAAGATGTAGGGATAAAAATAGAACAGAATATATGGGGGAAATTATGGAAGACACAAAGTAGGGAAACCATATCAGTGGCTCTTAAAGAGAATTCCTTGAAATTACTGCACAGGTGGTATATCACTCCAATACATCTAGCAAGAATAAGAAATATTCACAATCTGGAATGCTGGAGAAAGTGTCAACAACCTGGCGATTATATACATATGTGGTGGACATGCCCATTAGTATCTCAGTTTCAGAGGGAAATCTTTGCAGAAATTTCAAAAACCACACGTCAAAACATATGTGTTACACCTGCCTTACTATCAATATGGGGGGAGCGTCACCAAAGAAAAAGTCTAAAGGATTAATAGTGTTCATGTTAATGGCTGCTCGAAAGGTTATAGCAAGAAATTGGAAAACAGCAGAACTCTTAACGTTACACTCTTGGTATTCTGAACTGTGGCAAATAGCCATGGCAGAAAAATTAACACATCAACTTAGAGTTAGCAAAGGTAAGGCCAACATACTGAACTTTCATGAAACATGGCACGACTTCATCTCATATACAAACCAGAAAGAAATTCAACATATATCCAAACAATTTCAAAGATTATGGGAAATGAATTAAAGTTGTAACAACCCTTCCTCTACCTTTTTATTATTATTATTATTTATTTATTTTCTCTCACTCCTAATTGTATTAACCATCTAATTCGTAATTGTACTCCTCTTATATATTTATCTATTTGTTTACAAGAATACTAAGCCACCGACCATAAGTGCGGAAAAGATAGCTTTCCGGGTTTTTTTTTTTTTGTTTTGTTTTTTAATTGTTTTTGTCTTGACTGACAGTCTTATATTGTTTGTTTCCATGTTTGTGAATTGTAATTGTATTTACCGGTATATATGTTAATAAATTTTTTTAAAAAAAGAGCGGTGGTTTGGAGTGGTGGACTCTGATCTGGAGAACCGGGTTTGATTCCCCCACTCCTCCACATGAGCAGCACAGGCTAATCTGGTGATCTGGGTTGGTTTCCCCACTCCTGCACATGAAGCCAGCTGGGTGACCTTGGGCTAGTCACACTCTCTCAGCCCCACCTATCTCACAGGGTGTCTGTTGTGGGGAGGGGAAGGGAAGGTGATTGTAAGCCGGTTTGAATCTCCCTTAAGTGGTAGAGAAAGTCGGCATAGAAAAACTCTTCTTCTTCATTGAGGCAACAAACCACAGCCTCGGCTGCACCATCTCAGACTGAAGGAGGCAGGCTGACATGATGGAACACATATCCATCCTCCCTCCCCCCCCCCCTGCCCAAATTTAAAAATACCCTTCAGATGGAAAATTAGCATGTCTGGGAAAGCGAGCCTGGAGCAGCTAGTCTTTTAGATGCAGGGATTATTGATTGCTTGAATGAATGCTTGAATAGGGGACTAGAGCAACTGTCCTATGGGGAGCGGTTAGGACGCTTAGGGCTGTTTAGCTTGGAAACATGGTGGAACCCAGGCAGGATGGTGCTGCTGCAGTCGTCTTGCTTGTGGGCTTCCTAGAGGCACCTGGTTGGCCACTGTGTGAGCAGACTTCTGGACTTGATGGGCCTCGGTCTGATCCAGCATGGACTTTCTCATGTTTCTTATATTTCTTATATTAAGGCTTTAAGAGGGGTGTGGACGTGTTCATGGAGGAGGATCCAGCAGGGCTTTTCTTGTGTTCTTATGTTCTTATGAATGGGGGTGGGGGGACGTTGTCGTATGAGCTCTGGCCTGCAACATGAAAACAGCACTGCACAGTCAGTTTGCCCACCCCAGTGAGAATTAAACTTAACTATGACGCATGGTGTCATTCTGCTCATAAAAGTCACTTCTGGCCCCAGTCCTAGGACTCCCACCCTCTCCAAACTAGATGACCCCGGTGGTCCCTTCCAACTCTTTGATTCTATGATATGTTTAAGGGAGGCGTCCTGTCAGCTACAATGTCAACAATTAGACACTTGACTCAATCCTTTGCTAAAGAGTCGCTGGGGTGTCCGGTATATCTTGAACATAATTTTTCTTCCCCTTTCTTCTGGGTTCTTCACTTTGAGAATTAAAACTCCTTCCGGTGGAGAGCCAGAGGAGGATGCTATGACCCTGAGGCCTCTATAGACCTAGAATCCCCGAGGCAACATACAACCACAAAGGAGAGTCCTAAGGGTCCCTTTCCTCTGTCCTTCTATTTTGCAGAATCCACCCCCTCCTCCAAATCCACGCACAATTCATTTAGCCAACAGCACCAACATGGTCACCGGAACTGCTTTAAAAAACAACTTTTTAATTTTTTTTAATTATTATTGTATTTGTTTGTATTTGTTTGTTTTGTTTAATGTTATAAAAATAAAAAAATATTGAAAAAATAAAAAATAAAAAACAACAACACGGATCTTTGCATTTATATATTTAGGGTGTTTCGACGCTGCCTCTGCAGAGTTTCAGCTAACTACCGGCTTGCAACGAAAACACTGTCACAATATAAAAACTAGCCACTGGACATCAGCAGCATAAAAATTATACATAAAATTATATATATACAGCATAAATTATATCATACAAATGAAGCAGACAATTAAAAAGCGGGTAAGATAAAAACCCTTAATTAGAAACCTGGGGGGGGGGGACAGATGTGTTTTGGCCAGGTGTCTTAAACAAAGCAAAGTAGGCCGCAGGCAACCCTCAAGGGGTTCCAAAGGCGAGGGTGCCACCGCAGAAAATGCCCTGTCTCTAGCCGCCATCCACCTCACACTTGAAAGCAGGGGGCACAGAGAAGAAGAAATATTGGGCAGGATCCTGTGGATCTCTTCCCGCATCAGTAGCACTTTCCTCTGTTGCAAGGAACCTTTCCTGAGACAAGGGGCTCTCCTACATCAAGAGAGGTCTCCTTGCTCCGGAGGAAAAGTGCCACCACTCCTGGAACAGAACGGGGAGATCCAACTCACCAGTCATACATATAGCAAGCCAGTGTGGTATAGTGGTTATCAGCGGTGGTTTGGAGCGGTGGACTCTAATCTGGAGAACCGGGTTTGATTCCCCCACTCCTCCATGTGAGCGGCGGAGGCGGATCTGGTGAACTGGGTTTGTTTCCCCCGTTCCTCCACACGAAGCCAGCTGGGTGACCTTGGGCTAGTCACAGCTCTCTTAGAGCTCTCTCAGCCCCACCTACCTCACAGGGTGTCTGTTGTGGGGAGGGGAGGGGAAGGTGATTGTAAGACGGGTTTTTTCTTCCTTGAGTGGTAGAGAAAGTCGGCATATAAAAACCAACTCTTCTTCTATATGTGCACAACATGATTACGCTATAAATAGTGAGGTGGCTCCCACCCTAGTCTACCACTCCACTGTGAAAAGTTTACTTATTAAAATATTTATACCCCACTTTTCCTTTTGGCTCAAGTTTGAACACCTTCCTCCACTCTAAGGAACCTTCCTCCAAATTGGGGTTCTTCCATTGAAGGAAGAGCCATGTAAGTTGGTGGAAAGTCCCTTGGCCTCGAGGAAAGCTACTTATTCATTTTATTTACTTAATTTATAGCCTGCCATTCTCCCCAACAGGGGCCATTGTGGCTTATATCATTCTCCTCTTCTTCATTTTATCCTCACAACAACCCTGCGAGGTAGGTTAAGCTGAGAGTGTGTGACTGGCCTACGGTCACCCAGCAAGCTTCCATGGCACAAGTGGGGATCCCAACCGGGGTCTCCCAGTAATTCAACATGGCAGCTGAGAGTTTTATTTCCCCCCTGCCCGCCAAAACAACACTTAACTATCCCGGACCGTGATCCAAAATATTAAGTTGGTTTTTGCCCACTGAAGTCAGGCAGACAGAGCGTGTGTGTGTTTGTGTGTCAGTCCTAACACATCAATGGCTGAAATAACCCGACCATTTGTTGGGTAACGCCTAGTAGACCAAGGACACAATCAGGTCGGTTCTCAGATGCAAATCTATTCTAAAAGAATGCTTGTTTCAAGTTTGCTTATTTTTCATATTTATAGCCCGCCCTCATTCACAATCCAACTGGGCTCAGGGCAGGTAACAACTTTTAAAATCACATAAAATCATAAAACGGCAATCAAAATCCAACAATTATAACAACTATTAAACAAGATGGCAATAAAATGAAGAAGAAGGAGGAGGAAGAGGAGGAGGAGGAGATGGTTTTTATATGCTGACTTTCTCTACCACTTAAGGGAGACTCAAACCGACTTACAATCACCTACCCTTCCCCTCCCCACAACAGACACCCTGTGAGGTAGGTGGGGCTGAGAGAGCTCTAACAGAGCTGTAACTTGCCCAAAGTCACCCAACGAGCTTTTTGTGGGAAAACAAATCCAGCTCACCAGATTAGCCTCCGCCGCTCACGTGGAGAAGAGGGGAATCAGACCTGGTTCTCCAGATCAGAGTCCACCGCTCCAAACCACCGCTCTTAACCACTACAGCCACTGTGGGCCGGACAAGCAAATGAACCCCCAGCAAATCCCATTCACTTCAATGGCCACTGCACAGGACGTCTGAACGGGTTATACCCCTTGTGCGTTTTGGCCAGTCCAATCATACAAATGAAACAAATAACAATAAATGATAATTTGGCGGAATATTTGACGCCAGGGACTTTCCTTTGATAACTCCCTCAGGACTTTTCTGAAGACCTATACAGGGAAGCTGCACTACCACGACCCGCAAAAGCATTTCATGCTGAAACCCATTTCAGGACACTCTTCCCTCTGCAAGATACAAAAACTCCCAACACGGCGAGACGTTCCCAACTTTTCGTGGGCCGGGGTTATTTCGGAAGGCAGCTAGACCTCGGCTGTGACCCGATCTATCGTTTGAGCCATGCATTTTCAAATACATATATATATATACATATATATATATATATATATATATATATATATATATATATATATATATATATATATATATATATATACACATACGACATGAAACATGCACCTATTTTATTGCTTTGGCTGGTCTCGTTTAAGCAGGGTCCACATTCCAGCAGAATCAAAAAAGAGGGTCGGCAGAAAAGAGAGAGAAACTCGGCATGAAACAGATTTAGCAATTTAAATGTTTTATAAGGGTTTTTTTTTTTTTGTAATTGAGGAAACTTTTCATAATCTGACATTTGTTAAAAAAAAAAAACCCACTTATTAGAAATTATGCAGCGGAGTAGCTGTGGAAATATGAGCCTGCTTCACAATTACGGAGTCGGGCTAGGAAGCCCTCGCCTATTGTATGGAGTGGCATAAACCCCACGGAGGGCCTATCAGCTCACTGGCAGGCAGGGGGCTGCGCCATTCAAAACGAGAGATACAAGCTTCAGGGCAAAAACCTGGCAGCTCTCTCCTGACCCCCAAATCCCCGGCTGGTGACAGATTCAAGCTCCATAGCAAATTAGACCTTCTCAAATTACAATTGGGGAAGACAGATTCCATTAGCAGTATCTGAAATTGAGTGGAGAGCCGCTCCCGTTATCAGACCTGAGTCATAAGCGGTGCTATTAATCAGAGCTATGATAGCATTTATATATTTCAAGCTATCTTGCCGCCGCTGTGATATTCCGCTACAAAGGGTTGATGGGACTTAGAGGAGGGAACAATGGAGCTTTCCGGGAAAAGCAGAGTAAATCAAGAAAGTCTATGACTCGCGCACATTCGGAAGGGATTGCGGTTTACATAAATTTTCTCCCAATTGGAGATTGAGCTCTTCCTCATCTTACACATGGGATTTAGTTGTCACTCAATGGGAACAGCTGTGAAAAGGTGAAGCGGCCCACCGTTCGGAATACTGCCTCCGCTTTTAAAGCAATTAACCCATGGACAGGAGGATACCTGGCGATATCAAGGGGATTAGGGGAGGCAGGGCTTTATTAACATTTCCTTGAACTAATTCTAACTTCGACTAGCTGTCACGAAAGATTCTGTGGGGGGTTTTAAAAGCGGGGGGGGGAGTTGGCCTGCTTTCTCTCCCCCGCCCCAAATCAAGCATAGATACTTTGGCCTAAAAAAAGCAAAAAAAAAAAAAAAGCATATCCTTCATAAGTGCATGCAAATGAGAAGGAACTGTTTTAAAAAGGTCCCCGGATTCAATCCAATGTGGCTGCAAGGGAGAGAAAAATCTCCCCATATGAGCGTCTGCGAGAGAGATCAATTAGCCAAGAGGTCACGGCAGATAGGCTGCTAAAAGAGAAATTAATGCCAGCGCTTTCTATAGTCTTTTATTCCACCCCCACTTGGCTAAAACTTAGAAGCGACTTGTTCTTTTAAGTATTAGCTGCTTTTTGAAATTATAAAGACCCTCACAGTTCACCACACAAAGGCAATAGTCTAAAGTAATCTCTAATCTGGAAGAAATGTATCCAAATATACCTTAATCGGAAGATTCTTCCCTTCTTTTTAAAGCAGAGCGTTTTAATTTTCTGCTTGTCACTGAATGGGATGATGGTCAAAGATACAATGCTTGACGGGAATAAGCTCTCACGATTCCATTTCCTCCAGACTGGTATCCGAAGGCACAGAAACTTTGGGGCAGGTGAAAATTTTGATCAATTAATTTGTCTGATGGTAAGTAGGTAAGGGTTTTGTAGGGGGAGAAGGGGAAATTATGACGCAGTGGTATCACCCAGGCCAGGTGACGGTCCCAAAAAGGCCCCAAATGTTTAAAAAAGTATGACACGAAAGCCACAAAAGATTCAGAAACAAAATTAATGTGTGTGGAGGGGAAGCTCATATTTTTCATCCCATTTAAACGATAACCAAAAGTCTGGAAGTGAACTGCAATAAAAATGCACACCGCAACCTAACTTTCCGTTGCACGGGTCGAGCCTAAGGCAGAGGCAACGCTTGAAGAGACATCTATCCTTGCTGCATGTCGGGCTTAACTTTGGAGAGGCAACAAGTCACCATCTCCGCCTCCCCGAATATTTAAAATTCATTTCGCTTCTGTCAAACATTAATCTTGCAAACATGCCTTCAACGAAGCGGGCTCCAGCCCAGGAAAGCTTCTGCCATGATAAATTTGCCAGTCTTTTAAGGTGCCGCAAGAATATGGGTTGTTTCCGTTGCCACAAACTAACATGGCCCACCACTCCAAAGAGGGGAAGACACTCCATGGTTTCCACGGTGGGCCCAAACAGAATCCATTTTGCTTCTCACGTGCCCCAGGAATTCCTGCACTTTCCTTTTAAGCCAACTACTAAATGGCAAGCTATCAATCTGCTTCAACCACCATGACTAAAAACTCTCCTAGAGACGAAAGCACAAGGGGAGTTTTCCTAAGCGATTTCTATTGCAGAGCTGCTCAGCAACAAAATACAGACGGCCGTTTAATGTTGTAGGAATTTCGTAATCATTTTCCCCCAAAGAACAAAAAAGTTATGTGTTCTCTTGATTGATATTTGCAACCTTTCATTCCGTTTAATAACATGCGTTTTTACAACTTCATATATCTGCCCACGGAATTCAAAAATCTGCATAGAATTAATTCTAGCATTTCAGTTTGGGAAGGAGAGGTAACGAGGATTTTTCTTTTCTTTCCAAATGTCACGTTGTGCAGCATACTAAGCCCTAAATTTCAGAAAGGTGAGTTTATGAAACAATTACATTCCTGCTCTGCAAACTACTTTTCAGAGCTTTATTGGGGGGAAAGCAAGCTAAAGCAAATGGTTCACCATATAAATACATCACAAAAATATGGATAACTACATCACAAAAATATATAAGGTGAAACAGGCTGAAGTTACATACAAGAAGCCAGGCCATTCCATACTGCCTTACTTAACAGAAAGGATACAAAAAAATTCCCTTTCATGTATACATAAAATTTCATATACATAAGCAGCAGAATGAATATATACAGATTTTAATTTGCAGCTGCCGATTGTAACATCTGTCCCACTGAAATGTCTGCACACGGTACAATTTTTTAAAAAGGATTAATCCCCCCCTTCTTTCTTTTAAACAAGACTTTAAAAATTCTGTTTGGTGAAGTGTTTCTATAAGCAACTCAGAGATTTAAGGACTGCAAACATACTACATTCAAAAAGCTGTATCAGTTTTAAAACGGAGCCATAACAGAGCTGAAGAGAGAGCTCATAACGTCAAAAACACTCCAAACTGAATTTAATTGATAAAAATGGGTGTGTATATGAGAGACAAAACATTAATTCTCTTGAAAAAGACCTATTTCAGGCAACAAGTAGAGATATTTTTTTAAATGAAATGCATCAAAAAAAAAAAGGTGGGGGAGACCCCTAACTACCTGGCAGAATGAAAAACCTGATTAGAAGAACAAAGTGGCAGAATACCGTTAACACTAATCCGGCATGTAAGAACAATGTCCTCGTAAGTGGGAATGAATTCAACTATTGTAGACATCAAAGGCCCCCCTCCAATTAAACAGTGAAATGAAATTATCTTGACCTGCAAATGAATATAAAACTCCAGAAATGTTTCAACACACATGGCAGACAAAAAAGGAGAAAAACCTGTTAAAGTAACTGATTTACATAGCACATCAATGCAGGAAAATAGGGCGGGGAGGGGTGTTGTTTTGGAATAAGAAAGGAAGAAACCACCGCCGAGCGACCCAAGCCGGCGATTCTTTACTGTACTCAACTGTCTGTGCGGTTAACACACCCGACTGGTGGGCTCCCGTAGACAGAAGAAAGGTTTTCAGAAGGTTAAGTTCGGGTCACGCGACAAATGAAATTGTAACAACCCCAACTGACACCCTATAATGTCTTCTTCCACCGAATCAATAGGCCACTCTCGGCCCCAAATTACCATAGAGATGGCCGTCTCCTTTCTAAACGGTTGACTATTGTTTGACGAGAGAAAACAGATTTGCTACTTGAACTCTGTTGTTCCTGAAGGATGTGCACTTCATTAATTATTTGATGTCTTCAAACGCCCTGGCGGACTTTTCCTGTAGTAGCAATGCATCTGTACATACCTAAAGGAATATGTTGGGGCGGTTATTTTATAATTCCCAACACCTCCCCACTGTTCTTTTTTTTTTTAAGAGATCTGACACAAAGACTTGCGATCACATTTGCTTTGGGATATCTAAATGGGACCCCTTCTCTCATAAAATAACCTAGCCCTCCATTTCCAGAAAATGTTTCGGGTAGAGAGAGACACCAAACGATTCGGGTGCATTTGGCTGCCCCAACAGAATTTTACTTGTCTCTGTGTTTGTTACCTTTTGGTGTTTTTATTAGAGAGTAAGACTGCATAAAGATACATGCAAACTGTAGCCACCATCTTAAGACAGATTTGACTGCAAAAATATTAGTTTCACTTAAATCAGGTCTAGAGAGATTTTCTTCACCTTTGTGAGCCAACCCAAAAAGTTAGAAGCCGCTTATTTTGGGACCTTCGGGGGTTTTATATTTTAATGACCATATTTTCTAGGTATTGTTACCACAAAACCTAATCCTAAATGCTCCTATAGCTTTTAAAACGTTTCTCTTCACTTTTTAAAAGCTACAACAAAAGTGCTGTACAGGTTGAGTATCCCTTAGACTACTTGGGACCAGAAGTGGTCTGTATTTCGGATTTTTCCATATTTTGGAATTTTTGCATATACATGATGAGATATCATGGGGATGGGACCCAAGTCTAAAAACGAAATCCATTTATGTTTTATATATACTTTATACACATAGCCTCAATGTAATTTTAAACAATATTTTAAATAATTGTGTGTACACTGAACCATCAATGGCACTGCTGAGGGCCTGTGAGAAATGCCTGGATGCCAGCTCAAAAGGTCTGGTTTTTGGATCAGTCCGGATATCGGATGTCCGGATAAGGGATACTCAACCTGTAGTTAATTCACAGTGGGTAGCCGTGTTAGCCTGTCTGCAGTAGTAGAAAAGGGCAAGAGTCCAGTAGCATCTTAAAGACTAACAAAAATATTTTCTGGTAGGGTATGAGCTTTCGTGAGCCACAGCTCACTTCTTCAGATACACCTAAATAAGCTTTGTACTTCTACTAAAAATCTCCAAGAGGCATTTACAATAAATGACTGATAATATTCTCAGAGGGTAGCCGAGTAGAATAATTAAATTCGAGTCCAGTAGCACCTTAGAGTCCAACAAGATTTTCAGGGTAATAACCCCCAAATCTTGTTGGGTCCTAAGGTGCTATTGGACTTGAATCTAGCTGGATTTGTCAAGCCCTGACTTAAATATCTGCAGTGTTGATATAAGAGCCACTGCATACGTTCACACACCCTACCAGCTACTGTGACAACATCACACCACTAACGTCAACTTCACACAAACAGGGCCAAGACGGTACAAGCCCCCACTACAATTGAAAATGCTAGCATATTTAAGATTGGAGGTTATGTCTGTACTTTAATGGACAATATTAAGCCTCGTGATATTCAAACAGTACTATCTTCAAATTGCCAGTCTTTAGAAGAGACCCGCTGTCTTCCCAGCACTTAGGACAGAGTATGTGGTTATAAGATTAGACCAACGGAACATAACAAGACTATCCCACTGACCTGCGTATTTAAGACAATTTGTTTTTTAAAAAACTCAACAATATATGATTGTAAGATATTTAATTGTATCTGACAAGTCAACTCATTCACATCTGTCCTGTAAAGCATGTACTAATACCGTATTTTTTGTGCGTCTTCAAAATTAAATTTGAAAATTCACATTAAAAAAAATACTTCCCGAATTATTGGGCTCCTATGTTTGTGTTTTCGGTTTCTGGTTCCTTCTTCCTCAGAGCTGCATACCAACAAAAACCCACTCACACACGTAATTCCTTCATAAGGCCGCAGCCCACGATATTATAATATGTGGGAGATGAGGGTGGATCCTTACAGTGAGCAGAATGCATTAAAGCCTAATTTAAAATAAAATGCATAGAGCGAGGGATTTTTGCCTCCTAATGGAACTTGAGCATTATTATATATTCTCCGCTAATGTTTGTTCAACACTGTTGTTCCCTGATATGACAATAGGAATCTCGCCTTGAGAGTCTGTGCTTGAAAAATAATTTTTTTCCCCTTACAAAAGCTCTGGGCTTTTTTCCTTTCTCTTTTTTTCCCCTTTTTTAAAGAAGGAAAATATATTAACCCCATTCCTTTAACTACGCCGAAAATTAGTTAAGGATGAATTATCTGATAGGGCAAGTCCCTATTCATAAAATATTAGAGAGGTGTACTTAAGCAAATAAGGCAGCCGATGGCAGTTCAGGCCGCAGGCACGCAGTATGCAAAAACATTTTATTCGCAGCCTGGGAACGAGAGAACGCCGTCCCGTCCCCGAAGAACTCTTTCACTCAGCCGCATCCGCTTCAGCGACGCTTGGCAGGAGGAGAGCTTGGTGGAGCGCGGGACAAGTTCGAATTTCAAATAACATTAAGCGAGAATGTTAATTCTTATTGGATAGAAAAGAAAATGTGCATTAAGGGCACCGTCGAAGGCTGCCGGCGGTTCCCCTTTCCACGGCGGGAGTCGCAGGAGGTATTCACATTCGGCAGCTGTGAGCCCCTGCCATTATTATTATTATTATTATTAAATTAATTATCACCTGTAATAGGGTTCCGGGGGGAAGGCCCGGTTTGTCTCAGGTCTGCCCACAGAAACGGCACTCTTTATCTTTGAAAAGTTCGCCAACGCAGCCCGACCATTTAGCTACAGTCGCTGGCTTTTGGATGCCAAGAGTCCTAGGTCCAAAACCTTATTTAGCCATGAAAATTGTACCAAGTGCCCTTCAGGCAGGTTGCTATCTGTCAGGCTCAGTTCCTCACCCAGAAAACAGGATTATTAATGACTCCACTCGCAGGAGTTTTGCACAGATGAATGAGCAAATAAGAGCTGCCAAAGCACTCGGAGGGTTGAAAGCAATCGAGAAACTATTAATAGCGATTAACTGGAGTTATAAATAAGAATGGCCCCTCTTGTTTGGTCTACCCACAATGATGGTGTCATCGTGCTAACAGTGCCCGGACCAAAAAAAAAAATTTATTTTCCCCTATCATTGAGCTGTGAGGGGAAGGGAGAGAGAATATAATCACATTTAAATATCCTCAAAATACCCCCCTCATATGGTGATACCCTTAAATTGGTGCAATAATTGGTTTACCCAGTAAAAGCAACAAAATTTAAAACCAAACGGAAAATTCCTGCCAGCTTGACCGTCCCAGTTCTAGAAAATGCTCTTGCCCGAGCACTCTCAGGGACACGGTGAGACGATCCGGATTTCCTAAAAAAACCACCTTGGAAGTTGATTTATAGCAAAGTAATTCCTCAAAATTCGTTAAACAAGTCCTGTTCTTTTCAGTAACAAATAGAAAGTGCCTTTCACGCAAGCCCACTGCGGCCTGGAAGGCATTTCCCGCAGCGACTCCTACGTGGATGGAGGACACATGTGGTTTTGGTATTCACACACGGAGCACAGCTATGTGTGATCGCACAACCAGTAAGCAGCTCCCCACCCCCAGGGCTGCGGAGAGAGAGAGAGAGAAAAGACCTACATGATTGGTACCACCAATGTTTTCCGGCATTAGGCTTTTATACCACTGTGGTGTAGAATCACAGTATGGTGAACCACCTCTCAAACCATTCCAAGGTGTGGAAAGGGGATCTAAATATTTGTCTGTATCCTTCCCAGCTGTCCTCTCCTGCTTTGCCTGCTACACGGAGCACAGATAGAAGACAGGATAAAAACAGGAAAAACTATCGAAGTATCAGATCTCCTCCCCTAATGCTTCCTCTCTAGGGTTGCCGACCCCGGGCATGGGAAATTCCTGGAGATTTGAGGCTGGTGCCTCTGGAGGGGGAATTTGGGGAGGGGTCTCACATAGAATCTATGGTATACTACAGCGTTTGCCTTCTGAAGTTGCCATTTTCTCCAGGGGAACTGATCTTCATCGGTTGTAATTCTGGGAGAACGCCAGGTCCTACCTGGAGGTTGGCAACTTTACACACAAGAAAAAGGCAATTAACCATTTCCCTCTGCACCATTTTTGTGACATGAAATCACTCCTCATGGTGAGTATCGTTATTTGCATTTCTCCCCAGACATAGGGGAGGGGAAGAATCGGCTCATGAAAATAGCGCCGGATAAATGGTTAAGAACCCCCATTTCCCCCTCCGCCCCAATCCAAACTAGGCACCCCACACATCTGCCATTTAAAAATTGGGTATCCCACAAAACTATCGTATGATTTGCATTTATTAAGTTCTGCTAAGAGAATACAACAAATTCTATGATTTCTGTAAAAAGCACCGATATATAATACTGGAACATATACTGGAACCAAGTATTGGAACAGATCTCGACTGTACAAGGCTGTGTAACCTCCCTGCTGCAGTATTTTTATTTTTCTTGTGGTTATTATAAACTATTATAAACTAAACTTAAAACAAAGAGTTTTATATATGAAGGAGCAGGCGAGTGAGGGGGGGTGGAATTTGTTTGACTTTCTCCTCTCGCATTGGGACCGTGAATAGTCATTTTAAAGGGCGGGTTTCAAAAAGCAGCTTTGAGCGAGCATCAAAACCGACCCTGCATAAATGGCCACTGAGTCTTCGGCCTCTGTCGCTGGTGACACGGTGACATCACTGCCGGCACGCACTGGCAGTGATGTCATCACGTCGCCTGTGACCCGGGGACACTCCAGTATTTGGGCAAAAACTTACGGTAAGTTTTAAGACCTTGATAGAAAACACAGAGCAGAAACCACCACAAGTCAGCTGCCAGGCCGAAGACTCAGTGGCCGTTAAAACTTTGCCCCAACGCTCGAGGATCGCATTGTTCACGTACAAAAAGAGAAAGAAAACGGAAGCCATCTGTGTCCTTCGCGAACGACAAACTTTGTTAGTTCTGGTCAGATAAATCTGATCGGTGGTTTGCGCTAATGAGTCTGAACGACGTCGCCGGCTCTTTGGAACGAAATCTGTTTGGGCTGGGAATGGTGGGGGTCCTTCCCCTCCAATTCTGTTTAGGAGAACAAGGTCAAACGTAAAGTGCATCTTATATAAATTGATCAACGGCTTTTCACAAGCACGAAGGGAGAACTGACGACTTAGTAGCCTGCTGGGTGCCGATGAGATATTAGTATTAACTTCTTTGGCGGGGGGGGGGCATCAAGTCTTGGCCGACTAACGGAGACCCAGTGGGGTTTTCAAGGCAAGAGACGTTCAGAAGTGGTTTGCCATTGCCTGCCTCCACGTCACGACCCGAGACTTCCTCGGTGGTCTCCCATCCAAGTACTAAACAGGGCTGACCCTGCTTAGTTTCCAAGATCTGACAAGATCGGGCTAGCCTGGGCTATCCAGGACAGGGCAGTGACTCTTAATAAACGTTAATGAGGAGGAGCAGGAAAGGCCTCCCACCCATGGGGGGTTTATTTACTTCCCTTCTACATCAAGTTTTAGACCAGCCATATATATTATGAAGTGTTTGTGTTTTTTTTGATGCGGCCATTTATAAATGAACTTGCCATAGCATTTTCCCTGTCAAAGGTATTATTTCGAAACAGCCTGAGAGAGAAAGCAAGAGAAGAAGAAGAGATGGTTTTAGTATGCTGACTTTCTCTCCCTTTTAGAGCCAGCATGGTGTAGTGGTTAAGAGCAGTGGTTAGAAGTGGTGGACTCTAATCTGGAGAACCGTGTTTGATCCCCCACTCCTCCACACAAGAGGTGGACTCTAATCTGGTGAAGCAGGTTGGTTTCCCCACTCCTACACGTGAAGCCTGCTGGGTGACCTTGGGCTATTCACAGTTCTCTCCAAACTCTCTCAGCCCCACCTACCTCACAGGGTGTCTGTTGTGGGGAGAGGAAGGGAAGGTGATTGTAAGCCGGTTTCATTCTTCCTAAAGTGGTAGAGAAAGTCAGCATATAAAAAATCAACTCTTCTCCTTCTTCTCTTCTCTCCTAAAGAGAACTAAACCAACTTACAATTACCTTCTCTTCCTCTGCCCACAGCAAGACACCCTGTGAGGTAGGTGGGGCTGAGAGAGTTCGGAGAGAACTGTGACTAGCCCAAGAAGGCTTCATGTGGAGGAGTGGGGAAACCAACCCGGTTCACCAGATTAGCCTCCCCTGCTCATGTGGAGGAGTGGGGAATCAAACCCAGTTGCTCCAGATCAGAGTCCACAGCTCCACACCTCCGCTCTTAACCACCACACCACGCCGGCTTCTTCTTCTTTCTTCTACTACTACTATGACGACTACTACTACTAGGCTGAAGTGCCCTGCACATTTTTTTGAGTTTTTCACGCTGAACCATCATTCAGGAAGTGACTGCAAAGCCAGCGCATACCTGCTTCGCATTTCTTAAGAGCCCCTTTAGCACGACCTTTTGTGTTTGCTCCGCCCCCGCCTCAAAGAATCCCCTCAAGGAAGCATGCAAAATCACAGCTGCGCGTTAGGTATGCAAACGGTGGTTGATAATGGAAGGAACAAAGGAGCAGGTGGGTGGGGAGTGGAATTTCTCTTTTTGCGTTGGGACTATGAACAGGCATTTTAAAGGTCACATTTTTAAAAAGAGCTTTGAGCGAGCATCGAAACTGACCCTGCATAAATGGCCTTCCTGTAGTAACTGAAGGTGCTTTCACACACACTGAGTAATGCACTTTCAATCCACTTTCAATGCACTATAGTGATCATTTGCAGCAGGAGGTTGCCGTTTCACAGTCAAATCCAGTTGCAAAGTGCACTGAAAGTACATTATTCAGCATCTGTGAAAGCAACCTACATGTCTTTATGTAACGAATGGGCACGTTCACAGGTAAATGTTTTGTATTGAGAAGGTTTTTTTTAAAAGCTAGAACTTCTGACCTCTCTCATCATCCACTATAACTAACCCAGAGAACCACACCTGATTTATGATACCAGACCTCTCTTTGCTCAACCGCTCCCTTTCCCTTCCCTTTCTGTAATATTGTGGGTAACAACAAGGAAAATGATTTTCTTCCTTTCTTCTGTATCTGAGGAAGTGAGCTCTGACTAGAAGTCATTCTGGAGTAAACGCTGTTGGTCTTTAAGGTGCTGCTGGACTTCTGTTTTGATTCCCTTTTTAAAAAAAAGCAAGTCTCAGTTGCTTATATGCAACACATGGGCAAATTCTGGGATTCCACAGACACCCCAGTCCCTCCATCCTCCAACACACGCATGAAACTCCCCTATTCATATTAACGGAAAGGATGTGTCTGTGCATGCAAAGGGATGCACATAAAGAGCTATGAGCCAAATAAAGAAATTGGCACACTGGAGCTCTGCAAGTACATTGTTCAACCCTCTGGACTCATGCACCAATTTTCTGCTTACAATAATGATATAGTTTCAAGGCCAGGAGCTTGAGGGTGGGGGGGACTACAAGCTGTGTTATCTTCACACACACACTTTAGAAGATTGCTAAGACATCCTCTCACATCATTTAATACATGCCATTTCTAGAAGCACATCTCAAGGTTTTTGGTTTGTTAGGAAATGTCGGAAGATTCAGGAAGATTCGAGAAGGGAGTTAATCGGTAAGGGGTTATGGTTCAGCAGCAAGTCATGTGCTTTGTGTGCTGGAAGTCCTGGGTTCAGCTCTTGGCATCTTCAAATAAATAATCTTAAGCACGGTACTGGGTCTAGGGTTGCCAGCCTCCAGAAGGGGCACGAAGAACTCCCAAAATTTGAACTGATCCAGACGACAGAAATCAGATCCCCTGGAGAAAATGGCTGCTTGGGAGGGCGGACTCTATGGCATTAAACCCGGCTGAGATCCCTCCCCAAACAGTGCCCTCCCCAGGCTCCACCCCAAAATCTGCAGGTATTTCCCAACCCAGAGCTGGCAACCCTGGAAAAGGCCATTGTCTGCCCAAGACCCTGAACAGCTGCTGCCGGTCAGAGCAGCCAATGCTGAGTGAGATGGTACAATGACTCTGTATAAAGGAGGTTCCGGGGCTCTAGTAATTCACAATTTTCTACACTTAATTCAGGTTGGCATCCAATTTAGGCTGCAGATACCCCCCCTTCGCCCCCTCCCCTTACAAACTGTTTTCGAAATTCCCCTTGGATTCAAAAGGTGTTGGCCGCGTGGCCCGAGAGGCTGCCACGAAAAGAAACCAAGTCGAAAGTACCCCCCCTCCACCCTTTCAAGAATAAGTTTCCCAAGTCCACAAATCTCCGCCTTGGCTTTGAACGAATATTCGCTTTCAAGCGTCGCGCAAACTGCCTGAAACGGGTCGCGGCTGCTTTTGCGATAAGGGCAAAGCCGATCCCGCCCCTGGGATCTCACCGGAACGGAGGCAGAAATGCCAGCGTCAACTTTACCTGGAAACGGCGTAAAAGAGAAGAGACGCCGCCGCGGCCCCCAGCAAGGCGCAGAGGAGATTCACCCGATACGCAACGGAACCGAAAGGGAGCAGCTCGATCGCCAGTTTAGCCAGGAGGGTGAACAGAGGATAGCCAGGGGGGTGAGCGACCTACGAAGAAACCGGGATGGCGTTTTCAGTACGACGACACAATGGCTGTCTAATTGAGAGACAACTCTCTTACGGGCCTCGCTAGAAGCGCCAGGTTTGGGCATAGTGCCTTAAAGAAAGAAAAAATAAAAAAGCAGCTTTGCTCATTCCCTTTCCTCGTGCCGAGTTGAACCCAAGCAACATATTTGCCTCAATGGATTTGGCTGCTAAGAACGAATCCCGCAGAAAAGAGGTGACATTCATCATTACCGTCCTTTAAATGGCTCGCGGTTTGGGCTCAAGGCCTATTAGGGCCATTCAAAAGGCCCGGCTTCCTCCTCCCCCCCACAAATATACTTACCAAAAGGAGAAAGAGGAACAGAAAGAGAACCGATTCCAAACTATTTGAGCAAGTTGAAAGACCACACTGCTATCGGATTACCACTGGGCTGACAGTCCTTAGGTCTCGCGTAAAGGGGATCACGCACCATAATAAACTTTATTAAATAATAAAACTTATTAAAAATGGTTAACCCGATTTATTTTATTCTCCCCAGCTTATACAAAATTTAGGTTGATAATAAGCCAGCTACTGTATATACAGTAAAGCCCTTTTGCTTTATAATTTAGTTTAATTGGATTTAAAAAAAACTTGGGGAGTAAATTGTCGCGTGCCGTACTTATAAGTTAGCAAAAACTGTGGTGGGGGGTGGGGAAGAAATAAATTAATCTACTTTAACTCCATGCTTAATTAAACTTCCTTAATTCCTAAAACTGTTAATGAGAGCATTGATTAAACAATAAAACTAATACTTACTCCAAGCTCACAGGCGGCAGTGATCAGCTCCCCTGTGAAAAAATAATATAAAACCAATAATTACTATTAGGGAATGACACTCCTCCCCAAGTTTTCAAAATCCAAAACCTTGCGCTGGGGGGTTTTGCATTAATTTGACTGGATAAAAAGTGTAAATCTGTGGAGATTTAACAGCATGAAATTTCCCAAGAATATTTTTCTCTCTCCATCTGGATGCCGTTGCGTTTTGTTGTGCGTTCTTTTTTTCCCCTTTGACACTTCCACCAGCAGATAAGCAAAGGTGTGTTGTGTTAATAATTGTAAGGGTTTTTTTTAAAGGAAGAATTGTTCACAGTACAGAAATAGTTTTCAGGGGGGGAAAGATAATTGAGAAAGCTGTGCTTCGAACAGCAGCTCAGCGGCGGCGGCGCTATCCTTTGCGGAAACAAACTGCTGCTTCATGTTTTGAAGTGGGATAACTGTCCTAACGTGGGTAGATTTCATTCCCTGGGGCATCGGGAATCTGACGCTGCATTACTAATAATTTCCCCATCCAATTCTTGCCCATCAACCTTTTTTTTATGTCATGTTGGCTTTGCAACATAACGAAAATTAAGGCAGAAATGGAACAAAACGGCAACGAAGGGATCATCTTTGCGGAGTGCGCGGCATCTTCAAAAAACACACGGCACCCATCTCTCATCATCGAAGATTTGTCAGATGCTGTTATGTCTATTTTTTTTTGTTCAGGTTTCTGTACAAATAATTTCTCAGAAAACACAACCAAAGCAGAGAACATCCGTGACATAAGTCAGATGTGACCCTTCGAAGGGCTAATTAAATACCATCTAATTTGTGGTGTCCCTCACTGGCCCGCATGACTATGAATCCTGACTTCACAGCAACTCCCATTTGTGTGCACTAAAGAAAGACAATATGGGGGAAGAAGAAGGGGAAGGAGGAGGATGCTTTTCTATGCCGACCTTCTCTACCACTTAAGGAAGTATCAAACCGGCTTACAATCACCTTCCGTTCCCCTCCCGTTCCCCTCCCCACAAGACACCCTGTGGGGTAGGTGGGGCTGAGAGAAGGTGACTAGCCCAAGGTCACCCAGCTGGCTTCATGTGTTGGGAGTGGGGAAACAAATCCAGTTCACCGGGTTAGCCTCCGCCGCTCCTGTGGAGGGGTGGGGAATCCAACCCGGTTCTCCAGATCAGAGTCCACAGCTCCAAACCACCGCTCTTAACCACTGCAACCATGCTGGCTCTCAGATCCGGGTTCCCAACCGAAACCTCAGGTCTCCGTGGCGCCTTTAGCCAGCTTCAGCTAATTTGCTAGCTACTGTTCTTCTGAAAATCCTGCTCAATATGCCATCATTATGGGACATAAGGTACAGATCATGTGAAGCAGGGCTTCCTCTGTGGTGGCTCCTTGATTACAGGTGGGAAAAGAAACCTGAAAGGGAAACCCAGCTCTGAACCCTAAAGCCTTCAAGTCCCACTTTGTGGAACGGCGGCTTGCGTCAGAGGAAAGCACTATCATTAGTTGAGTGGACCGGTAGGGTACATTGATATCCTACAACCTATTACGTTGGTAATACTGCGGTCTATAAAAGATCAGGCTTTGCTGAAAACTCAACCGAGCAATGTGGAAGCCAGTAGGATGGGATGCCAAAAGTCCATGCTAACCACGCCCAAGAGAGTCTGGCTTTTCTATACCAGGAAGGTGACAAAGCCAACGAAGCACAGTTGCTCAGTGGAACTTCCATGTTCCAAGGCAGTATACCCCCTGAAAATCAAGAGACAGACTGCAGAGGAGGCCTTTCCCCGTCAACACCACGCTTGTAAGGATTCCCAGAAGGATCTGGTCAACTTCTGTTGACAGCAGACCAGATCAACTCTCAGTACAACCCTCCTAGGCAGTTATTCGGTTCCTAGTCATTTCCAGACTAGTAAGAAACTTAGCATTACTCCCATATGGTAGAAGGAGTTGGTTTGTAAATGCTGACTTTCTCTACCTTTTAAGGAGAATCAAACCGGTTTACAATCTCCTTCCCTTCCTCTCCCCACAACGGACACCCTGTGAGGCAGGTGGGGCTGAGAGAGTTCGGAAAGAACTGTGACTGGATCAGGGTCACCCAGCTGGCTTCACGTGGAGGAGTGGGGCAACCAACCTGGTTCTCCAGATTAGAGTCCACCGCTCTTGACCACTACACCATGCTGACTCTGTAGACAGGAAAAAGGGGGTGGAGGGAGGAGCTCGCTCATAACACCCCCCCCCAGACAAGATACAGCGGATTGTGCAAAATAATGTCTTGGATCCTACCAATTATGAGCACAGGGGGTTCACAGAGGCAAATCTTCCCTTCCTTCCCCCCCTCACTGGCAGTCTTTAAGCAGAGGCTGGACAAGCCCTTGTCAGGGATGCTCAAGGCTGATTTTGCATTAAGCAGGGGGCTGGACTAGATGGCCTCTACGGACCCTTCCAACGCTGTGATTCTGTGAGGTGATTTGCAACTGCCTGCCTGGACTTCCTTGGTGGTCTCCCATCCAAATACTAACCAGGGCCGACCCCGCTTAGCTTCCAAGATCTAACAAGCTCAGGCTAGCCTGGGCCATCCAGGTCACAACAGGGTGGGAAAATGGCACCTACAAAAACTTCCTTTTCCTACACCACTATTCCCATCATGCCCAGTCCTCTTTGAAGAAGACGACTTGGTTTTTATACGCTGACTTTCTCTACCACTTAAGGAAGAATCAAACCGGCTTACAACCACCTTCCCTTCCCCACAACAGACACCCAATGAGATAGGTGGGGTTGAGATAGTTCAGAGAGAACTGCGACTGGCCCAAGGTCACCCAGCTGGCTTCACGTGTATGAGTGGGGAAACCAACCCAGTTCACCAGATCAGCATCCACCGCTCAGGTGGAGGAGTGGGGAATCAAACCCGGTTCTCCAGGTCAGTCCACCGCTCCAAACCACCGCTCTTAACCACTACACCATGCTGGCTCCAAGTGGACAAAGAAGTGGATGAAGAAGAATTGGTTTTTATGCCCCGATTTTCTCTACCCTGAAGGTGTCTCAAACAAGCTCACAATTGCCCTACCTTCCCCTCCCCACAACAGACACCCTTGAGGTAGGTGGGGCTGAGACAAACCAAGATCACCCAGCAGGCTTCACGTGGAGGAGTGGGGGAAACCAACCCGGTTCCCCAGATCAGAGTCCGCCGCGCCAAACCACCGCTCTTAACCACTACACCACACTGGCTCTTTGGCCTCTGGCCACCCCAAAGACCTCTCTTTTTGCACCCCTAAGTCCCGCTCAAGCTTCTCTTTCAGCTGCCCCCACCCCATTTGTAAAATAAGCACGCCCGCCTGCCTTCCAGCCTTGCTTTGGGGATTAGTTAATATTTATGGAGTGGTTTTACGAAAACGGGGAGAATTACATCTTACGTAACTTAATTCATGTAATGTGGATATGAAAATTCGGGGGGGAAATAATGACAGCGTTTGCCCTCTTTCCGCCCGCAATGCAACATTAGGAATTTTCCAACTCTCTCCTCCCTTTTTATTTTTATTATTTGCATTTGGCATCCTGTTTGATACGATTTCTGAAGAAACGAGTCCGGACGCTGGAGCATAACAGTGCAGACTTCCATTTTCACACTTGCAGAATACATAAAGCTTGCAACTGAAACATGCTTCCACTGAGGAGGGGGTGTAAATCAGTTTGTACAGCATCTGCTTGGCATGCAGAAGGTCCCGGGTTCAATCCCCGGCATCTCCAGTTAAAGGGACCAGGCAAGTAGGTGATGTGAAAGACCTCAGCCTGAGACCCTGGAGAGTCACGGCTGGTCTGAGTACAGTACTGACTATGATGGACCAAGGGTCTGATTCAGTAGAAGGCAGCTTCATGTGTGGGGAAGGGCTATGGCTCAGTGGTAGAGCATCTGCTTGGCATGCAGAAGGTCCCAGGTTCAATCCCCGGCATCTCCAGTTAAAGGGACTAGGCAAGTAGGTGATGTGAAAGGCCCCTGCCTGAGCCACTGGAGAGCTGCTGCCGGTCTAAGTAGACTATACTGACTTCGATGGACCTTGAGGTTCATTACTCATTGGACCCACACTTTCCTATTGGGAGTCTATGCACCAGCAGTCTCCAAGCTCAAATCAGGAAGTATTTGAATCCCCGACCCTTGAAATGCTGGTTTGTAACTGGCTGTAGTGAGAGAAAAGTCCCCCCCCGAAACCCAATTGCCGCATAAAAAAGCATTTTAAGAGCATTTAAAGAATACAAAAAAATGGAGCAACTTGAAAGGAACCGAGAAGAAACCCAAGCCTCGTTTTTAAAAGTCTTCTGCTCAGAAAGAGCTCGAGGAAGCAGGAAGCATTAGGATCCCTGCCCCCTGACGTGCTGCTTTGTAATTGTAAGAGTCTGCTTGCTATGAGAGAAACCAAGCTTCTGTGGTCGGCTTTGCCTTATGCATGGGGATTTCACCCGGGCTGAGCTCAGGAGAGAGGGAAGAATCAGGTTAACAGAGAAATGGGAAGTCCCGGGATTTGTGAGGGCTGGCCACAAGGTCATCTCTAATGGAAGGAAAACTTATGCATAACAACAAAGACAGACTGAGGGCAAAAGTGAGTGAAAGTACCAATGCATAACCAACCTTGAACATGGGTCACCCAGTGCCAATGTGGTGTAGCGGACAGGGTGATAGACTAGGGCCCCGGTCAACATGGGTTCAAATCCCCACTTCTCCCATGGAAGCTCGCTGGTGACCCTGGGCCCCTCACAAACTGTCAGCCTAGCCTACCTCACAGGGTCATTGTTGTTGCTGATGAGAGAATGGAAGAGGGGAGAACGATGTTCTAAGCTGCTTCAAGTCCCAACTAGGATACAGGTAAATAAATGCAAATGGATGCATGCACCCTGGTTCTAATGTAACATTTTCACTATTGTTATGAGCAGGAATCTGTGCGAAATGTTATTCCACTGAAGCACCAAAGTGCAGAATGCGGTACTGCACAGATTCCTCAGGGATCTCCATTTTCATTTTAAATAAGATGTTCCGAGCCCTCATGACCTTGGAAATATGCTTAAAAACACCACAAGCATTGCCCTCGGAAATCTAAGAAAAAGCCCGTCTAGCTCCTCTCCCATCATGAGCAGTAAAAACCAGACAGGACCGTACAGGACAGTAAACGCAGTAAAACAAATCACACCAAATTGATGTTGCAAATTTGCTCCACCCAACTGATTTAAACAGAACTTCAGTGTTTTACTGAACACATGAAGCTGCCGGATAGTCAGAGCACTGGTCTGTCAAGGTCCAGTATGGTGTAGTGGTTAGGAGCGGTGGTTTGGAGGGGTGGACTCTGATCTGGAGGACTGGGTTTGATTCCCCACTCCTCCACATGAGTGGCGGAGGCTTATCTGGTGAACTGGATTTGTTTCCCCACTCCTCCACATGAAGCCAGCTGGGTGACCTTGGGCTAGTCACACTCTCTCAGCCCCACCTACCTCACAGGGCATCTGTTGTGGGGAGGGGAAGGTGACTGTAAGCCGGTTTGAGTCTCCCTTAAGTAGTGGAGAAAGTCTGCATATAAAAACCAACTCTTCTTCTTCTACTACTCTGACCGGCAGCCTCTCTCCAAGGTCACAGGTCTTTCCCTTCCTCTTCTTCCCGAACCTTTTAACTGGAGAAGCTGGGCATTGAACCTGGGATCTTGTGCATGATCTACCCACTGACCCACAGTATCACCCTGGCTCTTGGGGGCAGAACGGTAATTTTATCATTGAACGCATGAACATACCAAATTTGAAATTTTGGTATCAGCTGCCGAAAGAGTACAAATATGTTATTAGCAACCAACCACGCTCATCTCTGGAACTCAAGCCACAGGCTACAATAAAACAACAGGCTGTTTCAATTCGGATTAGGATGCAAGATCTAGATATCAATTCCCGGTATGTGCAGCAGGTGGCCTACAGCAAATTTGGTAAGGACGATGTCTCGAAGTTGCTCCAAGCTTCTTTGGACTGGCAGCAAGTCTCCAGTCTCAGAGCGGCACCTGAGTTCAAGGCACCAGAACACCGAGGCTGCCCACTGGATTCCTGAAAGATTCGAACCAGGAACTTCCCAAGTTGTAACTCTTCACGGCTTCAAGTCAGCACCTCTGACTGGTAACAGCTTCCTTGGAGCTATCACATCTCCATAATCTTCTCAAATGAGCTCAGGAGATCTTAAGAACATAAGAAAGGCCATTCTGGATCAGACTAAGGTTCATCAAAGTCCAGCAGTCTGTTCACACAGTGGCCCAACCAGGTGCCTCTAGGAAGCCCACAAGCAAGACGACCGCAGCAGCACCATCCTGCCTGTGTTCCAAAGCACCTAATATAATAGGCATGCTTCTCTGATCCTGGAGAGAATAGGTATGCATCATGACTAGGATCCATTTTGACTAGTTGCCATGGATAGCCCTCTCCTCCTTGGACAAGTCCACTCATAAGAACATAAGAAAGGCCATGCAGGATCAGACTGAGGCCCATCAAGTCCAGCAGTCTGTTCACACAGTGGCCAGCCAGGTGCCTCTAGGAAGCCCACCAACAAGACGAGTGCAGCAGCACCATCCTGCCTGTGTTCCAAAGCACCTAATATAATAGGCATGCTCCTCTGATCCTGGAGAGAATAGGTATGCATCATTATTAGCATCCATTTTGACTAGTAACCATGAAAAGCCCTCTCCTCCATGAACATGTCCACTCCCCTCTTCCAGCCTTAACATAAGAAACATAAGAAAGGCCCTGCTGGATCAGACCAAAGTCCACCAAGTCCAGCCGTCGGTTCACACAGTGGCCAACCAGGTGCCTCTAGGAAGCGCACAAATAAGAAGACTGCAGCAGCACCATCCTGCCTGTGTTCCAAAGCACCTAATATAACAGGCATGCTCCTCTGTTCCTGGAGAGAATAGGTATGCATCATGACTAGGATCCATTTTGACTAGTAGCCACAGATAGCCGTCTCCTCCATGAACATGTCCACTGCCCTCTTAAATCTTCTACAGCTGTCTCCTCTCTCACCTTCACAACCACCCTGTGAGGTAGATCAGGCCTCACCTAAGGTGTGTGACGCCCAGCCACTCTCAAGGCAGAATGGGGATTGGAACCTGGCTCTCCCATATTCTAACCACTACACCACACTGTCTCTTAAGCACCGAAACGTCACTCCCATCATATACTACCCAAGATCCTTTAAATCAGATAAGCCAGCCCTTGAACCCAGGATCTTCAGCGTACGAAGAATGCAGCTTCATATCCACAAACTCACTTGTGTGAACCTCACAGGGCAACTGAGCCAATACGAACATGGAATGCACTGTGATTTCTCATTTATTACGAGGAATCCGCCGCTGCTTTGGAGAAACCCCATGATTATTATGGGTGTATACATGTGTATCAATTCACAAGTCGCTCAAGCATGAAACATAGAAACACAGAGCTGGAAGGGACCTCAAGGGTCATCTAGTCCAACCCCCTGTACAATGCAGGAAATTCACAACTACATCCCCCCATTCCCCCAGTGACCCCTGCTGTATGCCCAAACGAAGGCAGAAAACCTCCAGGATCCCTAGGCCAATCTGGCCTGGAGGAAAATTCCTTCCTGGTCCCAAAGTGACAATCAGCATTACCCTGGGCATGTAAGAAAGGGCCATGAGAGCCGAGCACTGACTCATCCCTTCCTGCCCTCCCTCTCACGATCTGCCTAAGTTTACAGAATCAGCATTGCTGACAGCTGGCCATCTAGCCTCTGCTTCAAAACCTCCAGAGGAGGAGAGCCCACCACCTCCCGAGAAAGCCTGTTCCACTGAGGAACTGCTCTGTCAGTCCTAACAATATTTTGTTAAAAGTCTTTGTGAAGGAACAAAAGACTAATATAGCATTATATTTATACTGATATCATTGGTTTGTTTTATGTAATAGCATAGTGGTTGCTTTTTGTTGAATCTCCAGGTAGTAGCTGGAGATCTCCTGCTATGACAACTGATCTCCAGCTCACCTGGAGAAAAATGGCCGTTTTGGCAATTGGACTCTATGGCATTTACACCAGTTAACATTCAGCAATGTTTAATATCATTCCACCAACAAATCTGCATTGATTCTACTCACGAATGAGGCTTCTTCAAAGAAAAGGCATACCTCTGCAAGAGACGAAACCGCTCCCAAATTTTGCCTAGCCCCCAAAATACAATTCCAATACAAAGGAAAAAGACAGAGAGACACCGATATGCTCAGGTAGCGCATGTTCCTAGATGTTACTGACTACAAAAATAAACCCAAGCTCCGGTATTATCTTCCATCAAAGTCCAAACCCTGCGCACGCCGAACCATGTTACACTCATTCAGAAAAGAAGCCAAAAAAACTGCCAACGTTCCCCTTACACCGCCGTGGCATTCACAGCTGCGAGAAAGGGCAAAGATCCACCCGCTGGCAGTGGACAACCTTGCAGGGTTCTTTGTGTTCTTTTATTCCGCATATGAATAACTCATCTTTACAACAGACACGATTTGCATATGCGCACGCAATACACCATGCTCAAGTGACGCCTGTGTGTGTGCGAACGCCCCAGTAGCAGGGAGTTACGGTACATCATCTCAGATTGAAACACTTTGAATGTAGTGCTTCTCGGGGGAAATCACTGTTTCACATGCTCAGGTGCCAAGCGTGGAGAGATGAAAACTGATGCAGCAATCTGTACACTGGTTAGGCTTGCCCTATAACCCACCAGGTTAATCTTAGGAAAGGTTTCTCTCGCGCTCAACTTAATCTACCTCTCATGGTTGTTGTGAAGGTAAAAGGGAGGACAGGAGAACCACCCATATCAGTGAGCTCCCTGGGAGAAGGGCAGGATAAAAATGGGGCAGTTGGCCATAGAAGCAAATGCATTGTAGTCATTTGAGGGGCAGGGGTAGGATTTTTATGCTCCCAATAATAATATCAGGTAGGATTTTACCTACCAATAATTATGCTATTTTATGCTCCCAATAATAATATCAGGTAGGATTTTACAGTAGGGATTCCAACCAGGACCAACCAATGCCCCAAACTGCAGTAATGAATTAATTAAGGCCATTAATTTATTTATAGTATTAAGCCATAATGATGGCTTATTATGTGCAGAAATGCCCTCCAGTGCATGCCCCAAACTGCATTAATTAAGGTAATTTATTTATTTATTGTATTAAGCTATAATAAGGATAGTGAGGGGGCGTGGGTCAGTGGTAGAGCATCTGCTTGGCATGCAGAAGGTCCCAGGCTCAATCCCCAACATCGCTAGTGAAAAGAACTGGCCAGGAGGTCATCTGAAAGTTCTCTCTGCCTAAGGCCCTGCAGAGCTGCTCCCAGTCAGAGCAGACAATACTGAGGGGCCATGGCTCAGGGGCAGAGCATCTGCTTGGCATGCAGAAGGTCCTAGGTTCAATCCCCGACATCTCCAGTTAAAAGGGACTAGGTGATGTGAAAGACCTCTGCCTGAGACCCTGGAGAGCAGCTGCTGGTCTGAGTAGACAATACTGACTTCGATGGACCAGGGGTCCGATTCAGTATAAGGCAGCTTTATGTGTTTGGGTAGAGGCTGTGGCTCAGTCGTAGAGCATCTGCTTGGCATGCAGAAGGTCCCAGGTTCAATCCCCGGAATCTCCAGTTAAAGGGACTAGGCAGGTAGGTGATGTGAAAGACCTCTGCCTAAGACCCTAGATAGCCATGGGGAGGGGCTGTGGCTCAGTGGTAGAGCATCTCCTTGGCATGCAGAAGGTCCCAGGTTCAATCCCCGGAATCTCCAGTTAAAGGGACCAGGCAAGTAGGTGATGGGAAAGACCTCTGCCTGAGACCCTGGAAAGCCGCTGCTGGTCTGAGTAAACAAGACTGACTTCGATGGACCCAGGGTCTGATTCCAGTATAAGGCAGCTTCATTTGTTCAAGGATGGCTTATTATGTACAGAAACTAACAAACAAAATTAACAAAAACTGTGAAGAATTAACAAAACGGCAAAACGCTTTTTAAAGAGAACACACTGTGCAAAAACTAAAACTGTCCGGCAAAAGTAAACCCTCCCTTGCCTGCAAAAAATAATAATAATGCAATATTAGCATAAATCAAAATATGCAAATGCATGCATATTATTAGATAATAATAATAAAAATCATAATAATGCAATATTAGCATAAATCAAAATATGCAATTGCATGCATATTAGATAATAATAATAAAAATCATAATAATGCAATATTAGCATAAATCAAAATATGCAAATGTGTGCATATTATTAGATAATAATAATAATAAAAATCATAATGCAATATTAGCATAAATCAAAATATGCAAATGCATGCATATTATTAGATAATAATAAAAATCATAATGCAATATTAGCATAAATCAAAATATGCAAATGCATGCACATTAGCAGAAAGCCCGCGCGGCGCTTCGCGCGCCGGCCACGTGCGTGGGAAGGAAGGGTGGGGTACTTTACCGGAGTCTCCCCCGGGCACGGAGCGGGGCAGGCTGGCCACGTACAGAGCCGCCACCGCCGCCCCCACCGCGCCCGCCTCGCCCAGCCGCCCCATCGGGGAGTCCCCCCACCGCAGCCTCCGCGCGCATGCGCGCACCCTCCGCTCGCCCTCCCGCGGCTTCCGGGTCCCGGGAAGAGTGGGCGGGGCCAGGCGGGGCTTGCGCCACGATACAGGCGCAGGGGGCGGGACGCGTCTCCCCCTCCCGCGTCGCAGCGATGGTTGCGTCCTCCCCGGGCCGGCGTCGCGGCGAGGCGCTCCCCCGCCTGGTAGAGAGCGGTACTGCAAGCGCCGGGGAGTTTGCAGAGAAAAAAATAAGATTTTTCTCTCCTAGGCAAGGGGACGTTTCTTGCAACGCCGCTCTCACGCACGCGCACGGGAGGTTTGGTCCTTGGATTTGCCGCTCTCTAAATGCACGTTTTCCCCTGCCAAATTCTCAGAACTCAAAAATAAGCCTCCGTGCAGAGTTTGGAGACTTCAGATGGGGGAAATGTGCATCGAGAGGGTGGCAAATCCAAGGCAAAACCTCCCGTGCCTTTTCGCCGCAGGCCTGGGTTAGGCGTACAGGAGAATGAGGTGCCTGAGGACTGAGGCGGCGGCACTTAGGGTCGCCTAAGGGTCGCCCTCCCTTGCGACAAGAACTCCCTGCAACTAGAAAACGAGTGCTCCAAGCAAAAAAGGCAAAGTAGCGCCTTTCTCCCTGCTAGTTTTCTACCTTCAGGGAGATAATTCACAGTGGGTAGCCGTGTTAGTCTGTTTGCAGTAGTCAAAAAGGGCAAGAGTCCAGTAGCACCTTAAAGACTAACAAAAATATTTTCTGGTAGGGTATGAGCTTTCGAGAGCCACAGCTCACTTCTTCAGATACAGTATCTGAAGAAGTGAGCTGTGGCTCACGAAAGCTCATACCCTACCAGAAAATATTTTTGTTAGTCTTTAAGGTGCTACTGGACTCTTGCCCTTTTTGACTACCTTCAGGGACTTCTTTTGTTTCCTGCAAAGAAATATTCAGAGCTGGAATCTGCACCCCCTCCCCAGTTAGGGTTGCCAACCTCCAGGAACTGCAACGGAGTCTCCAACACAAATGTAGCAAAAAAAGTATTATTGGTGCTTACCAATAATTAAGCACCAATAATACTTTTTGCTACATTTGTATTGGAGACTCCGTTGCGGTTTTTGCTAACCATCTGGTACTGGCACGGAGGGGTCTACTTTGTATTGTAACCTCCAGGAACTAGCTGGAGATCTCCTACGATTACAACTGATTTCCAGCTAGGGTTGCCAGGTCCCTCTTCGCCACCGGTGGGAGATTTTGGGGGTGGAGCCTGAGGAGGGAGGGCCTTCAATGCCATAGAGTCCAATGGCCAAAGTGGCCATTTTCTCCAGGGGATCTGATCTCTATCGGATGGAGACCAGTTGTAATAGCGGGGGATCTGCTATTTTTGCATTCAAAACCAAAGCTCGACATGCGGCGGCAGCTAAGAAAGGAAAACCGGACCGAGAGAAGTATCGATAGGCGGGCAAAACCCACGCCCACAGAAACCCTGGTGGGGTGCTCACAAAAGACCCGCCAAGCCATACCTGAAGCACCCGGGAAGATAAAAGAAAGGGTTTTGAATGCAGATGTGGAGGAGGGGAGGCAGAGCCGAGCGAAACTGGGACGATAAAACTGTCCTGTGGATTATATCTAAGCAGAGACGTTTGGGAAATTAGGTTGGCGTTCATTTAATTTGCGGGGGGAGAAGCACGCAGGGGAGATTAAAAGGCAGCGTGATTGAAATGTTTCGGCTTCTGAGCAGGTGAGCAACTGCAGGACCGTCTGAGACGGTCAAGTCAGGTTTATTAATACGGTCGACTCACCGATCACGTGCCAAGACATCCAAATTTCCAGACGCAATAGTTTTGCACCGCAGAATCCCAGGCCGCCCGTACAGATAAAGGTGTAAGGTCCTTAAAAGCAACCCGTGGTTAAAATTGTCATATTAAAACTGATAAAATTGTAAAATATTCTAACAATCATTCTTTGATAAAGCTCTGTGTATTTTAATAGCAACAGTGCAGAACTTGGCAGTTTGGAGCGTAAGCTGAGGGTCTTCTCCTACTAGGGGCTTCTTTGCCAAAAGCTCAACTGAGTCATCAGGGAATTTACCAAGCTGGGGGTGGGGAATAAGCTTTGGTCTAACTTCGTGGTAGAATGGGCAACGTATCAGTGCATATTCGCTGGTTTCAATGTCCCCCGTTCCACACGGACATAACCTCTCTGATCTAGGGATCTTCTTATATTTCCCTTCTTAAACAGCCGATGGTAGCGCCTGGCATCAGGCAAGGGTAAAGGCTTTCCTGTAATTAATAGACTCCAGATGATAAAAATAAGCCGCAGGTGAGACCAAGTATCTAGATTTATCGGGTACTAGGGGAAATGGTGATTTTCCAAGGTCTGTCTGGCATTCAATGTCTTCCACCCTTTGCTTCAAGTGACTTGATGCTCGGTCTACGCCCATGGCTAACAGGGTAGATGGAGAAAGGTCCAGGCAGGCCATTTTATTATCTTTAGCCATGTTGACTGGAACTTATCCTGTAGAAGCAGGGGTAGCAGTCCTTGAGGGATAAGATTTAATTTGAGCCAAGGGATAATGGAAGCAGTACAGACCATCGGAGACGGTTACACCCAGGCCCTGCAGACAGTGAGCCCAGATGCTCCCGGGGAGAGGATGCCCTCTGTTCTTTGCAGCCGAGTGAGCTGGTCGGTGTCTACAAGGAGATGAGGATAAATTGCAGCTGCCGCCATTTCAATGAACGGGGAACCATACAGAGAGGGTTGCCAACCTTCTGTGGACTTTGAATGGCCAACTCTACCTGTGGTATTGGTCTCTGTATGGCCAGCTCTACCTGTTGGACTGAATTCTTTTCACGTTGGCTGGGACTGGCGTTTTCCTATGTACGTGTCGGATTCTTTTAGAGCCTAACTTGTGGCAATTCTATGTTCTGTTTCTGGTTTGGTTTTGTATATTGTAGTTATAAGATTGCCCTGACCTGGATGGCCCAGGCTAGCCTGATCTTGTCAGATCTCAGAAGCTAAGCAGGGTCAGCCCTGGCTAGTATTTGGATAGGCGACCACCAAGGAGTACCAGGGTTGGTGTGCAGAGGAAGGCACTGGCAAACCACCTCTGATAGTCTCTTGCCATGAAAACCCCCAAAAAGGGGTCGCCAGAAGTCGGCTGCGACTTGACGGCACTTTACACACACACAGTTATAAGATTAGTTAGGCAGTTAGACAGTCTAGGAGTAGTTATGTTATGCATATATATTGGTGTGAACGATAATATGGGATTATTTCTTGGAGCCAGCGTGCTGTTATTTTGTATATCAGTTTCATAGTTTCAGCATAGGTTTTTGTTGTTTTCGATAACCTCCAGGTACTAGCTGGAGATCTCCTGCTTACAACTGATCTCCAGCCAACAGAGATCCGTTCACCTGGAAAAAATGGCCGCTTTGGCCACTGGACTCTATGGCATTGAAGTCCCTCCCCTCCCCAAACCCTGCCCTCCTCAGACTCCGCCCCAAAAATCTCCTGCCGGTGGCGAAGAGGGACCTGGCAACCCTACATACAGAACTGGAGAGGGAAAGGTCCATTCATGGATTAGTAGCCACGGATAGCCCTCTCCTCCATGAACATGTCCACTCCCCTCTTAAAGCCTTCCAAGTTGGCAGCCATCACCACATCCTGGGGCAGGGAGTTCCACAATTTAACGATGCGTTGTGTGAAGAAATGCTTCCTTTTCTCTGTTTTGAATCTCTCACCCTCCAACTTCAGCTTCTAGCCTGACTTTCCTTTTTCTTGGCTTCCAGAGTTGTAGAATTTGAGTGTGATTCCCCACTCCTCCACATGCGCGGCAGACTCTAATCTGGAGAACTGGGTTTGATTCCCCACTCCGCCACATGTGCAGTGGACTCTAATCTGGAGAACTGGGTTTGATTCCCCATTCCTACACATGCACAGTGGACTCTAATCTGGTGAACCGGGTTTGATTCCCCACTCCGCCACATGCGCGGTGGACTCTAATCTGGTCCAACTCCTCCACGTGAAGCCAGCTGGGTGACTTTGGGCCAGTCACAGTTCTCTCCGAACTCTCTCAGCCCCACCTACCTCACAACGTGTCTGTTGTGGGGAGAGGAAGGGAAGGCGATTGTAAGCTGGTTTGAGCCTCCTTATGGTAGAGAAAATTGAAGTATAAAAGCCAACTCTTCTTCTTCTTCTCAGAAGAGCTGAGAGGGTATCCAGACACCACAGGTCTCCGCTGCTAGGTGTTTCTTTGGATTGCAAGCTTGTAATCAAATCCCTAAACTTTGAAAGCTTGTGCTGGTGTCTCTCCGATATGGTATTTAAAGTGAGCAGGTGTGTTCAGGTAATGGTTTGCAACGGTATGGAAGCACCAGAAGGTTGTCAACTTCCCATACCACCAATGTAGCTGCGGCTTTCACACCATCTCAATCTGCAGAAATTGGCGACGGAGTTATCTCTGCATGGAGAGAAATGGTATCACCTATTAACTCCTGCAAATCGAGCTGCTAGGAAAGCCATGGGGGGGGCGGTTAAAAGTTGACAGCCCTCTGGTATCCCTCTAAGTTACCAGCTCTGGGGTTTAAAAGCCCACTTCTTATCATCAAAGATGAGAGTGTGGGGTTCCAGCATGAATGGGTCGGGCTTCCTGACCAACACCAGCGATACCTGAAAATTTATTCTTCTAGCTGAATACTCTGGCTGAGACGCAGCTTCAACTTCCAGTTTCATCCTTGCTCTGAAATTCTAGAACTAGCGGCCCTTGAGCATACTCTAGTGGCGAGCTGGAAAAGCAGAAAGGAAAAAAGGTATTGAAAAGCATTCTTTGGTGGTGAAAAGTGCCGTCAAGTCGCAGCCAACTTACGGCGACCTCGTAGGGTTTTCAGGGCAAGAGACGTTCAGATTGTGGTTTGCCATTGCCTGCCTCTACGCAGCAACCCTGGGCTTCCTTGGTGGTCTCCCATCCAGACGCTAACCAGGGCTGAGATCTGATACGTGTGTGTTAAGTGCCGTCAAGTCGCTTCCGACTCATGGCGACGCTATGAATCAATGTCCTCCAAAATGTCCTGTCTTTGACAGCCTTGCTCAGATCTTGCAAACTGAGGGCTGCGGCTTCCTTTATTGAGTCAATCCATCTCTCGTTGGGTCTTCCTCTTTTCCTGCTGCCCTCAACTTTTTCAAGCATGATTGTCTTTTCCAGTGACTCTTGTCTTCTCATAATGTGACCAAAATACGACAGCCTCAGTTTAGTCATTTTAGCTTCTAGGGTAAGTTCAGGCTTGATTTGATCTGTAACCCACTGATTCGTTTTTTTGGCAGTCCACAGTATCCATATAACCCTCTCCTCCAACACCACATTTCAAAGGAATCTACTTTCTTCCTATCAGCTTCCTTCAATGTCCAGCTTTCACACCCATACATAGTAATAGGGAATACAATGGCATGAATTAACTTGATCTTGGTGCCCAGTGACAGATCCTTACAGTTCAGAATCTTTTCTAGCTCCTTTATAGCTGCCTTTCCATCTGATCTGATGATTTTTGTTTTAATGCCTTTTGCATATCTCTCTGTCTCCTTTTTTTTTTTTGCTGTCAAGTAACAGCCAACTTATGGTGATCCCGTGGGGTTTTCAAGGCCAAAGACAAACAGAGGTGGTTTGTCACTGCCTACCTCCGCTAAACAACCCTTGGCTTTCTTGGTGGTGTCCCATCCAAACCAGGGCTGACCCTGCTTAGCAGCCTAGATCTGACAGGACTGGGCTAGCTTGGTGTAGTGGCTAAGAGCGGCAGACTCTAATCTGGAGAGCCGGGCTTGATTCCCCACTCCTCCACATGAGCGGCAGACTCTAATCTGGAGAACTTGGTTGGTTTCCCTGCTCCTCCATGTGAAGCCTGCTGGGTGACCTTGGGCCAGTCACAGTTCTCTCCGAACTCTCTCAGCCTCGCCTACCTCACAGGGTGTCTGTTGTGGGGAGAGAAAGGGAAGGAGATTATAAGCCGGCTTGATTCTCCTTAAAAGGTAGAGAAAGTCGGCATATAAAAAGCAACTCTTCTTCTTCTCTTCCTTTTTAAAAATTTATTTATTTATTTTGCTGTCAAGTAACAGCCAACTTATGGTGACCCTGTAGGTTCTCAAGGCAAAAGACAGACAGGGGTGGGTTGCCATTGCCTGCCTCTGCGAAACAACCATTGGCTTCCTTGCTGGTTTCCCATATAAGTACTAACCAAGGCCGACCCTGCTTAGCTTCTTAGATCTGAGAAGGTTAGGCCAGCTTGGGATATCCAGGCCACGGCTTCTGCTGTAGGAATACAATAAATCATATTGCACTTTCTCATGCTCCAAGCAATCCCACAACAGTTCTGTAAAGTAGTCCAATATTATAATTCCCCTCTCTTTGACTAACTGAGGCAAAGACAAAGTGGTTTTCTTAAGACTTGAAGGTAGCTGCGTTGGTCCATAGTAAATGTAAGTATACAAGTGTGGTGTGGTGGTTAAGGTGTTGGGCTACGGCCTGGGAAACCCAGGTTCAACTCCCCAATCGGGCCGTGGAACCTTGCTGGGGTGACCTTGGGCCAGTCACACACCCTCAGCCCTGACCCTGGCTAGTATTTGGATGGGAGACCTCCAAGGAATACCAGGGTCATGATGCGGAGGCAGGCAACAGCAAACCACCTCTGAACATCTCTTGCCTTGAAAACCCCAGCTGGGGTCGCCATAAGTAAGCTGTGACCTGACAGCAAAAAACCCTCCAGGTAGAGCCTGGAGATCTCCTGGAATTTCAACTCCAGACTACAGAGATTCGTTCCTTTACAGAAAATGGCTGCTTTGGTGGGTGGCATTATAAAATCATAGAATCATAGAGTTGGAAGGGACCACCAGGGTCATCTAGTCCAACTCCCTGCACAATGCAGGAAATTCACAACCAGTTCCCCCACACATCCCCAGTGACCCCTACTCCATGCCCAGAAGATTGTAGTAGCAGGAGATCTCCAGCTAGTACCTGGAGGTTAGTTAGACAAATATACAGTTAGCCTGCTATATAGTTAGTTAGCAAAACCCAAAATAGCAGAAAACATTCACTAGGAAATTGATTCAATTAGGCATCTGTATTTCCAAATAATGTGTTCATTAATAATGCCAAAATCATGAAAAGTCTAAATCATATCAAATCACATATGTGCTGTTGAATCACAAGCATTTCAAATCAATAAAGTCTTTTGCGAGTATCTCGCCAACTTGCGTCTGGAAGACGTTGGAACAGTCACAGTAGTATTGAGCTCTGACAATATGGATTGTAGAGGTCTTCTTGATACTGCTCTGTTGGATAAGTTATCCACGTATGGGATAACTTATCCAACAGAGCAGTATCCAGAAGACCTCTACTATCCATATTGTCAGAGCTCAATACTACTGTGACTGTTCCAACGTCTTCCAGATGCAAGTTGGCGAGATACTCGCAAAAGACTTTATTGATTTGAAATGCTTGTGATTCAACAGCACATAAGTGATTTGATATGATTTAGAATTTTCATGATTTTGGCATTATTAATGAACACATTATTTGGAAATACAGATGCCTAATTGAATCAATTTCCTAGTGAATGTTTTCTGCTATTTTGGGTTTTGCTAAGTACCTGGAGGTTGGCAACCCTACTTCCCTCCCCAAACCCCATCCTCCCCTGGCTCCACCGTCCAGGAATTTCCCAAATCCAGAATTGGCAACCCTGCTTTACAGGCATTTTCAGGCCCCGCATTAGGAAGTGCGCTTTGGAGGTCCTTTCGGAAGACTTCTGTGTCCCCCCCTCCCTTGGTTCCTTTCCTGCAACTGTATTTGAAAGTACACAAGGTGGAATGAGAGCAGAGAGGAAAACAAACAAGATATTTGTACAGCAATTTCCAACACAGCTGGAGAACCGGCATCCTCCCAAAACAACCCACCTCTGTGTACTCAGCAAGTCCCCTCCCGAGCCGGGGTCTTTTGCACCTCCCCTCCGGAGACACCTAGTTTAGAGGAGAGGTAGGAGATAACCGGGGGAGAGAATAAATACTTAGAGCAAATTCTCCTCACCCATGGCATTGTCATTACAAACTTGAATGAGCACAGTTATTGCAAATAAATAAAAACAATGGACCAGAACCAGTTTTACATAAGAAAATACAGAAATACCATCCAATTAGGCCTAAGCTTCTGTTAAACCTTACTCGGTTGCCCATCGGGTGATAAGGTTAATAGGAAAACACTCAAAGGCCATTCTTGGAAGGCGGGGGAAGGTCAGGAGGGGGCATCAGGTAGAAAACGAACGCCCCGATCGGAGACAAAGGGTATTGTGAGGAACGCTGGGGAACACCTCCTGGGATCTCTAGGTAGTAGGGTTGCCAACCTCCAGGTGGTGGCTGGAGATCTCCTGCTATTACAACCGATCTCCAGCTGTTCAGTTCCCCTAGAGAAAACCCCGCCCTCCCCAGGCTCTGCCCCCAAAATCTCCAAGTATTTGCCAGCCTCCAGGTGGTGGCTGGAGATCTCACAGAATAACAACTTTGATCTCTTCCCCTGGAGAAAATGGTTTCTGTGGAGGGCATCATATCCACTGAGCTTAGGGTTGCCAAGCCCCTCTTTGCCACTGGCAGGAAATTTTTGGGAAAGAGCCTGAGGAGGGTGGAGTTTGGGGAGGGGAGGGACTTCAATGCCAATTGAAGTCCAATTGCTAAAGCAGCCATTTTCTCCAGAGGAATTGATCTCTATCGGCTGGAGATCAGTTGTAATAGTGGGAGATCTCCAGCTGGTACCTGGAGGTTGGCAAACCTAACTAAGCTCCCTCCCCTTCCCAAACCTCGTCTTCCCCAGGCTCCAGAAATAAAGCCAAAATACCCCTTTACCGGTATGGGTATTCGGCTTATTCCGGATTTACCCAATAAAACCGAGCCTAATAAACCCAAACCCCGAAACTTACCAAAAAAAATTTTGCACAGCCCTAGTCTGCTTTCCTTTGTCTTTCCTTTGTCTGTCTTGACATTCAACATTTTACGATAGTTTCAGGGGTAGCCATGTTGGTCTGCAGTCTAAAAACTAGATTAGAGCCAAGTAGCACCTTGGAAACCAAGATTTTCTGCGTAGAAGATTCGAGAGTCAAAGGTATCTGATGAAGGGAACTTTGACTTTCAAAAACTTACATCCTGAAAATCTTGTTGGCTTCTAAGCTGCTACTGGACTCAAATCCAACATCTTTAAGATGCCACATGACCAGATGTGGGCCAAGACATTGTGGTACTTGTGGTAGAAAATGCAAATGGCACCTTCCCCGTTGGGCACCACAATTTAAGAAAGATGTAGACAAGCTGCAACGTGTCCAGAGGAGGGCAACAAAGATGGTGAGGGGTCTGGAGATCAAGTCCTATGAGGAAAGGATGAAGGAGCTGGGTATGTTTAGCCTGCAGAGGAGAAGACTGAGAGGGGACATAATAACCATCTTCAAGTACCTGAGGGGCTGTCATAGACAGGATGATGCCTATTTGTTTTCTGTTGCTCCAGAAGGTCGGACTAGAACCAATGGGTTGAAATGAAATCAAAAGAGTTTCCGTCTAGACATTAGGAAGAATTTTCTAACAGTCAGAGCGGTTCCTCAGTGGAACAGGCTTCCTCTGTAGGTGATGAGCTCTCCTTCCCTGGAGGGTTTTAAGAAGAGGTTAGATGGCCATCTGTCAGCAATGCTGATTCTGTGACCTTAGGCAGATTGTGAGACGGAGGGCATCTTGGCCATCTTCTGGTCACTGAGGGTGGGGGTGGGGATAGTTGTGAATTTTCTGCATTGTGCAGGGGGTTGGACTAGATGACTCTGGTGGACCCTTCCAACTCTATGATTCTATGGTTCTTCTCTGAGTATTGATCATTTGCTGCTCTTTAATGGAAACCCACAATAAAGAAAGCTGACAGGAAGAAAGTTGATTCATTTGAAATATGGTCTTGGAGGAGAGTGTTAATGGACAGCCAAAAAGACAAATCAGTCGGCTCTAGATCAAATCAATCCTGAACTCTCCCAACAAGCTAAAATGACTAAGCTGAAGCTATTATACTTTTGGTCACATTATGGGAAGACAAGATTCGCTGGAAAAGACCATAATGCTAGAAAAAGTTGAAGGCAGCAGAAAAAGAAGAAGACTCGGCATGAGATGGATGGACTCAATCAAGGAAATTGCAGCCCTCAGTTTGAAAGGCTGTTAAGGATAGGACATTTTGGATGATGTGACGGATAAGGGGTTAATCTGCAGCAAGAGCTGACAGACCAAGAGTGGCCGGAGCCAGAGAGCTGACAGTCTGAGCTCTGAGAGACAGAAAAGCATTCGAAGCTTGGGAACCAGTCTGGATAGGAGGCTATGAAAGTAGTCGAAACTTGGGACCCAGCCTGAGAGGAGGCTGTGAAAGAAGTCGAAGCTTGGGACCCAGCCTGAGAGGAGGCTGTGAAAGGAGTCCTAAGATTGGAACCAGCCAGAGAAGGCTGTGATAGATTCTGAGCTTGGTAGCGAGACTGAGCAGAAGCCAGACTGCACTCTGTGAACCTGAGGGGTTCTGTTGAAGCCAAAGCTATTGAAACACACAACCTGTGGGAGTGACAGGAGTGAGAATTGGGTTAGAGAGGACCCACTCTCAGGTCACAAAGGGGAATTCGTCTCTGAGGTAGAGCTATTCCGGTAGCAGGGAGGTGTCGAGGATTACAGCCACTGAGGTGGGGTAGTCAGAGAGAACTGGAAGAGGGATTTTGGATATTTCCCCAAACCTCTGTGAGTTCTCTGAGGAGAGAAAGGAACTCAAACTTCCTTCGTTCCTGTGAGCTAGGCTGGGGACAGAGTCTGAGAGTCTGAATCTGAGTAACAGTTCTGAGGGACAGAACTAAGCGTGAAACTAAGAACTGAAGGAACTTGATTGAAGAAAACATCTAAGCTATCTCTCTGAAGTAATCTTATGTAGATAAATCTGACTTTGAGTTTTCCCTCCAATTCTGCCTTTTCCTTAAAAACCAATCTGTGGGTTCAATTCAATAAACTTCCCTGTTTTGTCTGTTTAAATTAAAAAGCCTCTTGTGTCATATTTCTCTCTGAGGTAAATACTGGTGTGGGACTGGAAGAGAAGGAAAATAATCTCCTCACAAATACACTCAGGCCAACGCTTTTCCCTCAGCATATACAGTCGGGCTGAGAGAGTGGGATATTGAAGTGGTTGAAAGGGGTGTGTGTTATAGATGACATTGATTCATAGGGTTGCCATAAGTCAGAGGCGAATTGACGGCACTTAACACACACAGTGGAAATGCAAAGTCTGGCACCTAAGGCAAGTCAAGGGCTCCCTGCTCATTGATCAGGTCAGCTCTGCATACAACTAGTTGTTTTTGCCAAGAAATCAGAAGAAGATGGAGACTGGGGATGGCAGCCATGAAGGAGCTAGAAAAGATTCTTAAGTGTAAGGACGTGTCACTGGCGACCAAGATCAGGTTAATTCATGCCATCGTGTTCCCTATTAGAAGGAGGAGGAGGAGGAGGAGGAGGAGAAGGGGAAGAAGGAGAAGAGAAGAAGAGAAGAAAAGAGAAGAAGAAAAGAGGAGGAGAAGGAGAAGAAGAAGAAGAAGAAGAAGAAGAAGAAGAAGAAGAAGAAGAAGAAGAAGAAGAAGAAGAAGAAGAAAGCTGATAGGAAGAAGGTAGATTCCTTTGAAATGTGGTGTTGGAGGAGAGTGTTATGGATACCATGGACTGCCAAAAAAAACAAACCAGTGGGTTACAGATCAAATCAAGCCTGAACTGACCCTAGAAGCTAAAATGACTAAACTGAGGCTGTCATACTTTGGTCACATTATGAAAGGACAAGAGTCACTGGAAAAGACAATCATGCTAGGAAAAGTTGAAGGCGGCAGGAAAAGAGGAAGACCCCACAGGAGATGGATTGACTCAACAAAGGAAGCCACGGCCCTCAATTTGCAAGACCTAAGCAAGGCTGTTAAAAGTAGGACGTTTTGGAGGACATTGATTCATAGGGTCACCATGAGTCGGAAGCGACTTGACAGCACTTAACACACACACATGTCCTTAAAGCCACTGGTATTCTCAGCAGAAAGATGTTTTCTGCATTTCGCACACCCATCCAATGGCGGCAACGGCTTCGTTCCTTCCTCTCTCTGGCCACCAGTTGCATCTAACCTCTTTAATCCATAATCAGTTTTTTAATGGTTCCAAAATCTTCCTCTCACCACTAATTGGGGAGGCGGGGAGAGTAATGTTAAGAGAGTAATCTAGTCTTTCTCTCTCTTGATCACGGCACATTTGGGCTGCTCTGCGCTAATGCGTTGTTTTGTAAACATATGTTTTATCGCCAAAAAAAGAAAAGCGGGGAGCGACGGAGCTCTGCGGTCTGCGCCGGTAATGGGGACTAATGCCTTAAATATTCACTTTTAATACTAATGTCAGATTATTAAAAGAAAAAAAGAAAGCATAATCCATTCTGCCGATTGGCGCCCGCAAAAGGGAAAGGATAAGGGGCCTTCTATCTGGGCATTAACACATTTCGTGGAGCGCAAAACCACTTTCTTCCAACTAAAACAGAAGGTCGTGAACTAATAGAGTCTGCGTTTGGAGAAGAGCCGGCGGTGGCGTGTCTGTTGGTTTTTTGAAAGATGCATAGAGGTTAGCAGAGAAACTTAATCTGCCGCCCTGAGCTTTGTGGTAAACAAGGGCGGGGGGGAACTGTGCCATGTATCAAATTTGCCCCCGGCCCGCCTGCTTTTAAAAACATTTTATATGTTTAAATAGAAACAGAAAAAGAGACTAAGAAGCACTCAGCCCAAAGCAGCTTTGCCGCAATGTGTCGGAAGAGACTAAAATAAAAAAGTAAGCTACCCAAATCTCTCAAAGATGGAGGGATAAAGGAAAGGGGGTCTTGGGGAGTCCAGATGCTGGCCTTTTCCACCCTGAACACGGGCGCTTTTACAAGGTCAAAATCGGTTTTGGATCAGGCTGATTCATGGATAGTTTTATACCATGTATATTAAGATGCGGGATATGGAATGGTGAAGAAGAAGAAGAAAGAAGAAGAAGAAGAAGAAGAAGAAGAAGAAGAAGAAGAAGAAGAAGAAGAAGAAGAAGAAGCAGCAGCAGCTTTTCTATGTCGACTTTCTCTACCACTGAAGGGAGATTCAAACCGGCTTACAATCACCTTCCCTTCCCCACCCCACAACAGACACACTGTGAGGTAGGTGGGGCTGAGAGAGATCAAAGAGAGCTGTGACAGGCCCAAAGTCGCCCAGCTGGCTTCATGTGGAGGAGTGGGGAATCAAGCCCGGTTCTCCAGATTAAAGTCCACTGCTCCAAACCACCGCTCTACCACTACACCATGCTGGCTCTCTGAAAGTGAGTAGGGCTATGTGAGGCTCTAGCCCAGCGGGGCTTCTAGTTGGTCACTGGAGATCTGATTTTATCAGGGGGCAGCTGCTACCACAGTGTTGGTTTTATTTTCTGTCTCTTCTTTTCCCAGGGTATTTTTAAACATTACCCCTCTTTTCCACTGTACTTGCGGAGGAAGGCAATGATAAACCACCTCTGCTTTGCACTTGCTTTAAAAGCCACTTGCCAGGGGTCACTATAAGTCGGTTGTGAATTGACAACAGTTACGCATGTATATTCAGGTGACTCTAAGATGCGGTTCTGAATTAAGTCCACCAACATGAACACATGAAGCTGCCTTCTACTGAATCAGACCCTTGGTCCATCAAAGTCAATATTGTCTACTCAGACTGGTAATGGCTCTCCAGGGTCTCAGGCTGAGGTCTTTCACATCACCTACTTGCTTGGTTCCTTTAACTGGAGATGCTGGGGATTGAACCTGGGACCTTCTGCATATCAAGCAGATGCTCTACCGCTGAGCCACAGCACATCCACTGCACTGTGCACTGGTGACACCCTACTACACAAGGTCTTTGTCTGCCTCTGCCCTTTGCAGAGTGCAGCAAAGATGGGTGTTATGATTCAACTGCCAAGGTCCCCTGGGTGTGGAGTAGCAATTAACCCTCCTGTCACCCAAAGCAATTTAGTGTCGATTTCAAAGAGGGCCCCATTGGAGAAAGTAAAAGTTCACTTTGAACGTGTTCAGGGGTACAACAGCTCATGATACTAAACTAGAGCCCCAGATGCTTTTAATTCATCATGGTTTTACCAGGGTCGTAGAAGTCACCAGGTCAGGACTTTGTTGGAGCAACGACTACTATTCTTCATGAGCTCTCCTTGGTCCTGAAAACCTCTTGCATTGACTTGAAGACTAGTTTCCACTACCTGGTACTTGCTTTCTAATCATTGCTAAGTTTAGACTTAGGCCCATTATCACCATGCTCCTACATGGCTATTTACTTCAGATCTTGCCTAGCATACTGTGGACTTTTGTGCCTACCAAGGAGGGTCAGAGCAGTAGAAGAAGTAATCTTACATAGCCTCAGTAGCATTATAACCATGGTTCTGACTCTGGGGGCCTCCTAAGTCCTGGATGTTTACAATTTAGATGAATGTTGAAGTCAACAAGGGAAAATAATTTTGTTTTTCAGGGGAGGGGGGAAGGCAGTTTATGCAGAGAACTAAAATATGCAACTTGGACTTATCAGATCTAAATTTTATATACTGCTTTAAGGACATCCTTATTTCTATTCCTTGGCTCAGTCATCAACCAAAAGGGAGACTGCAACCAAGAAACAGATTGAGACTGAGAAGGGCTGCCACGAAGGAACTAGAAAAGATCCTTAAAGGATCCTTACAGATGTGTCGCTGGCTACCAAGGTCATTCATACTATAATATTTTCTATTGCTATGTATGGGTGTGAAAGTTGGACAATAAAGAAAGCTGGCTGGAAGAAAGTAGATTCATTTGAAATGTGGTGCTGGAGGAGAGTTTTAAGGATACTGTAGACTGCCAAAAAGACAAATTAGCGCGTTCTAGATCAAATCAAGCCTGAACTCTCCGTAGAAGCTAAAATGACCAAACCTTTGTCCTTTGGTCACAAGCCAATGTTTGTGACCAAACAAAAATGAGCAAACCGATTGCCCTTTGGTCACAAACAACACTCACTGGAAGAGACAACAATGCTAGGAAAAGTCGAAGGCAGCAGGAAAAGAGAAAGACCCAACATGAGATGGATTGACTTAATAAAGGAAGCCACGGCCTGCAGTTTGCAAAACCTGAACAAGGCTGTTAACAACAGGATGATTGGGGGGCCATTAATCAGAAGTGACTTGAAAGCTCTTAATACACACACACAAGGACATGAGAGTTTTTGGTAGTGACACAGCATTGCCTGTTCTTTTTCACCTGTAATCCAAGGAAATACAGATATACCCAATGTTAAAGTGGCGAGGGGAAGGCACTCTGTGCATGCTCAGAAGCAGTTTCTTTCTTTGAACTATATAGTATCTCTGATGGAGGGAAAGCGGAAGCTCCTTTCCGTCATGCTGGGTCCAGCAGCTAAAGTCCCCTTCCTCACATGAACACATGAAGCTGCTTTATACTGAATCAGACCCTCAGTCCATCAAAGTCAGAATTGTCTACTCAGACCGGCAGTGGCTCTCCAGGGTCTCAGGCAGAGGTCTTTCACATCACCTACTTGCCTGGTCCCTTGAACTGGAGATGCCGGGGATTGAACCTGGGATTGAACAAATCCAGTTCCCCTCCCCAAACCCTGCCCGCCTCAGACTCTGCTCCCAAAATATCCAGGTATTTCCCCACCCAGAGATGGCAACCCTACTTTTCCAGCCCACCCTCTGCCCCTGAAGATTATAACCTTATTATAACGATAGAAAGTGCTAGAAATTGGAGTGGGTTTGGGGTACAGTAGAGAGATACAAAACCACACTGGGAATACAAAAATTCAAGGTTGGGGCGGGGGGGGGGGGGAGGCGGGTGAACAAATTTGAAACTGGCTCCTGCTTAGCAGATCAGTGAATCCTGAAACGAGGGGGGGGGCAGAAGCTAATTATATGGAAATATTTCTATTTGTGCGTTTCACTGGCAGGCAGAGCGGGGTGTGCAACTAATATCGACACAAATGACAAGAATATTAAGTTTTCCGTCCCTTTCCCGGAGCCCGGTTACCTTCGCTCAGCAGGCGTTCCCGTCCGACTTCCCTATTAAGGTGAGAACGGAATCCAACTCATTAACGGCCTTCGTTTTAGATATGATAAGACTTTAGTGGCTGGCGTTAATTAAACTACAAAACAACTCCTCTCGCTGTGATTTGCATTCCAAGTTGGAGCAATTAATTCGCTCACTTAAACTGATCAAGATTTAATTACCATCACTCTGAGCAATTACTCCATAATTAAAGTAATTTGGTTCTTTCCACTCGCTGACATTGTCATGGAACAGCCATTCAGGGTACCCAAAGAAGTGATAATTAACTTAAAGAATAGCTCGAGGCAGTTTTTCGGCAGATATTTTCTCTCTTCTCTCGTTCGGGGATGCTTCCGAAGGACCGCTTGGCAGCGCGTTGCCGTGGAGGTGATGTCAACACCTCTCTGCAACAGGCCCCGTTCTCACTTTGGTGGTAAACTAGGGTTGCCAGCAGGGTTGCCAACAGCCAGGTAGTAGCTGGAGATCTCCAGCTATTACACATAGTTGGTTGCTCCCCATGTGGACTGAGATGGTAGACTGCAGATCCGAGATGACTAAATAAGAACATCAGAAGAGCCCTGCTGGACCAGACCAGTGGTCCAGCTAGGCCAGCATCCTGTCTCACACAGTAGTCAGGCAGTTCCTCTAGAGGTCCAACAACAGGTCACAGAGGCTGAGACCTTCATTAGAACATAAGAAGAGCTCTGCTGGATCAGACCAGTGGTCCAACTAGTCCAGCCTCATGTCTCACACAGTGGCCAACCAGTTCCTCTAGAGGTCCAACCACAGGGCATAGAGGCCGAGGCCTTCATTAGAACATTAGAAGAGCTCTGCTGGATCAGACCAGTGGTCCAACTAGTCCAGCCTCATGTCTCACACAGTGGCCAACCAGTTCCTCTGGAGGTCCAACAACAGGGCACAGAGGCCTTCACTAGAAGACCATTAGAACATCAGAAGAGCCCTGCTATATCAGACCAGAACCAAGGGGTTGAAATTAAATCAAAAGGGTTTCCCTCTAGACATTAGGAAGAATTTTCTAACAGAGCGGTTCCTCAGTGGAACAGGCTTCCTCGGGAGGTGGTGAGCTCGCCTTACCTAGAGGTTTTTAAGAAGAGGTTAGATGGCCATCTGTCAGCAATGCTGATTCTATGACCATAGGCAGATCATGAGAGGGAGGGCACCTTGGCCATCTTCTGGTCACTAGGGGTGTGGGGGGGGGTAGTTGTGAATTTCCTGCATTGTAGGGGGTTGGACTAGATGACCCTGGTGATCCCTTCCAACTCTATGATTCTATGATACCATCTAGTCCAGCATCCCGTCTCACACAGTGGCTAGCCAGTTGCCCAGAAGGACCAACAAACAGAGTATAGAGGCCAGTGTCTTCCCTGATATTTATTTATTTATTTATTGTTTCAATTTAATACCCCACTCTCCCCGGCCGAGACCTATCTCAGAGCAGCTTACAGGGGAATAAAACCCATTTAATCGATAAAACATTTTAAAACAGCATTTAAAATAGCCCTAAAAGTCTAAAACCAATCCTAAAACTACTTTGGCACCTCTAATTGTAAAAAAGCCTCCTAGGTCTGGGTGTCCTTGGTTTACTAGCTCTGAATATAGTTTGGCGAGGGTAGCTGTGTTCGTTGGCACTGGCAGTAGAAGAGCCAATTGCTTTTGAAGCCTCCTGGGCACCCATTGCGACGTACCAAGCGTGGTTTTAAAATGGGCACCAGACATTACAGGGATATATTGACATATTAAAGGGATGCGAGTCGAAAAGACTTTCTTCTCAAGGTGGATCTTTTAACGTGGTTTCAAGATAGAAATCTGGACACGGGCTTGTACCCCACCTAGGGTTGCCAACCTTTAGGAACTAGCAGGAGATCTCCTGTTACTACAACTGATCTCCAACTGATAGAGATCAGTTTACCTGGAGAAAAATGGCCGCCTTGGCAATTGGACTCTATGGCATCGAAGTCCCTCCCCTCCCCAAACCCCACCCTCCTCAAGCTCCGCCCAAAAACCTTCCGCCGGTGGTGAAGAGGGACCTGGCAACCCTAATCTCAGCTCTCTTCTCAGCCAATTTGGAAGCCTTTCTCCAGTGGAGCAGTGGGACACAGGCAGATCGGAGGCTTAGTACGGGCAGCAGACCAGGGTTGATCTTGTCTACTCTGATTAGTTGTGGCTCTCCAGGGTCTCAGGCAGGGGTCATTTATATCCCCTGCTACATGGTCTTTTTAAATGGAGATGCTGTGGGTTGAACCTGGAACCTGTACGCAAAGCAGATGCTCTACCACAGAGCCCTGGGTCCTCCAAGTCCAGAGGCAGTATATCTTTGAATACCAGTTGCTGGAAGGCAAGCCACAGGAGAGGGCCCCAGCTTGTGGACTTAGAATCATAGAATCGTGGAATCGGAAGGGACCACAAAGGTCATCTAGTCCAACCCGCTGCACGATGCACAAAATTCACAACTACCTCCCCCCGCACACCCCCAGTGACCCCTACTCCATGCCCAGAAGATGGCCAAGATGCCCTCCCTCTCATGATCTCTCTGAGGTCATAGAATCAGCATTGCTGATTTCTGGGATGCTAGACTCAACAGGCCTTTGGCCTGATCTGGCAAACTCCTTCTTCCCTCGATTTGTCTGTCTGAACACGGAGCATGATGGATTCCTGTTCCGAACGGATGTTTTCACAGCGTGGCTTCCGAACGGCGCACCCCAAGCCTTGATAGTATTAAGCGAGGATAATTTTAAGTATGCAAGACGTCAGAGCCATGATAAGTCTAATGGATGAAATAAAGTAATTAAAAGTGAATAATAGCCAATGTGGAATCTCTCAGTGGGGAACACTTTGTCGTGGGAGATGCAAACTCTTCGGGAGGTCTGTGCAAACATCCAGTCTCCCCTCCTTCCCCTTTTCTTTGTGTTTGTTTAAAGGGGAGGCCTGCAGGCAAAGATCTCTTGTTGCCTGGGCAAAGTTTTACCCTGCCTGCTTCACGGTTTTTTAAAGGCCTGCACAAGAGACAGCGTGGTGTAGTGGTTAAGAGCGGTGATTTGGAGAGGTGGAGTCTGATCTGGAGAACCGGGTTTGATTCCCCGCTCCTCCACCTGAGCGGCGGAGGCTAATCTGGTGAGCTGGATTTGTTTCCCCGCTCTTCCACACGAAGCCAGCTGGGTGACCTTGGGCTAGTCGCACTCTCTCAGCCTCACCTACCTCACAGGGTGACTGTTGAGGGGAGGGGGAAGGAAGGTGATTGTAAGCTAGTTAGGTTCTTCCTTAAGTGGTACAGAAAGTCGGCATATAAAAACCAACTCTTCTTCTTCTACTGTGAACATTCGGGAAGTATAACTATCAGGGGCACTGAAATATGGGTTATGGCATTTTTTCTTTGGATCGGGAGTCATAGCCCATGAGGAGGACCTAGGAAGCCAGTGGGCAGGGGCCCACATAGGGTTGCCATCTCCAGGTTGGGAAATTCCTGGAGATTTGGGGTGGAGGCTGGGAGGGTGGAGTTTGGGGAAGGGCAAGCCTCAGGGTGGTATAATGCGATAAAGCCCACACTCCAAAGTGGCTGTTTCCTCCAGGAGGACCAATCTCTGTAGTCTGGAGATCAGTTGTAATTCCAGGTGATCTCCAGCCCCCACCTGGAGCTTGATAACCCTAGGGCCCAGGTTTGCCAAAGGAGGCTTGTTAGTAGCAAGTGACATCATCTACTGCCTGGTCCTTTTTAACTGGAGATGCCGTGGATTGAACCTGGGACCTTCTACATGCCAAGCAGATGTTCTACCACTCAGTCAGGATGTGACGGTGAACAAATAAGGTTGCCAACTCCAGGTTGGGAAGTCCTCAAAATTTGGGGGTGGAGCCTGGGGAGGGGTTAGGGAAGGGGAGGGACTTCAGCGGGGTATAATGCCATACAGCTAGGTTTGCCAATCTCCAGGTGGTGCCTGGAGATCTCCCGCTATGACAAGTGACCTCCAGGTGGGAGAGAACAGTCCCCTGGAGAAAATGGCCGCGTTGGCCATTGGACTCTATGGCACTGAAGTCCCTGCCCTCTCCAAATCCTGCCCTCCTCAGGCTCCTCCCCCAAATCTCCAGGTATTTCCCAACCCAGAGCTGGCAACCCTACATACCGTCCACCCTCCAAAGCAGCCATTTTCTCCAGGGGAGCTGATCAGTGTAGTCTGGAGATCAGTTGTAATTCTGGGAGATCCCCAGGCCCACCTGGAGGCTGGCAACCCTATGAACAAAAGGAAATGAACCTCGTATTTCAGAACTGCCCCAACCGCACCCCTTGAAAAAAAGTTTCATCCTCACGCACCAGTCGAATGTTCATTCATCCCAACCCAGCGCACCTAAATGCCATTAATTCATGGCGATTAATAACATTAATGCCTTGAAAAACGAGATTAAAAGCAAGCGCCCCCGGGTAGGCCTAATCCGCCGCTGCGAAGGCACCAATCTGGAAAGAGCAACACAATACTCTGCGAGCGAGTCAAACGCAGGCTGCCAGACCCAGACAAATGCCTGCAGACAACACAGGTTGTTTCCGACAAATACTTAAATGCTAATCTGCCAAACTTTGTCTTCTTTTTTTTTATTAGCGACACGTCTCTAACTGGGCTAACCTTTCTTAGCTCAGCGGTCTTGCGTGTGAGGGTGCGAGAGACAGACCAAGACAGCTCCTAGCGATAAAAAGATAAAAGTGTTCAAAGTAGTTCAAAACGGCACTTCAGACCTCTTTTGGCACCTTTGCAATCTCCTTTTCTAGCCCAAAGCTGGGGTGGCGTTAGGGTTGCCAGCTCCGGGTTGGGAACTACCTGGAGATTTGTGGGGTGGAGCCTGAGGAGGGCGGGGTTTGGGGAGGGGAGGGACTTCAACGCCATAGAGTCCAATTGCCCAAGTGGCCATTTTCTCCAGGTGAACTGATCTCTATCGGCTGGAGATCAGTTGTAATAGCGGGAGAACTCCAGCTAGTACCTGGAAGTTGGAGAACCAAGACAGCACAGAAACAATATATGCAATGCTTAATTTTATAAGTGAATAAAGTGCAAAAGTGACAATAAATATATACAATATAATACAACAAGATACAGGTAAGTAGTATATCTCAATCCAGCATATCCAGGACTTGGAAACCTCTCAAGTCCATTCAGATGTAAGTCCAATATGTCCAGTAATTATATAGGAAGAATATTTCCTTCGTTTTTTCCATAGTACCTGGAAGTTGGCAACCCTATGAACCCATTTCAATTGGCTGGAGATCAGTTGTAATAGCAGGAGATCTCCAGCTACCACCTGAAGGTTTGCTCTGGGGGGCACCAAATTCAGAATGATTAAGAAAAGGAGAACACAGGAAAGAGCCCTGCTGGGTCAAACCTGTGGTCTATCTAGTTGAGCATCCTGTTTCCAGGAAGATGCGATTTTCCTCCAGATCAGGTTTTGCAGGATCCTGGATAGGCTGGCCCCTTAATGAACAGCGTGGCCACTTTCTCATCACCAGCGACTCTTTTATGCGGCATCGATAGACAGTTCTTTTTTCCCAAAATGATTGTATGAACATAATCGGTCTGGGCCTATCCCTTTTTCCCCAGCCAAATTCATAAAATGGATCTTTCTTTTAGAAAAGCAAGGCTAAAGATTCCCCCCCCCCTTTTTCCCCTCTTAAAATCCCAGTAGAAATAGCTCATTCCCTGCCTCATAGCGTCTGGCTGCGTCTCACTCTTGCACTAATGTTAATCCTTTGTTAATGGACACTTTCCCCTAAGCCTGCCGAGATCCGAGTCACTTTGCAGTCTACTTCCGGCAGATTGCATTACTTGCAGCTCTTTGTTTTCGTTATTTGGAGATTTGAGGATTTGGTCAGTTACATTTAGACGGATTCTCTCCGAGCTGGGCCCTCGGCGCACGTGGTTGCGTGTGATCCTGGCGCAGCAGACGTCTCAAGCAGGAAAACATTTCTATTCCCCCAGATGAGAACGCCAAGGCTGAAACAGCCATCTCCCCTCGAGTAGTCCTTGGTCCAAATTTTGCCTGTCCAAAGAACCAGCATGGTGTAGTGGTTAAGAGCAGTGGTTTGGAGAGGTGGATTCTAATCTGGAGACCCGGGTTTGATTCCCCCACTCCTCCACAAGAGCGGCAGATACTAATCTGGTGAATCCGGGTTGGTTTCCCCGCTCCTCCACATGAAGCCAGCTGGGTGACCTTGGGCTAGTCACAGCTCTCTCAGCCCCACCTACCTCACAGGGTGTCTGTTGTGGGGAGGGAAAGGGATGGTGATTGTAAGCCGGTTTGATTCTCCCTTAAGTGTTGGAGAAAGTCGGCATATAAAAACCAACTCTTCTTCTTCTTAGACACACTGTTCTCTCAGCCCCGCCCATTTATGTGATTGGTCAAAGATTGTCCGGTGAGTGTGGATCTGAACCAGGATCTCCTCATTCCTAATTAGACACACTAACCACTACACAACACAGTCATTTTATACACTTTTTCTTCAACTTATCCACAACCTTAGCTTTTGTGTGTGTTAAGTGCCGTCAAGTCGCTTCCGACTCATGGCGACCCTATGAATCAATGTCCTCCAAAACGTTCTATCTTTGACAGCCTTGCTCAGATCTTGCAAACTGAGGGCTGTGGCTTCCTTTATTGAGTCAATCCATCCCTTTTTTGGTCTTCCTCTTTTCCTGCTGCCTTCAACTTTTCCTAGCACGATTGTTTTTTCCAGTGATTCTTGTCTTCTCGTAATGTGACCAAAGTACAACAGCCTCAGTTGAGTCATTTTAGTTTCTAGGGCAGTGATGGCAAACCTTTTAGAAACCGAGTGCCCAAACTGCAACCCAAAACCCACTTACTTATCGCAAAGTGCCAACATGGCAATTTAACCTGAATACTGAGGTTTCCTCCCAGCTCTGCAAGGGGGGGTTTTCAAAGCCCCCACCGCCCCAGGGAAGGGGGGGAGTCCAGGAAAGGGGGGGTCCAGGGAAGGGGCGGCGGCGGAGCCCTTCAAAGGGAGTCCAGGGAGGGGGGAGTCCAGGGAAGGGGGGGCGGCGGAGCCCTTCAAAGCCGGGTGGCGGGGAGTCCAGGGAAGGGGGGGCTTTGAACGGCTCTGCGCTCCCTTCAAAGCCCCCGCCGCCCCCGCGAGTGCCCACCGAGAGGGCTCGACGTGCCAGACTTGGCGCGCGTGCCATAGGTTCACCAACACAGTTCTAGGGTCAGTTCAGGCTTGATTTGATCTAGAACCCACTGGTTTGTTTTTTGGCGGTCCACAGTATCCGTAACACTCTCCTCCAACACCACATTTCAAAGGAATCTCTTCCTATCCGTTTTTTTCATTTTCCATCTTTCACACCCATACACAGTAACAGGGAATACGATGGTATGAATTAACTTGATCATGGTGACACATCCTTACACTTCAGAACCTTTTCTAGCTCCTTCATGGCTGCCTCCCCAGTCTCAATCTCCATCTGATTTCTTGGCTGCAGTCTCCCTTTTGGTTGATGATGGATCCTTAGCATTTAGAATATGCAATGTGTACTTTTTGTATAGAACAAATGTGTGCTTTTTATACTGCAAATCTCACTCCCGAATCAAAAGCTACATTTGTCTCCTGAATCAAAGGCTCATTTTTATAGTTTACATTAGCAAGGTTCTTATTATCTTTTACCAGTTTGCATAAGCTGGTCCTCTACCAACCAAATCACCTTATTTGGGAATATATGGTTTAATATTACTACACAGAGGAAGGTAAAGGTAAAGATCCCCTGTGCAAGCACCGGGTCATTCCTGACCCATGGGGTGACGTCACATCCCAACGTTTCCTAGGCAGACTTTTGTTTTACGGGGTGGTTTGCCAGTGCCTTTCCCAGTCATCTTCCCTTTACCCCCAGCAATCCGGGCCCTCATTTTACCGACCTCGGAAGGATGGAAGGCTGAGTCAACCTTGAGCCGGCTACCTGAAACCGACTCCCGTCGGGATCGAACTCAGGTCATGAGCAGAGCTTTTGACTGCAGTACTGCAGCTTAACACTCTGCGCCACGGGGCTCCTAACACAGAGGAAGGCACTGGCACTTAGTCTCTTGCCTTGTAAACCCTACGAGATCGCCATGAGTCGGCTGAGACTTGATTGCACTTTACACACGTACGCATTTCAAACTAGGTACATAGCAGAAATCTGTACACCTAATTGATATAGTTATAGCATTAAGAAAGTGCACTCACCACATTTGGATGCGATGTACTGCCTTCTATCTCAGAGCGAGCTCAGGGAAAACTCAACTTGCTGCAGAGAGTACTGTGCACAGCACCAATTGGCTGGGGACCAGTGAGTCACTAACCCCACTCACCTTTGAACAAAAATATTCCATTTTCAAAAGGGGGGGTGTATGTGGGCCCTGACGTGGATCACCCAGGCTAGGCCAATCTCATCAGAGCTCAAAAGCTAACCGTGTCAACCCTGGATGGGAGACCGCCAAGGAAGTCCAGGGTCACTGCGCAGAGGCAGGCAATGGCAAACCACCTCTGAATGTCTCTTGCCTTGAAAACTTTACGAAGTTGTGATAAGTTGGCTGTGTGCAGTGCCGGATTTACGTATAAGCTAAACAAGCTATAGCTTAGGGCCCCACTCCCTTGGGGCCCCCCAAAAAAATTTAAAGGAAAAAAATACATATTTTGTTATGTGCAAATGGCTTTAGATACCTATTAGGTCCATAAATTACCATATAGCATATATTCGACACAAAAAACAGCGACAATTTGTTGTTGACAAAGGACAGCTGGGCATATAAAGGGCCCCATTACCTTCAATAGCTTAGGGCCTCAACAAACCTAAATCCGGCCCTGGCTGTGTGCTATGGTTAGCACTTGGATTTGAAACCACCAAGGAAGTCCAGGGTTGCTGCTACGCAGGGGCAGGCAACGGCAAACCACCTCTGAATGTCTCTTGCCTGGCACACCTTACAGCAGTGGTTCCCAAAGTGGGCAGTACCACCCCCTGAGGGGGCGGTGGGATTACCTAGGGGGGCACTAAGAGGCAGGGGGTGCCAGAGGTGGGCCCCTTCAACTGTGTTGTTTACTAATTTACAATAGATCAAACTATGGCACCGTGCTGGCAAATTTGGTGGAAACTATCAAGATTTTTTTCCAGACTTTGAAGAGCTGGTCCCGCTTAATCAAGTTCATCAGTTCCTTCCTTCTCTTTCCTTTCCCAGTTCCTTCCTTTCTTTCTGTCCCTCCCCCACTCTTCCTTCCATCCTTCCTCTCTTTCATCCTTTCTTCCCCAGTTCCTTCCTTCTCTTTCCTTTCCCAGTTCCTTCCTTCCTTCCTCTTTCTTTCTCCATCACTCCCCCCTTTCTTTCTTCCTTCTTTCCTTTCCCAGTTCCTTCCTTCCTTTCTCCATTCCTCCCCCCTCCCTTCCTCTACTAGCGTTTGCTATTCTTTCTCTTTTCGGTTCTACATATTCATGCAAACAATCTTTTTCAAGCATGAACCTTATCAAGAGTAAATTGAGAAGTCGTCTTATTGATGAGAACCTGGAATCATGCCTAAAATTAAAAACTACAACATACAAACCTGATTTACCCAAACTTTCCAAGGAGATGCAAGGCCATTGTTCACATTAAGTGTTTGTCAGTCATTGTCATGATTTAATTTTATGGATACCTTACTTACAATTTAAGTTTTATCAATAAATAAGATCATTATTAAGTATGATATCAAGTTTTATTCAGTGTACCTATAGTTTAATTAAGACTTAAAACTGTAATTAAAGTTTATTAAGTTAATAAACAGTGTGCCTACCTATATAGTTTAAGTTTAAGAAATTTGGCTCTCAAAAGAAATCTCAATGGTTGTACTGTTGATATTTGAGTTTGCCGACCACTGGTCTAGAAGTATATCTTAGGAAAGGGCATTCTCCTTCCCGACATCTCCCGTTCTCCTTCACCCTTGCTACAAAACCAAATGCCACTGTTTGGTTCCCTCTAGTGGTAAATGTTAAGCACTGTCCAAGCAACTTATCCCAAATCCTCGTAGGTATGCAGATCTCCCCATTTGCAAAAGTGATTTCTTGCAGCGTTGATTCCAGAGGAGGCAGAATAATAATGAAAATGCATAAGATAATAGCAAATTATCCGCTGAATCTACTGTGTGATAGGTTCATTGAACACATGAAGCTGCCTTATCCTGAATCAGACCCTTGGTCCATCAAAGTCAGTATTGTCTACTCAGACCAGCAGCGGCTCTCCAGGGTCTTAGGCGGAGGTCTTTCACATCATCTACTTTCCTAGTCCCTTTAACTGGAGATGCCGGGGATTGAACCTGGGACCTTCTGCATGCCAAGCAGATGCTCTACCACTGAGCCACAGCCCCCAAATCTTCAGGCTTTTGCCTGAGACCCTGGAGACCTGCTGCCAGTCAGAGTAGACAATACTGAGCTTGATATTTCAATGGAGTGATTCAGCACAAGTCAGCTTCACGTGTGTTCTGATGCAGAGAGAGAAAGGTCTTTTATTAGGGTTGCCAGGTCCTCCAGATCAGAGTCCACCACTCCAATCCACCGCTCTTAACCACTAAACCCGCCCTCCTCAGGCTCCACCCCAAAAATCTCCCACCGGTGGCGAAGAGGAACCTGGCAACCTTACTCTCCCGCTATTACAAGTGATCTCCAGCCGATAGAGATCAGTTCCCCAGCAGAAAATGGCCGCTTGGGCAATTGGACTCTATGGCCCTCCCCTCCCCAAACCCCACCTTCCTCAGGCTCCACCCCAAAAGCCTCAAGCCGGTGGCGGAGAGGGGCCTGGCAACCCTACCATAGTATGAGGGAGAGGTGGAGGAGGAGGGTGCTGTTTACCCCTCTCCCCTCTCCCTTCTCCACTCTCCACTTGGGGCCTTGGGAAGAAAGAGGGCTTTGCGGGACGATCAGCAAGAGACAACAGGGGGCTCGATGACCTAGTTCACCTTGTCGCTGGATGGGTCCTACTCAAACCCCTTCCCCACCAGCGCTTCGGCTCCCACCAGCCGCCACCTTCCCCCCTGCTACGGAGCAGCCCGGCACAATGGGCAACCAGCCCCGTGACCAGGGCTTCAAGGCTGAGAATGTCAGGTGCGGGGGAGCAGTTATCAGGTGAGGGCTGGTGTGATTGGGCCCTGGTCATGGACTCGGGAGGGACTCGGGAGTGGCTGTGGCTCAGTGGTAGAGCATCTGCTTGGTAGGCAGAAGGTCCCCGGTTCAATCCCGGGCGTCTCCAGTTAAAAGAATCAGGTTGTGAGTGGTAGGGAAGACCTCTGCCCGAGACCCTGGAAAGCCGCTGCCATTCAGAGTAGGCAATACTGACCTCGATAAAAGGGTCTGACTCAACAGGAAGCAGCTCCACGCAGCTTCCCTGTGACTTCTGAACTGGCCATTTAGAATTTGAAATTGTCATCCCAGATGTTTGCTGGAAGACTGCGGCTGGTTATGGGGGGCGGGAAAGGTGGCGGAACGAGTGCGAGGGACCTCTGCTCTTTTCAGGTAGTCCTGAGATGCTCTGGGGCTCTCATTGTTCTCTTCGTTTGTCCTTTGCAAGGTTTTGCGCTTGCTTTTTTTTTTTTTTTTTTACCAAAAAAAGTGTTAAACCTCACGCAACAATCATTTCAACTACACAAGTTTGGCTATTCAAATTACTTTTTTTTCCCCTTCCAAAAAGTACTTTAAAATGCATTAAGTTATTAATTGCCTGCTGGCTCTTTAATCAAATGGGGAAATTGACATAGCCAGAGGCATGTGTCTTTTTGTGGAAAGGAAATTTATTTAAGAAGAAACAGCAGCTCTTACTGCTTAATTTAAACTGGGGAAACTGTGGAAAATCAACTGCTATGGAAAATTAATAAAACATTTCCAGCTGCAAACAGTGACTAATTGCACAAGACGGAGGCTGTCTGGAATTAATAACTTGCAATCTTCTGTGTGAAGAACCCCCCACCGGTTCAATTTACGGGGAGATTAAATTACTTCTAAGTTTGCCATATTAAAACAGAACATGAATCAAATGTTACTGAAAGCACATCTATTATTTACTGTCTGTGATATGGATATAATTATTTCCAAACAACCACAATGTAACGTGACCGGTAATATTTAAATGACTCTCCAGCGAACGGAGCGTATGCCGCCACGGGTCCGGGAGAAAGAAGCGCTCCGAATGGACCACCGGAGATTTTTCGTCTGCCTGCCCTAGTGGCCGATGTCAACTTTGGGAGTGGTTGTGACAGTTGTTACTTGAGCAGTCATAAAGATACAGCTCACACTACGGCCAAACCAAGGGGTATATTTGTGTGTTGTGTGTTATGTGAGAGCCAACATGGCGTAGTAGTTAAGAGCGGCGGATTCTAATCTGGAGAACTGGGTTCGATTCCCCACTCCTCCACGTGAAGCCTGCTGGGTGGCCTTGGTCTGGTCACAGTTCTCTCCGAACTCTCTCAGCCCCACCTACCTCACAAGGTGTCTGTTGTGGGGACAGGAAGAGAAGGAAATTGCAAACTGGTTTGATTCTCCCTAAAAGGTAGAGAAAATCGGCATATAAAAACCAACTCTCCTTCTTCTTCTGTGTGCTGTCATGTTGCTTCCAACTTATGGCAACCCTATGAATGAATGACCTCCTAAATGTCCTATCTAGGGTTGCCCACCACCAGGTAATCACCAGACTACTATATCTCCAAAATCATAAATATGTCATCAAAGTCGCATGCGACACGATATTACAAATGTTTCCAAATCCAACCACTTAGGGCATGTTAACATAGAAATGATTCTATTCCATGCAGTATAAGGTAAGTATCCAGTTATTTTGACATATCATAAGTACATTCTCATGTATAATCTAAATAAAATCTACCAGAGACCTGTTAAGAAATATGAAGATAAGCACCGGGTCATTCCTGACCCATGGGGTGATGTCACATCCCAACGTTTCCAAGGCAGACTTTGTTTACGGGGTGGTTTGCCAGTGCCTTCCCCAGTCGTCTTCCCTTTACCCCCAGCAAGCTGGGTCCTTGTTTTACCGACCTCGGAAGGATGGAAGGCTGAGTCAACCTTGAGCCGGCTACCTGAAACCGACTTCCGTTGGGATTGAACTCAGGTCATGAGCAGAGCTTGGACTGCAGTACTGCAGCTTTACCACTCTGCGCCACGGGGCTCCTTGTGAAATGTGTACAACTAAGTAATAAAATTAGAGTACAAAATTACAGAAACCATGCAATATTCTAATGTAAACAAGCAAAGCAATGAAAATGGCCAACATTTTTACTGACATTAACTGTGCCCCATTTCTAGGGTTTTGCCTACCTCCAGCTGGGGGCTGGAGATCTCCCAAAATTACAACGCATCTCTGGACTACAGATATCAGTTCCTCTGAAGAAAATAGCAGCTTCAAACTGCAAGCTATATGATATCACATCCCTGCTCCCTCCCCTCTAGGGTTCCCAACCACCAGGTATTAGCTAGAGATCTCCTGCTATTACAACTGATCTCCAGCCAATAGAGATCAGTTCCCCTGGAGAAAATGGCCGCTTTGGCAATTGGACTCTACGGCATCAAAGTCCCTCCCCTCCTCAAACCCTGCCCTCCTCTGGTTCTGCCCCAAAAACCTCCCACCGGTGGCGAAGAGGGACCTGTCAACCCTACTCCCCTCCCCAAACTCCTTCCTGCCAGGCAATGCTCCCAAATCTCCAGGAATTTTGCAAGCCAAAGTTGGCAACCCTATCCTATTCCCTTTATAAACAGGCCCTCCTGAACCATTCTGTTATAGCAACTATGAGGTCAGGCCGCACCACGGGTTGGGAAATCATTTCTTTGTCGCCGTAACGAAGCGCGCAGCATTTAATTGTGGCGGCCCTTCTGCCCTCTCCAAACGGGCAACCTTTAGCCCTTCAGCTAACAGATCAGAGCCCCTCGAGTAATTATATTACCTGGGTAATTAAATAGACATTTAGAAGCTTTATAGATCCTGGCCTCGTCGCTTAAAGGAATTAGCTAGGCTTTGGTTTCGGACGCTCCTCTAGGAAAGATGGGATCTAATTACTTAATCAACAGACAGAAGCTGCTCTCATGGTTATCTTTTGAACCTGCTTGCTGGTCGAATAGAATACAGCACTGTCTGATAATACTGATTGACTATTGGTAAGCACCGAAGTTGGCATGTTCCAATGCATTATATTTATGTATATGTATGTTAGTTTATACTCGTCTTGTATTTAGTCACATTAAGTACATTCCTTGCATGCCCTTATTTTCTTCAGGCTGAAGAAGCACAAGCGAAACGTGATAATATCTAGAATTCACATTCTAGCGATTTTCCCTCCTGCACTACGGCTACGTGTAACATTTATATCATTTTGGCTATTTTTATTTTGCAATAATGAACTCAATACATCTGAAACGTCCTTTTTCGTACTGCGCATGACTGTTCTCTTCCGGAATTTGGACTTACCTTCCACAACTCCATTGTGCATGTCTGCCATCACTCCAATTACTGGATTATGTCTATATCCGTACTGCGCATGACCAATTTACCGGACTGTTGAAATTGACTTTCCACTGCGGTTTTCTTACCTCTGTCTCTTTAAAAATAACCATAAGATTGTGTTTGTGTTTATATGTAGTTTATTCAACTGCATAATGTATTGAATTTGCGCCGTATGTACAGTTTAGTATAATACAACTTTTGGTGTGCTTTGCATACTTTTTCGATTATATCATTGTATTTCTATATATAGAGCTCGCGCTGTTTTTCCCTGCTATAAGGAGGAAGGCCTCAGGCAGCAGATTTGGGGTGGGGGCAACCTCCCATCCTACCTGCTGCCACCCAGCCACCCAAATGCCACCCCAAGTGAGAACTAGATGAAATAATCTCCCTTCCCACCTCAATCCCTCTGGCCTCTTTAAAAAGTGTGGTTACCTGTTGCCAAAATGGAGGCCAGAGCCAGCGTGGCGTAGTGGTTAGGAGTGGCGAACTCTAATCTGGAGAACTGGGTTTGATTCCCCACTCCTCCACATGAGCAACAGACTCTAATCTGGAGAACAGGGTAGGTTTCCCCACTCCTCCACATGAAGCCAACTAGGTGACCTCTCTCCAAACTCTCTCAGCCCCACCTCCCTCACAGGATGTCTGTTGTGGGGAGAGGAAAGGAAGGAGATTGTAAGCCAGTTTGATTCTCCTTAAAAGATAAAGTCAGCATATAAAAACAACTCTTCTTCTTCTTCGTCGTCTCTTGGGAGAAGAATTAACCTGGCTACCCCCTAGGAGCTAGGGGTTGTGGAGGGCTGCAACATCATCTGCACCACTTTGTTGCTTCCAGGGACAACCCAGAAGTGAGGTAAGGTATTTCTAGGAATCGCCGGAAGCTCCATGGTTTAGATATGACAACGGCATTGTTTTTGTTTTAATTCTCCCACTGCTGCGTTGAGTGGTGGCAGGCAACTAACGCTGGCAACCCTAGGGGGTGGGGACTGCAAAAACTGACATCATGTGACACTCTAGGAACTCCCCAAATCTCTATGGTTTCTACCATAGAGATTTGGGAAATTCCCAGAACATCGCACACAACACCATGACATCACTTCCAGATATGAACCTTGAACTGATATAATGTCATCACATGATACCTCCATTCCCATTTTGCTCCATCAAACAACAGTGGGATTCCAGAGGCCATGAGTGGGTGGTTGCCCTCCATAGTGGGCAACCTTGCAACACTATTCAAGAAGTCCCAAGGGACACCCGTAGCTTCCTATTGTTTAAAGACAGCGGAGAAGGTGGAACGACGAGGAGAGTGGTCATCTCCTGGACAAGGGTGGTGGAAGCCATATTGAGGTGTGGGGCAGAGTGGTGGAAACATTACATCATCTTCTCTAAGCAGAAGTGCTGGTCAGGCTCTACTTCTAAAATTGCCAGAGAACACTTTGTTCCTCTGCCTGTGGTTCTAGCAACTTCTCAATCTTCTCTTCTGGAAAAGTTTTAGTAGATTTGGACAAAGTAACCTCTACCCTGCACGTGGGCTCGCACACACACATGCATACTGGTCTAGGTTTGCCAGCTCTGCATTGGGAAATACCTGGAGATTTTGAAGGTGGAACCTGAGGAGGGAGGGATTTGGGGAGGAGGAAGGACTTCAGTGGGGTATAATGCCATAGAGTCCACCGTCCAAAGTGGTTTGCCATTACAGGCCTCTGCGTGGGCTGAGAGAGTTCAGAGAGAACTATGACTGGCCCAAGGTCACCCAGCAGGCTTCATGGTAAAGAGTGGGGAATCGAACCCGGTTCTCCAGATTAGAGTCCACTGCTCTTGACCACAATACCACTCTGGCTCGAATTCGAGTATAGGGTATAAGCTTACATAAGGAAAATTCGGGTGGCCTTTAAGGTGCTCATGGACTCAAGTTTTGTTCTGCTACTACAGACTACCTACCTAAAACCACACCAGGTACAATTTTATAAAATCTCTATCATTTCTCCCCTATCAGGGTCAATCAATCAATCTTTATTAAAAACAGTCATAGACCAGCACAGCTCTTCACAATTTACCACTAAAACCCTTAGTATTAAACTCTACCCACAAGTTTATAAAAATAGTTTTTAAAAAGTTGTTTGCACTCTTTGCAAACTATATATAAAAGGTAAATGTCCTCTGTGCAAGCACCGGGTCATTCCTGACACATGGGGTGATGTCACATCCCGACGTTTTCTAGGCAGACTTTGTTTACGGGGTGGGTTTGCCAGTGCCTTCCCCAGTCGTCTTCCCTTTACCCCCATAAAGCTGGGTACTCATTTGACCGACCTCGGAAGGATGGAAGGCTGAGTCAACCTTGAGCCGGCTGCCTGAAACCGACTTCTGTTGGGATTGAACTCAGGTCGTGAGCAGAGTTTGGACTGCAGTACTGCAGCTTACCACTCTGCGCCACGGGACTCCTAAAACTATATATACTACCCTTTTACATTATTGACCCAACGATGTTCTCAGCAGCGTCTGACGGATTCTACAGGCCGCTGCACAAAACCTAGCCGTTCCTACCGTAACCTGTGGATTTTCGTTTATGAGCAACATTTTAGTATACTCCTGACTTGTATGGCTGGGATGCCGACTAAGCTAGGGGGAGATAAACTTAGAACGAACCTCTTGATATAGTGGACAGCCCAGTAGAACGTGCTCTGTTGTTTCAATTTCCTTTAGAGCACAGGGACACACCCTCTCCTCCAGAGTCTTTTTAAACAAAAAAAATTGTTTTAGAAAAGACAATAGGAACGCAAAAGAGCACAACTTTGAAAGCCGGCTGTGTGACACTTGAAGGGGGTGCATAATCCACACATAATCCATGCACAGGTGCCAAACGCATGAAAAAGTCATCGCAATCCACGGCTGCGTTTGCCGGCTAGTTTCTTGCTGCTGCGGATTCCACTGAGGTGAAGCCGGAGAATGGCAGAACGGCATTTAAAAAAAATTAAACCAACCCGCAAGGGAAAACAGCACAAGCTCTCGCGCAGAGCCTTTAAACCCAAAGTTTAAACCCCTGGGAGATCTTTGGGGCTCAAAAATAAAGAAACAAGTGTCCTGCCTCCTCATCCAACAACAGCAGTTTGAAAGGCCCCAAGGGGTGTGCCCCGAAGCTACCCCGAACTACCAATTTCCCCCTTTGTTTCAGCCAGGAGGGGAAAAAATCCACTTTTGAAGCCTACCCCCCTCCCACATGTTCCAAGGGGAATGTCTGTCGTTTAATCCGGTTTAGCCTTTAATACCTGACCTGGATCAATCGCGTTGCTAAGATCACACAGGCTTCATGCCGACCGGAGCGCTAGCCTGGAGGAACGTTTCCCTTTCTCTGCCCCTGGTATCCCTGGTGCCGAAATCTGCCGAATAATCCGCCTCTGAACGTCGAGGGCATTGTTGGCTTTGAACGAACAACCTGCCCTTTCGATGGGGAGAGGGCGGGAAAACCTATCCGAAATATCAAGCGGCTTTAAGCAGAGTTCCAGCAATCTTAGCCGGGTTTTTAATTTCTGCTTCCGGTTAAAATAGCAGCGGGATTGTCGGCGTCTTCTCCTGGGCCTTGCGGCGAAAGGCCTCCTCGCTTTGGAACCATTTTTCAAACGCAGACTATGAATCAGAGTTGGAATGAGGGGTCGGCCCTTTCAGTAGGGTTGCCAGTTCCGGGTTGGGAAATACCTGGAGATTTGGGGGGCAGAGCCTGAGGAGGGCCGGGTTTGGGGAGGGGAGGGACTTCAATGACATAGAGTCCAATTGCCAAAGCAGCCATTTTCTTTAGGTGGACTGATCTCTATCGGATGGAGATCAGTTGTAATAGCGGGAGATCTCCAGCCACCACCTGGAGGTTATACAAAAACAATGTAATGAAAGTATCAAAACAAAGCACAGCACTAGACAAGGTTATGACAAATGCAATTTTATAGAGCACATAAAGAGAATACTATCTAACACCTAACTAATATACTATCTAAAGACACGCAACAAGTGAACAACATACAAGGTGGTACTGAATGGTATGTACAATATATACAGAAGGCTAAGTGTAGCCAATAATGATCCCACACGGAATTAGGCAGAAAACTTAAACAACTAAATTGTCCAGAGAGATCAGCCTCTCTTGGCAGCAGCAAGAACTCCCATGGAGTAGTATTCATTTTGACATAAGAACCTAAGAAAGGCCATGCTGGATCAAACCAAGGCCCATCAAGTCCAGCAGTCTCTTCACACAGTGGCCAACCAGGTGCCTCTAGGAAGCCCACAAGCAAGACGACTGCAGCAGCATTTATCCTGTCTGTGTGCTCCTCAGCAACTGATATAATAGGCATGCTCCTCTGATCCTGGAGAGGAGTATCAGTATGCATCATGACTACCCCCTCCATTGGTTCTCCTCTCCTTTAAGGAAAGAGGTTAGCCTAGGTTAGCATGAGCTGCTGCAATTTCCATTCCAGACTAAAACCTGCAGTCCAGGGGAGGTCAGCCCTTGGGGGGCCACCCCCCAGGAGCATTGGTGGGTGGGGAATGTGAAAATTGACATTTCACAACCTCATAATGTCATTTGTGGGTTCATACCCAGAAGCTACATCACTGTGTCATGGGACACTCTAGGAATTCCCCATTCTCTATGGTTTTTACTATAGAGATTTGTGAAATTCCTAGAGTGTCGTGCAATGTCAGTTCCCCCTGTCCCTCCCTTTTTGCTCCTGCCCCTCCATCAAGCGGGAGAGTGTGCGCAGAGGCAGGAGTGGGAAACCTGGCAACCTTACAGCAAGGAGAAAGGGGAGACAGTTGCCAGACCCTGCTAAAGTGCAGCTGGCAAAGGCCTGTGGCCCTCTGGTGTGATCTCCCTTTCCCTGATGAGGGAGACAGCAGGGCAAAATGTTTTCCCTGGTACCAGCAGTTTTTAAAGGAGACACTCTGCTGCTGCCTCCAGGTGGAAGGCTGGATGTGTGCACATCCCAGCCCCTGTGTCGGGTTGCCAGGTCCCTCTTCGCCACTGGCGGGAGGTTTTTGGAGAGGAGCCTGAGGGGGGCGGGGTTTGGGGAGGGGAGGGACTTGAATGTCATAGGGTCTTGTTACTAGGTGGGCAGCCTGACCCGCCCTGGTCATGGCAACCACACCAGAGACTCACTATACTGCCTATGTGGCAATGCCCGTCGCTTTGGCAAGCGTTCCTTTGCTTCGTGTAAGCCAGACTGTCCAGGACAAGAGACCGGGTCGCCCCTAAACAAGCCAGAGGGAAGCCATGATCCTGATTGTCTCCTGATCCAAAGAGAAGCCATGGAGCCGAGGCAAGAGCACCACGTAGCCTTCTCCTGCATTTCCACCCCCTCCCAACAGTTCAATCAGCAAAATATCCATTGCAATCTACATTAGCAGCTGGAGACGATTCCCACAGCTGCCACATCCTGGAAAGCCGAAATTCGCACCTTCATGAGACATCGCCATAAATCTCCAATAGATAAGAATCAGATTCCAGCCAGTCCCGAGGATGTACAAATCACTGGTGTCAGGATAGCATATAATATTGCCACATCACAAGAAGTCTTTGATCCCCATTGTTTTGAGAAGGAGCTATCTGGGGTAATCTCTTCCCCTACCCCCCCCCGGAAGCCACTCACCACCCCACCCCCAGAGTAAGGTATAATTGAATCCCCCAAAAGTCCTTAGCTCTCTCTCTCTTCCTCTCTCTCTGATACTGACTGTCACTCGGCCAGAGTGAGCAGCCATGCTGGAACATACAGGGGACTCCCCCTGCCCCCCTTTTTATTCCTCTCTGCCATGGAACTTGGACATCTTCTGGATTTGGTAATGTATTACCCCACCAACGACCTTAGAACCGTCTCTGTATATACCACCTTTTCTTTCTTAGGAATTTATGTATGTATGTATGCATCATTGAACGTTTGCTTACATAAAATCTCTGAATCCATTTGCCTCTGTCTTTATTCAGGGGTTACTGAAAACAACTCTGGTATACACTGGGCGTGATTCCGCTATATAAATAAATACTCTGTGATTTCCAACTGCTGCTATAATTCCCCAAGTTGAGGGAAGTTTGGGTAACAGTCCAATTGCCAAAGCGGCCCTTTTCTCCAGGTGAACTGATCTCTTTCAGCTGGAGATCAGTTGTAATAGCAGGAGATCTCCAGCTAGTACCTGGAGATTGGCAACCCTAGCCATGTGGGATGTTCAGGAGAATTCTATAGGGTTGTCACGCATGAGCTGGGAAATTCCTAGACATTAAGGGTGGAGCTTGGGGAAGATGGAGTTTGGGAAGGGGCAGGACCTCAGTGAGGTATAATGTCATAGAGTCCACCTTCCAAAGCCGCCAATTCATCCATGGAGAACTCATCTCTGAAGTCTGGAGATCAACTGTAATTCCTGGAGATTCCTCAGGCCTGGAGGTTGGCAAGCCTACAGGCTGTTGTGCTAGGACGAGGGTTGCCAGCTCTGGATTGGGAAATACCTGGAGGTTTGGGGGGGCGGAGCCTGAGGAGGACAGGTTCGGAGAGGGGAGGGACTTCAATGCCATAGAGCCCAATTGCCAAAGTGCCCATTTTCTCCAGGGGAACTGATCTTTGTCGCCTGGAGATCAGTTGTAATAGGGCAAGGTCCCCAGCCACCTCCTGGAGGTTGGCAACCCTCGCTAGGACCCACCACTGCTGTTTGTGAGACCCTCAAACTATTTTTTTTAAAGTAACAAAAGCAGTTTGCACCTGTCACCACGTTGGCAATCCAGGCAGAGCTGGCCTCCTTCAAAATGCACTAGTGTTAAAGTCCCGTCCCCCACCCCCACCCCCGTTCCGGCCCGCAGGAGGGCTTGTAAGTAAATGAAGAAGCTCTTCCTGACGGTGTGAAATTAGTAACCCTCCATTAGCTACGGAAATAAGTCTGCAAATCATGAGGGTCATTGCGCCGGCGTTTTATCAAAATGAGCTTTTCCTCGCATTAGCGTCCCGAGCCGCCTCGACAATTGGAATTCTCCTCGATATCGAAATGAATGCAGTCGCCGCTCGGAGCCCCTCCGCATTCATAATGCCGTCTCCGTCACCCGCCGGCTGGCGTAAAAGGCTCTCTTCCCAGATGCCCCCTCCCTCGCCCCGCCTGCCCTGTTCTTAACTAAATAGCTATTATATTAATGTTTAAAATCCATTTAGGAACATCAAGGGTGGCTTCTCCAAAAGGCCACCGACTTTCCTGGTGTAATTAGATGATGTAGTGCCCCCTAGTGGTGACACGCGCTCCCAAGAGATGCTGGGATTCAAATTGGATGATCCCTTTTCGGGGGAGACGAAATGCAAAAGAGAGAGGGAATTGTTAATGCTGTTGAGAAGCAGCAAGATATATAGAGAGGGCTGACGTAAATATGCTTATGGTTAAGGCAAAGCAGGAGAGGTTTATTGTCCAACGAGAAAGGGATTAAGCCCGAGCAGGCGGCATGGGCTTGAATAGCAGCCGCCGATGGCTGCTTTGGACCGTCCAGGAAAAGAGGGACAATTTCACAAAAACACATTAGAATATAAGTACATAATGAAAGCCCTGCTGGATCAGACCGAGGCCCATCAAGTCCAGCAGTCTGTTCACACAGTGGCCAAACCAGGTGCCTCTAGGAAGCCGACAAACAAGACGACTGCAGCAGAGTTATCCAGCACCTAAGATAATAGGCATGCTCCTCTGATCCTGGAGAGAATAGGCATGCATCCTGACTAGTATTCATTTTGACTAGCAGCCTTGGATAGCCCTCTCCTCCATGAACATGTCCACTCATAAGAACACAAGAAAAGCCATGTTGGATCAGACCAAGGCCCATCAAGTCCAGCAGTCTGTTCACACAGTGGCCCAACCAGGTGCCTCTAGGAAGCCCACAAACAAGACGACTGCAGCAGCATTGTCCTGCCTGTGTTCCACAGCACCTAATACAATAGGCCTGCTCCTCTGATCCTGGAGAGAATAGGTATGCATCATGACTAGTAGCCATTTTTACCTGTAGCCATGATAGCCCTATCTTCCACAAACACGTCCACTCCCCTCTTCAAGCCTTCCAAGTTGACAGCCATCACCAGGCCCTGGGGCAGGGAGTGCCACAAATTGTTTCGAGGGGCATGCATAATGATGGAAAGTGCCACCAAGTCGCAGCTGACTTCTGGTGACCCTGTAGGGTTTCCATGACAAGGGATGGACAGAGGTGGTTTGCCATTGCCTGCCTCTGCATGGCGACCCTGGGCTGCCTTGGTGGTCCCTTGTCCAAGTCAAGTCGCAGCCAACATGGCAGCCTTATTGGGTTTTCAAGGCAAGAGGCGAACAGAAAGGTCGAGAAACACTGACCTTCAGTGTTACTCCTCTGAAGATGCCTGCCACAGCTGCTGGCGAAACGTCAGGAAAGAAAATACCAAGACCACGGTCACACAGCCCGGATAGCCTCCTACAAAAATCGATGAACTCTGACCGTGAAAGCCTTCGACAATATTTAGAAAGGTCGTTTGCCCTTCATGGCTGTTTGGAAGGTCGCCGCCACTGTTCCTTCTTCACAGTGCAGTTCAGGCTTTTCATGCATGCGCATGCGCACACAGACTGATGGAGAGCTACCCTCTCCCCCACCCCAGTTCTAGCTGTAGCCCCACCGGTGCCTCTTTACAGTAGGAAATAACTACTGATATGATAACCATTCGATACCAGTGATATAAAGGGCTGTCATATAGAGGAGGGTGCCGAGTTGTTTTCTGTTGCCCCAGAAGGTCGGACCAGAACCAACGGGTTGAAATTAAATCAAAAGAGTTTCTGTCTAGACATTAGAAAGAATTTTCTAATAGTTAGAGTGGTTCCTCGGTGGAATAGGCTTCCTCGGGAGGTGGTGAGCTTTCCTTCCCTGGAGGTTTTTAAGCAGAGGCTTAGATGGCCATCTGTCAGCAATGCTGATTCTATGACCTTAAGGAGATCATGAGAGGGAGGGCATCTTGGCCATCTTCTGGGCATGGAGTAGGGGTCACTTGGGGGTGTGGGGGGGAGGTAGTTGTGAATTTCCTGCCTTGTGCAGGGGGTTGGACTAGATGACCCTGGTGGCCCCTTCCAGCTCTATGATTCTATAATTCTGTGATTCTAACTGAGAAAAAGAGAGCGGGTGCTTTTACACATGCTGAATAACGTACTTTCAATCCACTTTAACAATCATTTGCAAGTGGATTTTGCCACTTCGCACAGTAAAATCCAGCGGCAAAGTGCATTGAAAGTGGATTGAAAGTGCATTATTTGGCATGCATGAAAGTGCCCTTGAGTTCCTTACCGCAAGGAGATTACAATCTAAATGTTGATGGTGGGGGTAGACATGAGAGAAGGCTGGAATGGGTGAGAGCTCACACAGAATACGAGGCTGCCAGAGCAATCCTAAATTTAGTTGCACCCTTCTAAGCCCATTGCTTAGTCATAACTCTGTTTAGGATTGCACTGTGTATGCCCTTATCTCTGGGCTTTTCCACATTGTCATTTTCCTTACTTGTAAATTCTGGTTTCTTGTGTGGGGGGGGGAGGAGGATTCGGTTCCACATATGTTTTGCTCCCTCTAGTGGTCGATTCGATATCATGCAAGTTTATGTCCAGCATATCTCCTTGCAGATTTAAACTGCAGGGTTTTATGCCGGACATAAACCGGTGTGATATCGAATCACCCCCGAGAGGAAGCAAAACATAGGCGGAACAGAACCCGTCCCCCCACAAGAGACCAGAACTTACAAGTAAGGAAAATGAGAATGAGGAAGAGACCTCTGTTAGAAACGAGGCTACGATTTCTCGAAGTTCACATTCTTTATATGAGAGGTACATTTCAAATACGGGGCCTCCCCATCTGCAGTGTGAAGTGGTACAGTCCTGCAAAAGACACATTATGCGATTCAATAGATTGCATAGGTCTGTCCTCAGCAAGAGCTGCAGACCTAAAGAGCCTGCGTGGTATAGTGGTTAAGAGCGGTGGTTTGGAGCGGTAGAGTCTGATCTGGAGAACCGGGTTTGATTCCCCACTCCTCCACATGAGCAGTGGACTCTAATCTGGTGAACTGGATTTGTTTCCCCACTCTGACACATAAAGACAGCTGGGTGACCTTGGGCTAGTCACAGCTCTCTCAGCTCCACCTACCTCACAGGGTGTCTGTTGTGGGTAGGGGGAGGGAAGGTGATTGTAAGCCTGTTTGAGTCTCCCTTAAGTGGTAGAGAAAGTTGGCAAATAAAAAAAAACAACTTCTCCTCTTCTTCTTAAGAACATAAGAAAAGCCCTGCTGGATCAGACCAAGGCCCATCAAGTCCAGCAGTCTGTTCACACAGCGGCCAACCAGGTGCCTCTAGGAAGCCACCAAACAAGACGGCTGCAGCAGCACCATCCTGCCTGTGTTCCACCGCACCCAAAATAATAGGCATGCTCCTCTGATACTAGACAGAACAGGTATGCAGCATGACCAGTATCCATTCTAACTAATAGCCATGAATACCCCTTTCCTCCATGAACATGTCCACTCCCCTCTTAAAGCCCTCCAAGCTGGCAGCCATCACCACATCCTGGGACAGGGAGTTCCACAATTTAACTATGTGTTGTGTGAAAAAATACTTCCTTTTATCTGTTTTGAATCTCTCACCCTCCAGCCTCCAGCTTTAGCAGATGACCCAATGTTCTAGTATTATGGGAGAGGGAGAAAAACATCTCCCTGTCCACTCTCTCCAAACCATGCATAATTGTATAGACCTCTATTCTTCTGCTTCTGCTTCTTCTGCTTCTTCCACACTGTCCCTGCTGGTGTTGGGAGGGCCTTCCTCCATTAGCTTGCTTAGAAGACTCCGAAAAGCACAGGATTTTATTAACTCTTTCTGCTGTTATAAATGTATAATTGTCCTCATGCAGACAATTCTGGGCCAGGGGCCAGGTATACAAGCCTAGGCATACCTAGCACTCCTGTTGCCCACCACCACGCCAAGTGGTGGTGGTAGAAATTTTTTAAAATGGAGCGTCGTGTGCAGCGCTTTGTCACTTAAAGCAAAAAACCCAGAAATGACATAGGAATTGCCAGAATCTTTATGGTTTTACAACCTTCCTGCTGGTTGCTAGGCACTCTCTGGCATCATGGTGTAGAGGTTAAGGGCAGTGGACTCTAATCTGGAGAACTGGGTTTGATTCCCCACTCCTACACATGAGCGGCAGGACTCTAATCTGGTGAACCAGGTTGGTTTCCCCACTCCTACACATTAAGCCTGCTGGGTTGACCTTGGGCTAGTCACAGTTCTCCCCGGACTCTCTCAGCCCCACCTACCTCACAAGGTGTCTGTGGTGGGGAGCAGAAGAGAAGGCGATTGTAAGCCGGTTTGGGACTCCTTAAAGGTAGACAAAAGGGGAGGGTATAAAAATGAAGTCTTCTTCTGCTTCTGCTTCATATCTGTTTCAGCTGAACAAAGCCAATTCCAAGGATGCTGCTGATATTCTGAACTGGTGCTCAAAGTCAGTAATGGGCTAGAGGAGGGTGAACAAGCTGAAACTTAATCCTGACAAGACAGAGGTTCTCTGGGTTAGAGGAAAGGCAGACTTCAGATCTTTCCTGTCTTGGACGGGGCTAGACTCCCCTTGAAATGCCAGGTCCACAGCTTGGGAGTGCTGCTTGACACAGCAGTCCCCTTAGAAAACCAGGTGGCTTGGCAGGATTGAGGCACTGGTTGGAAATCTGCATGATTCTCCCAAGCTAGAGTTGGCAATACTACCTGTGGCATGTATTGGCTGATGAAGCCCCTTTGGTGGTGAAATCGTGATTATTAATCCAGAGAACGTTTCCATATTATCATGCCTTATTCGATGAAGATATTGTTTGCCAGCATGTCTTGATTCATGAAGATACCTACAAAAAAGAATAGAAACAAAGAACAGATAAAAGCTGAGAAATTGCTGAAATATCATTTTGATATGAACATCTTATACTTACCTCTGCCATATTATCACACCTTATTAGATTAAGATATTGTTTGCCAGCGTGTCTTGATTCATGAAGATACCTACAAAAAAGAATAGAAACAAATAATAGCTAAAAGCTGAGAAATTGCTGAAATATCATTTTGATATGAACTTATCTTATGCTTACCTCTGAAGAAGGTTCCTTTTGTATGTTTCACTTTATTGTTGTTGTATATTATTGTTTATTGTGGTCTACACTATACACACATTGTGTCGGTCAGTTGTCATGTAATTAGTAAACCACTTTGTAATATTTTCACTTACAGTTGTTTGAATTGTTTTTCATACATTATCTGAGCCTTATACTGGTATTTTGGTTAGCCTCCAGGTGGTGGTTGGAGATCTCCCGCTATTACTACAGATCTCCAAGCGACAGAGATCAGTTCTCCTAGAGAAAACAGCCACCCTGGCAATTGGACTCTTTGGCATTAAAGTCCCTCCCCTCTCCAAACCCCACCCTCTTCAGGCTCCGCCCCAAAATCTCCAGGTATTTCCCAACCCAGGGCTGGCAAACCTATGGCTCAGTGGTCCAGAGTGCTTTTTCCCAGCTGATGTAGTGCCAGCGTGTAGAGCCGGTGTAAAACCAGCATGGGTAGTGGTTAAGAGCAGTGGTTTGGATCAGAGGACTCTAATCTGGAGAACCGGGTTTGATACCCCACGCCTCCACATGAGCGGCGAATGCCAATCTGGTGAACCAGGTTGGTTCCCCACTCCTACACATGAAGCCAGCTGGGTGCCCTTGGGCTAGTCACGGTTCTCTTAGAGCTCTCTCAGCCCCACCTACCTCATGGGGTGTCTGTTGTGGGGAAGGGAAGGGAAGGTGGTTATAAGCCGGTTTGCTTCTTCCTTAAGTGGTGGGAAAAGTCAGCATATAAAAACCAATTCTTCTTCTGGTGCGTCAATGGTGTCCATTCCTAATTTTGGGACAGTCCGATCTAGGCACAGCGATCCATGCCTTAGTTACATCTAGACTGGACTACTGCAATGCCCTGTACTTGGGGAAACCTTTGAAGAGTATATGAAGGCTGCAGCTAGTGGGGAATGCTGCAGCTAGACTGCTGGGTAGGCCAGCTATCGGGAGCATGTGACCCTGATATTACAGCAGTTACATTGGCTACCGATCCACTCCCAGCCCAATTCAAGGCGTTGGGTTTGACCTACATGGGTTGGGACCACGGTATCGGAAGGAATTGCCTTTCCTGGGTTAAGGAGTTTGAAGAATACATTAGGCTTCTATGGTCTCTCCCAACAACTACTTTTATCTATGGATTATTTGCAGGCCAGGGCCTTGATAAGGCAAAGAGTACTAGATGTAGAAAGACAGCATGATCTAAATAGACTCAAAAACGCGTGTTACAATCGAAGCACCCTTACCAATGTGGCCCCGATGCCTTATCTTATTCATTTGGATAACCCTGATTATAGGAGGGCCTTTACCTTGTTACGTTGAAATGCTCTCCCTTCAGCTATAACTGGAAGGGAGATATAAAAAGATGCCCTATGGTCGATGTTTATGCCCTTGTTCTGATGGGAGCATAGAGACCCTTGAACGTGTCATTTTTGACTGCAAAAATTATAATAAAATAAGAGAAGACATTTCCCTTGTAATAGCTGGCTACCCAGGGAGAACTAGAGCGACTCGTCTTTCTAACATGCTCCCAGATAAGGACACCGAGCTAACCTGTAAAATGGCCAAATTTGGATGGCGAGTTATGAAGACTAGGCGGGCATGACTCGAACCTAATGGATGACTGTTTTTATATTTATATGTGGACTGTAACTGTGTTTTATTTAAGCTTAGTTTTTAATGGTTCTCTTAGGAGTGCGTGATTATGTTTGACAAGTATTTATTGATGTATGTAGCTATTATTCTTTTATTATGTAAAAGTTTTTATTGTTGGCCTTGGACCGTATTAAACTAAATCTGAATCGGAGGGAATGAAATCACACAAAGAGGCCCTCCTGACTGTCCCGCCAATCAGAGATATTCCTTAGGTGGGTCTGTGAGAGAGGGCCTTTTCAGTGGCAGCCCCACGATTATAGAACGACCTTCCCAGGGAGACACACCTGGCCTCCTCTCTTTCAGTCATTAGGAGGCAGCTGAAGACTGTTTCATTTAGGACTTTCCTCCTAGGGAGCTCAAGGAGTCTTACAATATTAACACATTGAAATTAAAACCCAAGATTTAAAAACCACAATTTAAAACTGCTTTACTGAAACAATGTATTGTTTCAAGCTCCTCCTTGAGCTCCCTAGGAGGAAAGGCATCTAATAGCTACCGTATATACCCGTGTATAAGCCGACCCGCGTATAAGCCGAGGTGCCTAATTTCTCCCCCAAAATGGGGAAAAATTAGGCACCCGCGTATAAGCCGAGGGTCGGCTTATAACCCCTCCCCCCCCGCAGGCTTACCTCAATCCAGGTGCGCAGGCCGGCGCCGGCCGGCAGGGTCCTCGCTACGCCCGGCAGGGGCGGCGACGGGGCCTCCAGAGGCTTCTGGAGGCCCTTCCAGGCCGGCGCTGGCCGGCAGGGTCCTTGCTGCGCCCGGCAGGGGCGGCGACGGGGCCTCCAGAGGCCTCTGGAGGCCCTTCCAGGCCGGCGCCGGCCGGCAGGGTCCTTGCTGCGCCCGGCAGGGGCGGCGACGGGGCCTCCAGAGGCCTCTGGAGGCCCTTCCAGGCCGGCGCCGGCCGGCAGCAGCCTCGCTGCGCCCGGCAGGGGCGGCGAAGTTCCCCCCTCCCTCCTCTCTCCCTCCCTCCCCCCCCTACCATATTGACCCGCGTATAAGCCGAGGCCGGCTTTTTCAGCCCTTTTTTTGGGCTGAAAAACTCGGCTTATACGCGAGTATATACGGTATTTAAAACAAATGAATGATAAATAAATAAATAGACTCTGGAGCCCCGCCCCCCCCATGCCCGCTCTTTGTCTTACATCCAATACAGCAATGTCTTCCATCTACGGTTGCTATTACAACTGTTCTCTAGCCAATAGAGCTCAGTTCATCTGGAGCATATGGGCGCTTTGGCCATTGGACTCTATGGCATTGAAGTCCCTCCCCAAACCCCGCCCTCCTCAGGCTCCGCCCCAAAATCTCCCACCGGTGGCGAAGAGGGACCTGGCAACCCTACTTCCATCTGTTCCCGCATGCCAGAGACAGTTCCTATTTCCTGGGGCACATCCCTGGCAAATCACCGGCCCTCATTTTGGGCCTTATTTTCACTCCCAGCGTCGAGGGCATAAATATTCCTTGGCAACCAACAGAAGCACAACCCACCAACTGCTCAGCCGCCCTTCTTGGCTCCCGGTCTCTTCCATACTTGGGTTGCCAACTCCGGCTTGGGAAATTTCTCGAGATTTGGGGGAGGTGCCCAGGGAGAGCAGAGTTAGCGGCAGGTGGGAGAGCTCAGCGCAGAAGTGATGCCATACAGACTGCCCTCTGCAGCTGCCATTTCCTCCAGAGGGAGAGCGTGGCACAGTGGTTAAGTGCGGCAGACTCCGACCTGGAGAACCCGGTTTGATTCCCCACCCCTCCACATGAGTGGCAAAGGCTAATCTGGTGAACCGGGTTGGTTTTCCCGCTCCTCGGAGCGGGAAAACCAACCCGGTTCACCAGATTAGCCTCCGCCGCTCATGTGGAGGGGTGGGGAATCAAACCGGGAAGAAAAACAGACCTGGATGGCCCAGGCTAGCCTGATCTCATCAGATCTCGGAAGCTAAACAAGGTCGGCCCTGGTTAGCACTTGGATGGGAGGCCACCAAGGAAGTCCAGGATTGCTATGCAGAGGCAGGCAATGGCAAACCACCTCTGTTAGTCTCTTGCCATGAAAACCCCAAAAGGGGTTGCCATAGGTCCGCTGTGACTCGACGGCTCTTTCTACCACCACAAGACTAACATACTAATCTCTGGAAGCTGCCGCTATTTACTTTGTCAAAAGGAGCCCGGGCGGGAAAGAATTCCTCCGCTGATAGATTTCCCCCTTTCCGTCGCTGATTTGAATCCTCTTACCTGGTTTCCAGTGCCCCACAACGTTGGGGAGGTTTCAACCCCCACACCTTACCATGCTCTCGACATGTCCCCAAAAAGATAATTTAATTTGCCAGAAGAGGGCAGCAGAACTTAATGAAAGTGTCTTTTACAAGCAAGTCAAGCTCTTTGTGTGTGAGTGTGTGCGTGTAAACTGCCCTCAAATCACAGCTGACTTATGGTGACCACAGCGAAGGGCTGTCAAGGCAAGTGAGACGCAGAGGTGGCTTGCCATCGCTTTCCTCGGCAGAGCCTTCCTTAATGGTTCCCCACCCAAGTATCTATTCTCTCCAGGATCAGAGGAGCATGCTGTGGCACACAGGCAGGATGGTGCTGCCGCAGTCGTCTTGCTTGTGGCTTCCTAGAGGCACCTGGTTGGCCACTGTGTGAACAGACTGCTGGACTTGATGGGCCTCGGTCTGATCCAGCAGGGCTTTTCTTATGATCTTATGAGAATGCCTATTCTATTAAGTGTTGTGGAACACAGGCAGGATGGTGCTGCTGCAGTCCTCTTCCTTTGTGGGCTTCCTAGAGGCACCTGGTTGGCCGCTGTGTGTACAGACTGCTGGACTTGATGGGCCTTGGTCTGATCCAGCAGGGCTTTTCTTATATCCTTATGTCATCTACTCTGCTTGTGTGTGTGTGTGTGTGTGTGTGTTGAGTGCCGCCAAGTCTCTTCCGACTCATGGCGACCCTATGAATAAGTGTCCTCCCAAACATCCTATCTTTAACAGCCTTGCTCAGATCTTGCAAACTAAGGGCCGTGGCTTCTTTTAGAGTCCATCAATCTCATGTTGGGTCTTCGTCTTTTCCTGTTGCCCTCAACTTTTCTTAGCATGACTGTCCTTTCTAGTGACTCTTGCCTTCTCATAATGTGACCAGAGTATGACAGCCTCAGTTTAGTCATTTTAGCTTCTAGCGTCAGTTCAGGCTTGATTTGATCTATAACCCACTCATTGGTTTTTTGGGCGGTCCACGGTATCCGTAACACTCTCATCCAACACCACATTTCAAAGGAATCTACTTTCTTCCAATCACTTTCTTAATTGTCCAGCTTTCACGCCCATACATAGTAATCTGCATAGTACTCGGCTTAGCTTCCGAGAATTGGCGAGATGGGGCTATACCATGCCCTCCCACATTCCCACCACTCTGGTCATTATACAATCTGATTCCTTTAAACTTTGTCCATGTGTATGTGTGTGTAAAAAGTGTCTTCAAGTCACAGCCGACTTATGGCGACCCCAGTGAGGGCCTTTCCAGGCAAGTGAGGAGCAGAGGTGGTTTGCCATTGCCTTCCTCTGCAGAGTCTTCCTTGGTGGTCTCCCTTCCAAGTTCTGACCCTGCTTAGCTTCCGAGATCTGACGAGATCGGGCTACACCATGCCACCTCTTTAAGGCTGTGCTGTTTGGGGGCAAAACTGGAAAAAAATCCCTGTTTGGGTATTCTCATGCTATGAAGTGTGTGTTATATAGAGCATTGGGGCAAAATTCAAACTGGACAAAAAAATTGGTAAGTATGATAATACCTTTGATCAAGACCAAACGAAACAGGGTGCCAGCTTTTGAGTTCTGCAGAATTCTTTATGAGACTGGAGAGAAGGGGGGCGGGGGGAAAGATGGGTCAGAAGTCCTCTTTGTCTGCCTCCTGGATAGAATGACGAACAGGTTATATGGAATTTTTTTCAAATGGTGCTGTATGGAAATGGATTCACACAAGTGAAAATGTAAAAACGTCTCTCTCCGATGGCAAGCAGAAGGCAGCCGGTCTGAAGTAGTGTTTACCTGCCCAGGAAGGAAAGCCTTGCTTGCTATCTCTGTGCATCCAGACTGGCTTCCTGTGGCCCACACATGCACACAATGGGTAAAACAGCTAAGACACGTTAGCACCACTACTGAGTGTAACCCCGACACTGTGGTCCCTTCCAAAGGCATCATTCATTATTACTATTCATTTGCGCATAGCACAAAGAATCCAGCAGAGGGAGCTCTAAGATCTCCAATTAACACTCTTGGCGCCCTGTGGAATAGCTCAATAGATCTAATCAAAGTTCAGGCATTGTTACCTATCAAGCTCTCCAGCTTTTATTGAGCCCGCTGCCCCCTGTATACGTAAGGTTGTCAACTCCGGGTTGGGAAATTCCTGGAGATTTGGGGGGGGGTGGAACCTGGGAAGGGCTGGGTTTGAGGAGGGGCCTCAGTGGGGTATAATGCCATTGGCCCTTTCTGCAGGGTCGATTTTGATGCTCGCCCAAAGCTCTTTTTTAAAAATGTGACCTTTAAAATGCTTATTCATGGACCCGACGCAAAAGGAGAAATTCAACCCCCCCCCTCGCCCGCTCCTTTGTTCCTTCCATTAGCCAACCGCCGTTTGCATATCTAACGCGCTGCTGTCGTTTTGCATGCTTCCTTGAGGGGATTCGTCGAGGCAGGGGCGGAACAAACACAAAAGGTCGCATTAAAGGGGGTCTTAAACAATGCAAAGTAGGTATGCGCCGGCTTAGCAGTCACTTCCTAAATCACGGTTCAGCATGAAAAACTTTTTTTTTTCAAAATATGCGGGGCACTTCAGCCTGGAACACACTGCTAATCACCAAACATAAATGGCCAGCGAGTCCGTTCACCAAAGCTGCCATTTTCTCCAGGGGGAACTGATCTCTGTCGTCTGGAATCTGGGATATCTCCAACCCTCACCCTGGATCTGGGCAACCCAAAGTACATCACCTTGTTTCTTCTTATGTTCTGCCACCAGCTAGGGATTGTCAGACTCCAAGTGGGACCAGGGGATACCCCGGAATTACAGCTCATCATGAGACTACAGAGATCAGTTCCCCTGGGGAAAACTGATGCGTCGGAGGGTGGGCTTTGTGGCATTATACCCCATTGAGGTCCCTCCCCTCCCCAGGCTCCATTCCCAAATTTCTAGGAGTTTCCCAACCAGAATCTGGCAACCCTACCCGCCCCACCACCATGAGGGTTGTCAGCTCCAGGATGGGAAATACCTGGAGATTTTGGGGGTGGAGCCTGAGGAGGGTGGGGTTTGGGGAGGCCAGGGACTTCAATGCCATAGAGTCCAATGGCCAAAGCGGCCATTTTCTTCAGGGGAACTGACCTCTGTCGCCTGGAGATCAGCTGTAATAGTGGGAGATCTCCAACCACCACCTGGAGGTTGGCAACCCTAATCCTCGGCTGCCAGCCAGGGGGACTCAGCAACCCTACCATCAGCTAGTCTCTGCCCTTTACCCTCTACCATTCCCCATTCTATGTTCTTCTTTGTGCGCAGTTCTTCCTTTTCCTTCTTTAAAGTATGTCTCTATGTATGTCTTTAAAGTATGTCTCTATGCCTTTCCTGACTCACAGACATGCCTTCCATCACCCCTAGGTTTTTTAGGGGGGGGGGGAGGAAATTAATCCAATCCCTTCTTGTGGGGTAATATCCCAGCACTGGCTAGATGCAGGATATCCCACCTCTTTAACAGCAGAGTCCTTAAACAGCCAATTCTATGAATGTGGAGGAATGTTTGAATAGCACACCTATCAAATGTTTAAGAAAAACTATTTTAATAAATGTTCATAAAGTCTTCCAAACCAACAACATTTTCTTTAAGAGGTTTCTGTAACTTTCCCCTCATCTTGAGAGAGTGTGTGAGGCAGACAGAGACAGGCCGTAGTCAGAGGCAGTTAGCAGCATCAGTTAGTTATAATAGCTATCGACAGAAGGGAGAGGCTGATTCTGGGGGAGGAAAAAATCCTCTGTCACTCAAATTAGGCTCCAGAGATTTTTCCAACACTCGGTTCTCAGTAGACCAAAGTTGTCCAGATGTCTCCTTCCGTCCCTTCCACCACCGCAATACGGATTCTGGCCACGCACAGGTTCTTTGCAAAACATGAAAATGTATGGGAGCAATAAAAGTCTTAATGGACGAGCAACTAATATGCTCCTCTGTGCTCAAAGGGTGAATCTCCTGTGTGAACATTAATCTTGGTTTGTCCCCATATGGGAGGCTTCATTAATTTAGACTGTGTGCCCCTTAAGCAGTCTTTTCTTCCAAAGCACATGATGGCAGCCACGATCTAGGACATAAAACCATTCCAAATGCAGCAGCGGGACTGAGAGGTAAAGAACTCCCCCACGGCCAGCAAAATTGGCACCCATAACTCTTGGAGCGTTTTTGTATACGAGGTTTAAATAGGGTAGCCTGGCTTGTGTCTGGCAACAGCCGGAGTTTTGAGTGGTGGGGGCACGGGGAAAGTGACGTCGCACAACACAAAGTCACTTCCGGATGAAGACCCGGAAGCGAAATTACTGTGTCGAGCAATGCTCTAGGAATTCTCCTGATCTCTATGGTAAAGGCTAAAGAGATCGGGGAAATTCCTAGAGTGTCGCCCAACGCTCAATGATACTTCCACATTATGTAATGTCTCTTCCTCCTCCCCCACCGCTCCACTGAGTGAGGACAGGGGACCGGGAGGGCTGTGGGGGTTTGCCCACCAATGGGAACTGCAAATGGCAATGTTAGACTTAGATCACCTCAAAGCTTCTTCCACTCTGTTGTTCATTGCTCATGCACAAGAGAAGGAGGGGGGCATTTGTAATGCCAATGTGCTTTCTGCCCTACATGTTCGTTTGTTTATTTATTTGATGGAAACTTTTTTTCTTTCCCACTTCTCCCCTTACAAACACTAAGCAAATGGTGCAAATGGTTATAAATAAACAACTAAAATAAACAACTAAAAAGAAGCAGAGCGATTGAAAAGAAGAAGCGCAGTAGTAGACGTCATTAAAACAACCGTAGCTCCAAATTGCTTGGAAGAATAGCCTTTTATGCAGGGATGTTTCCCCGCGGTCACCCCCACCAACTGCTTTTGATTGTGCGTGCCTTTTCCGCCCGCCTGAGGTCACCTTGTTCTCTCTGTGCGTTTTGAACACATTTTTCAGATTCTGGCTAAAACAGCATCTGGAAAACACAGGCAAAATGGGTGGGGAGAGCAAAGTGACTTGGTAAATGCATGCATAATCAAAAGGAAGCCCCGGAGCAGTCGTTGGGGGTGATCATGGGGAAACGTCCCTGTATATAAGGCCAATGAATCTGTTTTATGTTGGCTCCTAAAAGCAGAGAAACTTTGGTGTTACTGGGATATTCTTGGAGAATTCCCGGGTACGTTTTCTATTTCCATTACAAAGCTGATGGAAGGAGAGGTGGCTATAAGTGTCCTGTGTGGAAGTATCCTTAGCTTGGAATGCATCTCTTGTTAACGCAGGAGAGAAGCTATCATCAGCCAGTTTTAAATCATATGCGCAGTGAAGCTCAGAGCGCATTAACATGCCCCCGAGAGGACTCAGCCTTCTCTGAAAAAGTACAATACTTTAAAGCTTGTTTTAGCTCACTCAGAGAGGCTGCCGCTGTACCTCTGCATGAGTCACTGCCCTGACTTCCTCTTCTTCCAGTCAGCCTCTGCTGGAACCCGGGAAATTCTCCCACACTTCTGCATCTGGTGCAGCTGAATCATTCCATCACTCCATAGCAGAATTTACTCACTCTCAGAAGAGGCTTCCAATTGTTTCCCTGCATGAGTCACTGCCCTGTGCTGGCTTCTTTCGAAATGAGAAGGCTGTCCAGAAGAGTGACTCATCCAGAGGTTAGCTTTGCCGAGTGTGGGCCACTCTTATTCTCAAGAGTCAAACTTTCCCAGTTGAAAGCCTGATTTTACTTCATTGAGGGTAGAATCATAGAGTTGGAAGGGACCACCAGGGTCATCTAATCCAACCCCCTGCACAATGCAGGAAATTCACAACTACCTCCCCCCTCACACACACACCCAGTGACCCCTACTCCATGTCCAGAAGACAGCCAAGATGCCCTCGTTCTCATGATCTGCCTAAGTTCATAGAATCAGCATTGCTGACAGATGGCCATCTAGCCTCTTCTTAAAAACCTCCAGGGAAGGAGAGCTCACCACCTCCCGAGGAAGCCTGTTCCACTGAGGAACCGCTCTAACCGTTAGAAAGTTCTTCCTAATATCTAGACGTAAACTCTTTTGATTTAATTCCAACGCGTTGGTTCTGGTCCGACCTTCTGGGGCAACAGAAAACAACTCGGCACCCTCCTCTATATGCCAGCCCTTTAAGTACTTGAAGATGGTTATCATATCCCCTCTCGGTCTTCTCCTCTTCAGGCTGATAGGGAGGTATACCTCCCCTATCAGTAGGTTGCCAGCTCTGGATTGGGAAATACCTGGAGATTTGTGGGGTAGAGCCTGAGGAGGGTGGGGTTTGGGGAGGGAAGGGACTACAATGCCATAGAGTCCGATTGCCAAAGTGGCCATATCCTCCTGGTAAACTGATCTCTATCAGCTGGAGATCAGTTGCAATAGCAGGAGATCTCCAGCTAGTACACGGGGGTTGGCCACCCTAACTGGAGATCAGTTGTAATAGCAGGAGATCTCCAGCTACGACCTGGAGGCTGGCAACCCTACCTACCAGACATTTGGGGAACGTCCCAGCTGATATACATTCCGGTTGGGCTGTGGGAAATGTAAAAAAAGGAAATCAAGGAAAGCCACTTCTAAAAATAGGTCTGTTGCCAGATGATCATACAGGCTAACAATTGCTTCCTCAGTCGCGAGGAGAAATGGAATTGGGGGGAGAGATATGGCAGAAGGCAGATGCTGGATAACAGACAGGAGATGGGGGAGGGTGGTGGAATCACGGGAATCCGGATTCGGGTGGGAGACTCTCCTTCCTTCTATTGTCCCAGCCGCCTCTCCAGCAGGGCCCTCATGCGTCACGCTTGCCCTCCAAAAATCTCCATCCTCTGCCGCTTCCTTCCTCTGCTCCAAGCATTACATGCAGCAGTGTGACAAGGATACTCAACCCCATCGGCTCCTCCTCCCCACGGTCCAAAACAACCTCTGGCCTAAGCCCGAGCCCCCCTTCCCAAGGCCTTGGGTGGTCCGAAGTGGGTCTGTGCGGGCTTCAGTGGTCTGGCTGCCGGGAGACCACCAGAGCATTTTCCTCGGGCTGCGTTGAGAGGAGAGCTGTTTTCGATGGGGTTTCCAGAAGGGTTAGAAGCTGGTGTTGGCAGGAACCCCTTTCATGGGAAACGAGCCAACGTGGGGCCGTGGCTCAGTGGTAGAGCCCCTGATTGTCATGCAGAAGGTCCCGGGTTCGATCCGCGGCATCTCCAAGTTAAAGGGACGAGGCAAGTAGGTGATGTGAAAGACCCCTGCCTGAGACCCTGGAGAGCCGCTGCCAGTCTGAGTAGACTATACTGACTTTGATGGACCAAGGGTCGGATTCAGTATAAGGCAGCTTCATGTGTTCAAGATGGTCAGGGAAGGGGCCGTGGCTCAGTGGTAGAGCAACTGCTTGGCATGCAGAACGTCCCAGGTTCAATCCCTGGCATCTCCAGTTAAAGGGCAGGTAGGTGATGTGAAAGACCCCTGCCTGAGACCCTGGAGAGCCGCTGCCGGTCCGAGTAGACAGTACTGGGCCAAGGGTCTGATTCAGTATGAGGCAGATTCATGTGTGTGGTGTAGTGATTTAGAGGGGTGGGCTCTAATCTGGAGAACCAGGTCCGATTCCCCACTCCTCCACATGAAGCCTGCTGGGTAACCTTGGGCCAGTCACAGTTCTCTCCGAACGCTCTCAGGCCCACCTATAGGGTTGCCAGCCTCCAGGTGGTAGCTGGAGATCTCCTGCTATGACAACTGATCTCCAGACACTAGGGATCAGTTCCCCCGGAGAAAATGGCCGCTTTGGCCATTGGACTCCATGGCATTGAAGTCCCTCCCCAAATCCTGCCCTCCTCAGGCTCTGCCCCAAAAACCGCCGGTGGCGAAGAGGGACCTGGCAACCCTAATATGAGGCAGCAGGTTTGTTTCAGCTGGATTTCTTTTCTGAAATAAATTGGAAACCAAACCAAGCTGTTTAAGAGAAAACCTGCATCCCTGAGATGGGCGTGCCTCATTGAAAAAAGGGCATAGGCTCCTTCAGAGACACACCATGCAGCTTCCACTCAGGGTGGGTAGCTCTACAGCATCCCTTCGTTGGTAGTTATTGGCTCCTTTTATCACCCAGTACCAGACTAATATCCAGGAGATAAGAACGTAAGAACATAAGGAAGGCCCTGCTGGATCAGACCAAGGTCCATCAAGTCCAGCAGTCAGTTCACACGGCGGCCAACCAGGTGCCTCTAGGAAGCCCCCAAACAAGACGACGGCAGCAGCATTATCCAGATGCGAATCACCACTCCGCCATGGAAGTCGGTTGGATGACCTTGGGCCAATCGCACCCTCTCTGCCAGACCTACTTCATAGGGTCGTTGTGGTGAGGATAAAATAGGAGGAGAGGAGAGAAATGGTGAAAGCCGGTTTTGGTCCCCGTTGGGGAGGAAAAAAAAGTGGGACATAAGTAATCTAAATAAATAGAATCATAGAATCATAGAGATGGAAGGGACCCCCAGGGTCATCTAGTCCAATCCCTTGCACAATGCAGGAAATTCACAACTACCTCCCCCCCCCCACACTCCCAGTGACCCCTACTCCATGCCCAGAAGATGGCCAAGATGCCCTCCCTTTCATCATCTGACAGATGGCCATCTAGCCTCTGCTTAAAAACCTCCGGGGAAGGAGAGCTCACCACCTCCCGAGGAAGCCTGTTCCACAGAGGAAATAAATAAATAAATAAAAGCATCCATTTATCACCTTTTAAGACGTGTACACGTTCTCCCCCTCCCCTCAAAAGCAGGCCTTAGTTCTGAGTATTGCAACGTTGGGGATTCACAGGAGCTGTTAATGAATTTATTTCTCAATGGCACATTAGAGGTTCTCCCAGGACCGACCAGCCCACCTCTGCATGCGCGCTGGGAATTTCGGCTGTATACTTTGCCGTGCGCCAGGGGACTCGGTGGCAATTTGGCCAGCTGAGGCTGTGACCGTCCTTAAATTCGTTTCGACACCACCAACTTCCTCCCTCTCTCTCCCTCCCTCTTTTTCCGCCCCCCCTAGAGTTTTCAAGCTTCCTTCCAAAGCCAGATGTAAAAGGAAACACACACACACACACAGAGACAGTGCAAAAATTAAGTCACTGTATCCATTCCAAAGCTGCATGATCAATATTACGATTTTTTTTTCTCTTTTTCTTTTTTTGCAATCAGGTGGCAACGCTTCTTGCTGGGGAATCGCAACAGAATCCAAACAGCTTCTGGCAGCCGGCAGCCAAATTGCTGGCATATTTCAGGCATAATGCAAACCTCCCCCTTCCCTCCCCGGTCCCCAAAGTGCCATTGCTAGCAGGAAGAAGGGGGGTGGGAATGACAGCCGGCAGCCCCTGATTTCTCCTGGGGGTAAGGCAGTGTGAAATGAGCAGTCCTCCCCTCCTGCTCCGCTTTCAGGGAAGGCAGGTATTGCTGAAGGGAGAGAGCCCGGCTTCCTTCGCTGGCAGAGAGGGGCTTTTCCAGCTACAGGACTAGTAACAAAAGTCTTGCTTGGGCTGGAGAAAAGGGAGCTTCATATTGAAGACAGGCAGTGCAGTGTGGTGGCTAGCGTGTTGAAACTGGATCTAGAAGAGCCATAGAGTTGGAAGGGACCACCAGGGTGATCTAGTCCAACCCCCTGCACAAGGCAGGAAATTCACAACTACCTTCCCCCCACACCCCCAGTGACCCCTACTCCATGCCCAGAAGATGACCAGATGCCCTCCCTCTCATGAACTGCCTAAGGTCATAGAATCAGCATTGCTGACAGATGGCCATCTCGCCTTAAAAGCCTCCAGGGAAGGAGAGCCCACCACCTCCGAAGGAAATCTGTTCCACTGAGGAACCGCTCTAACTGTTAGAAAATTCTTCCTAATGTCTAGACAGAAACTCTTTGGATTTAATTTCAACCAGTTGGTTCGGGGACAACAGAAAACAACTCAGCGCCCTCCTCTATGTGACAGCCCTCCAAGTACTTGAAGATGGTTATCATGTCCCCTCTCAGTCTTCTCCTCTTCAGGATAAACATACCCAGCTCCTTCAACCTTTCCTCATAGGACTTGGTCTCCTATGGGAAACTAGGGGAAAGTTTGGTTCAAATCCTGCCTCTGCTGTAAAACTTGCCGGATGGAGCTGGTCTGGTCTGTCTGTCTCTCTCTGTGTGTGAGGCAGCAGGGTGTCGTGGTTAAGAGCAGTGGACTCAAATCTGGTGAACCGGGTTTGATTCCCCATTCCTCCGCATGAAGCCTGCTGGGTAACCTTGGGTTAGTCACAGTTCTCTCCAAACTCTCCCAGTCCCACCGACCTCACAAGGTGTCTGTGTAAAATTGTAAGCAGCTTTGAGACTCCTTTTGGTAGAGGGTTTGAGACTCTCAGAGGGAAGTGCAGGAATGGGAAAAGGCAGGTGCGGAGGAAAGATCCATAGAAAATCTACTCTGGACACCCTTTAAAAAAAATAATGTGGAGTTCCTAACAAAAACAGACGGTCAGCTTCACCAACGTGAATTCTTTCCAAATGGACATCAAGTGGGAGTTCTCAAGAGCCCAGCTTCACAGCAGCGATGTGCAGATAGCACAGCTGGAATCACAGATTACCATGGAGTGTCTATATTCTAGGAACTGCCTACTGGAAGGCACCCAGAGGTCATTCAGACCACCCAACGAAGGGTGCTTCACAAATGAAGACATTCGCCCGTGGGAGGTAGCATGAATCCGGGGCTTAGAACATCGAGTGTGATCCTACACCTGTGTAATCCCTTGCCAAAAGCCCATGGTACATGCACATGGAAAAGCATTTATCAACAGCAGCTTCCCGGCATGCATGCATGCAGCTTGTTACACATGTTTCCTATCACTGCGCATAAGAGCCAAGCAGATTCCAACAAGAGAATCAGGAATGCTCAGTCATCCGGCAGTTCCGCCCACATAGTTCGTGCCAATGGACGGACGGACTGCCAACTTTTTGACGGCCTATTCGTTTGTTCATTGTTGCATTTGTGGCTGTTTGTCAGGTCACTTCATGGTGTTCTCCCCTAAGTGTGAAGTTCAGAGCAAACGCTTTATTGGTCGCTTATGCATGGGACTTTTACCGGGGGTTTGATGCTCGCTTGACCCACACTTTTCTGTTGTGAATCCTAAAAATGCTATGCACCAGCAAAATTACCAGCCCAAATCCAGAAGAGCGCCCCAGCCACACCCCTGAAAAGCTCCCGCTGGTGGAGCTAAGGACTTAGCAACCCTACTGAGACCCTGGAGAGCCGCTGCTAGTCTGAGTAGACAATACTGACTTCCATAGAATTATAGAGTTGGAAGGGACCACCAGGTTCATCTAGTCCAACCCCCTGCACAATGCAGTAATTCCAAACTACCTCCCCCCACATACCCCCAGTGACCCCTACTCCATGCCCAGAAGATGGCCAAGGTCCCTCTCATGATCTGCCTAAGGTCATAGAAGCAGCATTGCTGACAGATGGCCATCTAGCCTCTGCTTAAAAACATCCAGGAAAGGGGAGCTCACCACCTCCCAAGGAAGCCTGTTCCACTGAGGAACCGCTCTGTTAGAAAATGCTTCCTAATGTCTAGATGGAAACTCTTTTGATTTAATTTCAATTGGTTCTGGTCCAGCCTTCTGGAGCAACAGAAAACAACTCGGCACCATCCTCTATAGGACAGCCCTTCAAGTACTTGAAGATGGTTATCGTATCCCCTCTCAGTCTTCTCCTCTTCAGGCTAAATATACCCAGCTCCTGCAATCTTTCCTCATAGGACTTGGTCTCCAGACCCCTCCTCTGGACACGTTCCACCTTGTCCATATCCTTCTTAAACCATGGTGCCCAAAACTGAACACAATACTCCAGGTGAGGTCTAACCAGAGCAGAGTAAAGTGATACCATCACTTTGATGGACTAAGGGTCTAATTCATTTTAAGGCAACTTCATGCGTTCAAGTGTGGAAGGTCCCAGGTACCATTCCTAGCATATCCAGGGACAACCTGTGCTGGAAACCTTGGAGAGCCATTGACACTTGCTGAGAAGATTCACCATACGGGGTTGCTGCTTCCCGGGTGGGGAAGCGCCACCTCTTCTTGCCATTTGGAGCAGTGGCAGGAGATTTTTTTTTTTTTAATGGCCATCAACCTCTGGGAAGAAACCTGAAAATGACATCATGCCTCACAGTTGCGGAAAACTCTATGAAGTTACTATAGCGCTTCAGGCAATTCCTAGAGCGGTGTGATGTCACTTCCTGGATTTTCATGGAAGTGACATCCAGCCATCACAGGTGGCAACCCCCGTGGCCCTGTCCCCCCAGTCTCCCACTGGGAGTGGGAGCCAATGGCCCATTCAGGGAGTGACCACAGCTCAGTGGTAGAGTCACACACACATGCTCTGTATCAGTGGTGGAGCATCTGCTTTGCATGTGCCAGGTCTCTAGTCCCACCCCTCTGGTGTCTCTAGTGTAGGGTTGTCAGGTCCCTCTTCACCACCGGAGCCTGAGGAGAGCGGGGTTTGGGGAGGGGAGGGACTTCAGTGCCATAGAGTCCAATGGCCAAAGCGGCCATTTTCTCCAGGGGAACTGGTCTCTATCGGCTGGAGATCAGTTGTAATAGCAGGAGATCTCCAGCCACCGCCTGGAGCTTGGCAACCCTATTCCAGTGGAAGGCTCTACGTAGCAGCCGCTGCCAATGCAAATGGGCCATTCGGAGTCAGATGGACCAGTGATCTAAGTTGCCATTAAGCTTCTTCATGCATCTGACTCGCTCGTAGGGACGCAATATAAATTCACAGGCGGTGTTTACTTTTTGTGCCTGTTGAGTACTCTGCAAATCTGCCAAATGTTTTGCCTTTCAGCCATATGGTGAGGTATGACTGGTTCTTTCCAGTCAATCTGTCAAATCCAGACTGCTGCCCATCCTCTACAGAGCCTCTTTGTGGTTTGAGGAAACCCTACATGGAAGAAAGTGGGGTGTCATTTAGGGAAGGTGGCCGGGGAAGGCATCCCCCCCCCACTTTACTGTTTTTCAGCCTCCCAAATGTATTCCTTATAGGCCTGACACACTGTATAGGGTAGCCAGTTTGTGATTTCAAATAAATGGGTGCCAGAGTGGAGGAGGAGGAGGAGGAGGAGGAGTTGGTTTTTTATATGCTGACTTTTTCTACCGCTTTCTCTACCAGCAGTCTGTTCACACAGTGGCCAACCAGGTGCCTCTAGGAAGCCACAAGCAAGACGACTGCAGCAGCATTTATCCTGCCTGTGTTCCACAGCACCCAATATAATAGGCATGCTCCTGTGATCCTGGAGAGAATAGGTATGCAGCATGACTAGTATCCATTTTGACTAGTAGCCATGGGTAGCCCTCTCCTTCATGAACACGCCCATTCCCCTCTTAAAGCCTTCCAAGTTGGCAGCCATCACCACATCCTGGGGCAGGGAGTTCCACAATTTAACTAAGTTATGACACTTTCACCACCATTCTCCTGACTAGCAGTGACCTTCCAGGGCTTCATACAAAGGAAGATCTTTACCCCAGACCTGCCTCCTCACACACCTTAACTGGGACAGAACCAAAGGGCTAATGGCTGAGCTACAGCTTCTCGCCCTGACTGGTTTTCCATCAGAGAAAGTGTCCTTCAAACATGACACATTTTTGTTCCCCATTTCTAGAAGAAGAAGAAGAAGAAGAAGAAGAAGAAGAAGAGTTGGTTTTTATATGCCAATTTTCTGTACCTTTTAACGAGACTCAAAGCGGCTTACGATTGCCTTGTCTTCCTCTCCCCACAACAGACACCTTGGGAAGTAGGTGGGGCTGAGAGAGTTCGGAGAGAACTGTGACTGGCCCAAGGTCACCCAGCTGGCTTCATGTGGAAGAATAGGGAATATAGAGTTGCCAACCACCAGTACTAGCTGGAGATCTCGTGCTATTACAACTGATCTCCAGCCGGTAGGGATCAGTTCCCCTGGAGAAAATGGCCACTTTGGCAACTGGACTCTATGACCTTGAAGGGTTGGCCCTGGTTAGCAGTTGGATGGGAGACCACCAAGGAATTCCACGGTCACTACACAGAGGCAGGCCATGGCAAGCCATCTCTGAACATCTCTTGCTGTGAAAACCCTACAGGTTCACCATCAATCAGGTGGCACTTTCCACCTTACGTAGCAAGGTAGTCAACCTAAAGCTCTGCTTGGCCATGCCACAACCCACCAGTACCCCTGGAGAGACAGCGTGGTGTAGTGGTTAAGAGCGGTAGACTCTAATCTGGAGAACTAGGTTCTATTCCCCTAGGATTGCCAGGTCCTTCTTTGCAACCGACAGGAGGTTTTGGGGGCGGAGCCTGAAGAGGGTGGGGTTTGGGGAGGGGAGGGACTTCAATGCCATAGAGTCCAGTGGCCAAAGCGGCCATTTTCTCCAGGTGAACTGATCTCTGTCGGCTAGAGATCAGTTGTAATAGCAGGAGATCTCCAGCTAGTACCTGGAGGTTGGCAACCCTAGACATATACTTTGTGGTTGGGATACTTTTTGATATATACATACATTGCACCTTTTTGGCTTATGCTGTTTATTTGTAGATCCCTAAAGCACCCCCAAATCTCCAGGAATTTTCCAAGGCAGAGTTGGCAACCTTGGCAGGAATGGTGGTAAATGCATTTGGGGAGCAATTCTCGAGAGCAATGCCGGCCTGGGGCAGCTGCGGGAGAGGCCCGCAAAGGAAGAGACGTGGGTCTCTCCTGAGGTTTCGAGGGAGGGGGAACCAAGTCCATTTGAAGCATTGATTGATGCTTGAATCGGCCTGGGGGTTTCATTATTCTGCGCATTAGCCCGCCTGATCCAGGGGTCTTACTTGTTAATGGGCTGTGCGGAGCAGCTGATGGGCTGTTCTTTCATCTGTGACTCCAGCGGCTCCCGACTTCATCTCCCTGTCATTGATTTATTAATGATGTCTTACTTTGGGGGGAGGGGGAAAGGTTTTTAAAGAGCTTTCCTGCTTCGTGCGTGCCCCCCCCAGAGAAACGTGGCTGAAATCCTCTCCCCCTTTCCGTACCCCCCTTTTCATTAGGGCTGCCAACCTCCAGGTTGGGTTTGCCAGCTCCCTCTTCGCCACCGGCGGGATATTTTGGGGGCGGAGCCTAAAGAGGGCGGGGTTTGGGGAGGGGAGGGACGTCAATGCCATAGAGTCCAATTGACAAAGCGGCCATTTTTCTCCAGGTGATCTGATCTCTATCAGCTGGTGATCAGTTGAATTAGCAGATCTCCTGCTACTACCTGGCAGTTGGCAACCCTACTCCAGGTACTAGCTGGAGATCTCCCGCTATTACAACTGATCTCCAGCCGATAGAGGTCAATTCCCCTGGAGGAAATGGCCGCTTTGGCAATTGGACTCTATGGTATTGAAGCCCCTCCCCAAACCCCGCCCTCCTCAGGCTCCACCCCAAAAACCTCACGCCGATGGCGAAGACGGAGCTGGCAAGCCTACTTTTCATCTCCTTCCCACTTCTGGAACTGGAGGCCTTCAGAAGAGAACTAGGGTTGCCAAGTCTGGGTTGGGAAAATCCTGGAGATTTACGGGTGGAGCCCGGGGAGGGCCAGGTTTTTGGGGACCTCAGCAAGAGATAATGCCATAGAGTCCACCCCCTGAATAAGGTTGCCAACCTCCAGGTGGTGGCTGGAGATCTCTTGGGATTACAACTGATCTCCCCAGATGACAAAGATCCGTTCCCCTGAAGAAAATGGCAGCTTTGGAGTGTGCATTATACCCCATTGAGGTCCCTCCCCTTCCGAAACCCCACCTCTCCTGGTCTTAGGGTTGCCAACCTCCAGATACTAGCTGGAGATCTCCTGCTATTATAACTGATCTCCAGCTAGGGTTGCCAACCTCCAGGTACTAGCTGGAGATCTCCTGCTATTACAACTGATCTCCAGCTAGGGTTGCCAACCTCCAGGTACTAGCTGGAGATCTCCTGCTATTACAACTGATCTCCAGCCGATAGAGATCAGTTCACGTGGAGAAAATGGTCGCTTTGCCAATTGGACTCTATGGCATTGAAGTCCCTCCCCTCTCCAAACCCCACCCTCCTCAGGCTCCACCCCAAAAACCTCCCGCCGCTTGCATAGAGGGGCCTGGCAACCCTATCTTCAGCCGATAGAGATCCGTTCACCTGGAGAAAACGGCCGCTTTGGCCATTGGGTTCTATGGCATTGAAGCCCCTCCCCTCCCCAAACCCTGCCCTCCTCAGGCTCCACCCCACAAACCTCCCGCTGGTGGGGAAGAGGGACCTGGCAACTTTACACGGAAGCCTCGACGAACGCAGCCCATTCTCGCTGTGAAGCAAGGAAGCTCCTTCCCTTCGCCACCTCTGCCTTTGGAGGCCTTTGGATGTTCTGCAGTAATTGTGTAATCCTCCGACGCAATGGGAAAGGCACAGCAAGCCAACCAAATAATTAGTTTTTGCTCCAGCAATTAATATCACTCGCAAACAGGTAATCTCAACCCAAACAGGCATATCTGCAGTCCTGTTCTTCCCCCTTTCTGCTGCGAAGAGATGGCAGGCGGCTCTCTCCGCTTCGAAGATGATTATAAAAGGCAGGAGGCTTGCAAAGAAAGAGAAAAAAAATGGGACTGAAAAAACCAGCTTTTGGGTCAGGGGAGCAGAAACCCAAGGGGTAGGAGGAAGACGAAGCTAGGGTGGCCAACCCTGGGTTTCAAGATTCGAAGGTGGCGCCTGGGAGAGCGGGGTTTAGGGAGGGGAGGGGCCTTGGTAGGGTATCATTTAGGGTTACCAGTCTCCAGTTGCCTGGAATTACAACTGGCCTCCTGGTTACAGAGGTCATAAGAACATATGAAAGGCCCTGCTGGATCAGACCGAGGTCCATCAGCCTGTTCACACAGTGGCCAACCAGGTGCCTCTAGGAAGCCCACAAGCAAGACGATGGCAGCAGCACCATCCTCCCTGTGCTCCACAGCACCTAATACAATAGGCATACTCCCCTGATCCTGGAGAGATCAGAGTCATGCATCATGACTAGTATCCGTTTTGACTAGTAGCCATGGATAGCCCTCTCCTCCAAGAACATGTCCACTCCCCTCTTCAAGCCTTCCACGTTGGCAGCCACCACCGCATCCTGGGGCAGGGAGTTCCACAATTCTCTCTCTCCTTAAATTCCTTCTTTCCTCCAAGTAGCTCCCATTTTATCCTCACAACACCCCTGCGGAGTAGGCTAGGATGAATGGCAGCAAGCACCCCGGGGGCACACATTTGGCTGTATAGTGGAGCCTAGAAGTCTCCTGGGATTACGACTGATGTCCGGACAACGGAAATCAGGAAACGGCAGCTGGGGTTGCCAGCTCCAGGTTGAGAAATACCTGGAGATTTGGGGGCGGAGCCTGAGGAAGGCGGGATTTGGGGAGGGGAGGGATATATTTGGGGTATATTGCCACGCAGACCACCTTCCAAAGTGGCCATTTTCTCCAGGGGAACTGACCTAATATATACATATTCGTACAGAAACGGGACTGAGAAAGAACTGAAACGACGGTACCCCTTTCTACCCTTCTTCACTTGAAGACATCGACCTCGGATTGATTGTTACTGTACTTGGACTAATAGACTCCTGGTTGTATATTTGCTTGGTAGCACGTTGTTACATTCAATACACTATTGTTATTACGCATTGTTATCTGCCTGTTTCTGTACCCCTCGGAGGCTGGCAACCCTATCCGTAGCAGGGTGGGGATTCGAATCTGGGTCTGCCAGACCACAGTCCAACAAGGATGGAAAGCTGAGTCAACCTTGAGCCGGCTGCCTGAAAAGAGCTCTCAATAGCCCTCTAAAAATTATCACGCTTCTTCTGGGACACCAAAAAAGGAGCACGCTTCCTTTCCTCGCCACACATCAGCGTTTATTTCCTCAACACAGAAAATGTGAAGCCCATGCCCATTATCCGGTTTCCAACTTCTCTGGTGACACCAATTAATTATTCACTGCCCCCAATTCTACCGCCGCATGTAACAAGACTCGGTGGATGGAAACTACGATTGCCCAGGCCAGAAAGTCAATCGCTTATCAAATGCTCCGATCAATGCAAATGTGCCGTGATGCTCGGCAAGGTCACACGTGCCACGATTCTCGCTTGTCCTGAGCTGCTCATTTGGCACATGTTCTAAATGATTTAATCATCCGGCCTTTTCCCCCCCTTGCAAATGATTTGGCCCGATAACGTCCCACCTCCAACAGATTCCATTGCTTATCTGGGACGTGACGTTAGAGTGGGAAGCTGGAGCGGCTTTGCGTTTGCTCTCTTCTAACGACAGAGGCTGCTTCTAAAATATTTGGATTTCTCTCCCACCTGAAAGGGAATCGCGCTCTCAGCGCTGTTACTAAAATGGCTCCATTGTTTCAGGGAAATACCATAACACAAAAGTGGCATTCAGAAAAAAATTGTACATTAAAAAGACTGGAGCCGCTTGCTGCCACAAAGCGGCCGTTCCACTCATGTACTTTAGGTAGAGTTGCCAACCTCCAGGCAGTAACTGGAGATCTACTGTCAAGCTGCTCTCCAGAAATGGCTGCTTTGAAGGGTGGCGTCTATGGCATTATAGCCTGCTGAGGTCCCTCCCCTCCCAAACCTCACCCTCCCAAGCTCCACCCTCAAATCTCCAGTTATTTTCAAACCAAGAGTTGGCAATCCTAGGTTCCTACTCTAGTCTTACTCTATTATTGCTCTAGGTTCCTAGAGTAACAAATGCCTAGAGTAGTAATATTCTATTATTCCTCTAGGTTCCTAGGTTCTTACTCTATTATTGCTCTAGGTTCCTACAGTAACAATAGCTAGATTAGTTTTTAATTATTATTATTATTTAATTATTATTACTCTAGGTTCCTAGAGTAATAATACCTAAAGTAATAATACTATATTATTACTCTAGGTTCCTAGGTTCTTACTCTATTATTGCTCTAGGTTCCTACAGTAACAATAGCTAGATTAGTAATACTCTATTATTACTCTAGGTTCCTAAATTCTTACTCTATTATTACTCTAGGTTCCTAGAGTAACAATACTTGGATTAGTAATACTCTATTATTACTCTAGGTTCCTAGGTTCTTACTCTATTATTACTCTATTATTTAGTTTCTATCAAGTTTGCATGGATCCACAGTGCTCCCACATCTGAAAAAACTGGAAAAGAAACTAGGGTTGCCTCCAGGTAGGATCCCCTGGGGAAAGTTTTCTCCAGGGAAAATTATCTCGGTGGTCTAGAAGTCACCTGTAATTCTGGGAGATCTCCAGGCCCCACCTGGAGGCTGGCAACCGTTCCCAGGGGCGTCTATGCCAGCAAGCGGCCCCAAAGTTCACAGTACCGCCTCACAGGCTTGCAGATCACTGCCCAGAGGAGCCCAAAGTCACACAAATCTCTCTCAAACGCCTCCACGTCCATTTGACATTCCTTCCGCCTTACTTTTATTGCTGAAAATATTTATATGAGACATAAAGAACTGGGAAGCCCGAGCGATAAGGGAGAGGGGGAGAGCTATTAAGGCAGAAGCAGGAAATTCTTCAACCTCCTGCGTGAATAATTTTATGCTTTGTGAACGGGCTGTATGCCAACTCGACGGGGAGGACCGGCTCAGAAGCGAGAACCGCGGAAAAGAAGGGAACGCCATGCCAGGTTCGCGAGCAATCTGCCACACTGCGGACGGTGAAGGTTACGGAATAAATCAGCGGAAAGTACCGCTTTCTGAAAAATGTCTTCAGCAGGGCTGAGAAATGCTTCCCTCTGCTCGGCATTTTTGGACACGGCCTGCAGTGACGTTCATTTTATTCCTTTCCACGGCTCCGACCTGCTCCCTCTGATTGTTATTGTATAGTCGATTCTATTTGGTTTGGGAATAGGGTTGCCAGGAGGGAGGGACTTCAATGCCATAGAGTCCAATTGCCAAAGCGGCCATTTTCTTCAGGGGAACTGATCTCTATCTACAAGTACTTGAAGGGTTGTCATATAGAGGAGAGTGCCGAGTTGTTTTCTGTTGCCCCAGAAAGTCGGACCAGAACCAACGGCTTGAAATTAAATCAAAAGAGTTTCCATTCCATCTAGACATTAGGAAGAATTTTCTAACAGAGCGGTTCCTCAGTGGAACAGGCTTCCTCGGGAGGTGGTGAGCTCCCCTTCCCTGGAGGTTTTTAAGCAGAGGCTAGATGGCCATCTGTCAGCAATGCTGCTTTGATGACCTTAGGTCGTTCATGAGAGGGAGGGCATCTTGGCCATCTTCTGGGCATGGAGTAGCAGTCACTGGGGGTGTGGGGGGGTAGGTAGTTGTGAAATTCCTGCATCATGCAGGGGGTTGGACTAGATCACCCTGGTGGTCCCTTCCAACTCTATGATTCTATGGTCTAGAGATCAGTTGTAATAGCAGGAGATCTCCAGTTGGTACCTGGAGGTTGGCAAACCTAAGGATGGGGAGGCGAGCATATTCCAGCATCATGTACATGGGTATGTGACGGTGGGTATGCCTAGGCTGGCCAGGGTGGTCTCTCATGGCAAAGAGACACAAGCACAGCCCTTCAGCATGGAGAGGTCCGCAGGTTCTGATTCGATTCCCCCAAGGGTCCAAAGCATGCAGATATGGGTTTATTCCAGCAAGAATCGGCCACCCAGTTTCCCCTGCCACATTCTAAGAAATCTGCAGCGCCGATTGGAGAGAAGCAAAGAAGGGCCTCTGGAGCTGAAACCCATCAGCTGGGCCTGTAGGGTAGCCAGCTCTGGGTTGGGAAATACCTGGAGACTTTGGGGGATGGAGCCTAAGGGTGGCAGGGCTTGGGGAGGGGAGGGACCTCAGCAGGGCATAGTACCATAGCGTGCACCTTCCAAAGCAGCCATTTTTCTCCAGGGGAACTGCTCTTTGTCATCTGGAGATCGGTTGTAATCCCAAGCCACCACTTGGAGGTTGGCAACCCTAGGTCGAAACTTTCCCCTCCTCATGCACCACCCCGAAAACCTCCCAGCATTTGTCAACATGGGGCTGGCAACCCTACTGGATGACTCAGCTACACCGTAGCTTCTCTGATTAGCATTGCCGGCTCTGGGTTGGGAAACACCTGGATATTTTGGGAGGGGCGGAGCCTGGAGAGGACGGGGTTTGGGGAGGGAGGGACCTCATTAGAATATAATGCCCTAGAGTCCTCCCTCCAAAGCAGCCATTTTCTCCAGGGGAACTGATCTTGGTTGTCTGGAGAGCCGTTGCAATCGCGGGAAGAATCCAGGTGCCATCTGGAGGTTGGCAACCCAACTTGTGACAGCAGTCCCACCTTGACTGAAACTCTGGTCTTTGGTTGCCATTACAATATTGTGTGCTTAATATCACAGATCTTCATCCTTCCCATACTGAGTTTTGGCAAGCCCAGCAAAGCTGTGGCATTTTGATCGTTCTTAACTTTGTTTCTCGGTGTCTTATCACCTGGAAAACTGTCCTAAAAAAGCCCCCGACTCGGTGAAAACTTTTATTAGTCGCTTTTTATGATGGCTAAACGGGCCAGATGTGTGCTTAATAGCTAAATAGCCGGTGTGATGAATGAAGCTGTCAACTTTCACTCCGGCCCGGGAGGGGACTTACCGTCTCTTAGCCATCGGCACAATCAATCAAAGGCATGCAAGCCAGCAGGTGGACAAAGGAGGTCTCCTCATTACACGGCTGTAATGCCCGCGGGTTGGTGGACAGAAAGCGCCACGAAATGCATTCGAAGGGTATGTTAGCCTCAAAGAAGAGTTTCATATTCCTTGTGTGTGCTAACGGGGCGTGGTCCCTCTGTCACAGAGGAGCTGCAACTGGGGGCAGATGTTCGAAACGGGAGGGGGTGTTGTAAATATGTTGGAAGCAAAAGGAAGCCAAACGATCCGCTGCGCTCCCCGCTGCTGCCTCTGAGTCGGTTTTGATTGCAGGCAAAGTTTGTGAGAGGCATCTGGCCAGAATGATAAGAAGAGGAAGAGTTGGTTTTTATATGCCGACCTTCTCTACCATTTAAGTGAGACTCAAACCGGCTCACAATCACCTTCCCTTCCCCTCCCCGCAGCAGACACCCTGTGAGATAGACAGGGCTGAGAGAGCTGTGATTAGCCCAAGGTCACCCAGCAGGCTTCGGGTGCAAGAGTGGGGAAACCAACCCAGTTCACCAGCTTAGCCTCCGCCGCTCGTGTGGAGGAGTGGGGAATCAAACCCGGTACTCCAGATCAGAGTCCACCGCTCCAAACCACCGCTCTTAACCACTACACCACAGCACACGAGAAGAGCTCTGCTGGATCAGACCACTGGTCCCTCTGGTCCAGCAACCTGTTTATGCACAGGTTCATTGATGTGAAGGCGGTCACGCCAGCCACAGATTCCGTTTATTTAGTAGAAGGAGACGACGAAGAAGAGTTTTTATATTCCGATTTTCGCTACCTTTAAGGAGTCTCAAAGCTGCTTACAATCGCCTTCTCTTCCTCTCCCCACAACAGACACCTTGTGAGGTAGGTAGGGATGAGAGAGTTCAGAGAGAACAGTGACTAGCCCAAGGTCACTCAGCAGGCTTCATGTGGAGGGGTGGGGAAATCAACCCCGGTTCTCCAGATTAGAGTCCGCCACTCATGTACATGATGCTGGAATATGCTCACCTCCCCATCCTAAGGGTTGCCAACCTCCAGGTACTAGCTGGAGATCTCCTGCTATTACAACTGATCTCTAGCCGATAGAGACCAGTTCCCCTGGAGAAAATAGCCACTTTGGCAATTGGACTCTATGGCATTGAAGTCCCTCCCCCCCAAACCCTGCCCCCCTCAGGCTCCGCCCCCCCCCAAAAAACCTCCCACCGGGGGCAAAGAGAGACCTGGCAACCCTACACATCCTTGACTTAGTCATTTCTCAAACGTTACCAGCGCAGGGCCCGCCATTCCTCATAAAGTTTATCAGACTATGAAAGCCAGGTCATTTTGGGAAGCAGAGCAAAAAAGCCGCATTATTTCATGCTTCCCCAGGCTTGCATTGTGGGAATAAGCCAGCTAACCATTCGGGGCTTCCCAGATATCTGTCCGTTGCCTAATGCACCAAAGCAACAATAGACAGCCACGTGGGCTGAGATCCTGCGTCCTGCAGGCAGAAGAAGCTTAAGGAATGCAGAGATTTGCCCCACCAAGGCCTGGGAGCAGGCTGGATGTTTGCTGCCCTCCTGCAGTTCTGGAATCTCCCCTGGGCTGAAAGCATCGCATCTGGCCAACAGCTGGTCGACAAAGGACAGCTGAAAGAAACTGTGGTCAACAAGGAGCATTCCTGTGCACTCCTGTCTCAGTTGAACACATGAATGCGTGAAGCTGCCTTATACTCAAGCCGGCAGCAGCTCTCCAGGGTCTCAGGCTGAGGTCTTTCCCATCACCTACTGCCAGATCATTTAACTGGAGATGCCGGGGATTGAACTGGGGACCTTCTACATGCCAAGCAGATGCTCTACTACTGAGCCACAACCTCTACCTAAACACACATGAAGGTCAGTATTGTCTACTCAGACTGGCACCAGCTCTCCAGGGTCTCAAGCGGAGGTCTTTCACATCACCTACTTGCCCGGTCCCTTTAACTGGAGATGGCGGGGATTGAACCTGGGACCTTCTGTGTGCCAAGCAGATGCTCTACCGCTGAGCCACGGCCCCTCCCCTTATTATTGTGATGTCAGCTGCCCTGAGCCTGGCTCGCCGGGGGAGGATGGGAGACAGATAACATTTCTATTTCTAAAGATAGTTATGCCACTTATAAGGGCAAGTGTGTTCTTAAGTCACAACCAGGGTTGCCATGTCTGGGTTGGGAAATACCTGGAGATTTAGGGGGTGGAGCCCAGAAAGAGAGGGGTTTGGGGAGGGGAGAGACATCAGGAGGGTATAATACCATAGAGTCCGTCCTCCAAAGCAGCCATTTTCTCCACAGGAACTGACTTTGCTCATCTGGAGATCAATTATAATAGCAGGAGATCTACAGGTGTCTGCCTTGGTCTCCCATCCAAGTACTGACCCAGGAGGAGGAGGAGGAGGAGAAGAAGAAGAAGAAGAGTTGGTTTTTATATGCCGACTTTCTCTACCACTTAAGGAAGAATCAAACCTGCTTACAATCACCTTCCCTTCCCCTCCCCACAACAGACACCCTGTGAGGGAGGTGGGGCTGAGAGAGCTCTGAGAGAGCTGTGACTAGCCCAAGGTCACCCAGCTGGCTTCATGTGTAGGGGTGGGGAATCAAACCTGGTTCACCAGATTAGCATCCACTGCTCATGGGGAAGAGTAGGGGAATCAAACCTGGTTCTCCAGATCTGAGTCCACTGCACCACTCTTAACTACTATACCACACTGGCTGGGAGGGAAGAGCTGAGAGCCAAATGCAATCTCACTGTCCCGCCCCCCCCCCCCGCAATATGTTGAAAAATACACATCAGGGGAAATGCCTTATGTCTGAGGACTCACCTCACCTCGGGATGCTACAGGTCATGGACCTGCGGCTGGACAAGCACTTATCAGGGCTGCTTTAGGCTGATCCTGCATTGAGCAGGGGGTTGGACTAGATGGCCTCTTTGGCCCCTTCCAACTCTATGCTCCTGTGTTGGCTGCGGAGGGCTCCAGCTTGCCTCCCAGCAGGAGTTCTTGCCCTTCACACTCCAGTGATGCGCAGTAGCCATCTGGTGCGTGGCGATCGTGGCAGGTGGCAACACCACAGGTAATAACTGAGAACCTTTGGCATGGGCGCATGAGGCTCTTGCAATAGCAACAACGCGTCTCCTCTTAAACAGTGTAACAGCCCGGACTCTCGGGTCTGCACACGGTCACTGGGTGACGTCCAGTCAAGCTGTGGACAATTAACATTATCTTTGGGGGGTTCTTTTCTTTCGGGCTGTGAAGTTCTCACAAGCTTAGGAGCACCGCACCTCCGGGACCCCCTCCTCTGTGCCTGGGACCCCGGCTGAGTCCACCGTTTCCCATCTGGAGCCCGCGTTCAAACTGCAGATCGAGAGACGGAAAATTTGTTTAAGATAATCAATATGAGAACACTAACACTGAGAATTATGACGTTAGTAATCTATAGAGGTGATGTAAACAAAAAGGCACATTTTTCCATGCATGGTGGACCTGCAATTTAGTTTAAAAAAAATTGGAAAAAGGTTATAAGAGAAACTAACAATTTGATTTACGGGAACATAAAAATGAAACCTGAATCCTGCCTATTAGGCCTATTACCAAAAGAAATGGAGAAAGCAGATAAGATTATCTGTCATCATAGTTTTGCGGCTGCAAGAATAATACTAGCTAAAACCTGGAAGGGAGAAACTAGGCTTCTTTTAAAGAATTGGAGAGACAAAGTGATATATTTTGTACAAATGGCCAAATTAACTAATAGTCTACATGGAAATGATGTAGAAGAGTTTAAAAAAGACTGGCATAAGGCCTTTGTACACTGGGCTAACACAGCAAAGATTGATTTTATGAAGATTGTGAAAGAGTTGTAAATAAAATATTGTAGTAAAGGGAAACTAAATATATAGTGGATGATATAAAGTTAAGGGGTACTTCTCCGGAAGGCCCAATGGGGGGTGGGCAGGAACGTAGCACGAGGAAGGGAAGGGGACTTTAACATTTAATTCAATATTATTTTTTGTTATTTCTGCTAACTTGTTTTAATTTTGCTTAAAATCTTTTTTCTTTCTCCCCCCCCCCATAATTTCTTTATTTCAAAAAGTTAATAATAAAAAAAGTAATCTATAGAGGTGAAAAAGGGAATATAACACTGTAACATGAATACTGTAATATGAAAATGAGAACTCACTAAGAGATAAAGAAAATATATGAATTATGAAGAAGTTGGTTTTTATATACCGACTTTCTCTACCACTTAAGGAAGAATCAAACCGGCTTACACCTTCCCTTCCCCTCCCCACAACAGACACCCTGTGAGGTAGGTGGGGCTGAGAGAGCTGTGACTAGCCCAAGGTCACCCAGCTGGCTTCGTGTGTACGACTGGGGAAACAAATCCAGTTCACCAGATTAGCCTCCGCCGCTCATGTGGAGAAGTGGGGAATCAAACCCGGTTCTCCAGATTAGAGTCCACCGCTCCAAAACACCGCTTTTAACCACTACACCACACTGGCTCCCTGAACTGAAATAACTGGCTAATAGCTGGTTAACTGAATTGAAATAACGTGTGACATCTATACAACAGAAGCTTTTTGGTATAGTTAGGTACAAATATAATTAGGTACAAATATAGATGCAGAAATGTAGAACTGTTTAAAAAAAATGATGTTGTATTTAAAGACCAAACAAATACAGTAACTGGCATAAAACAGTGGAATTTATATTTCTGTTTAGTCATAATTTTTAATATTGATAGAATATATCCAAGTAGTAAATATAACAGGGATTCTAATAATAATGCTTCAGGTGGTTGTTTTACCTTGCTTATGTTTATGATTTTTCCCCTTTCCCAATATCCCCTTTTCAATTTCTGTACCCCACATTTAAAAAAACAATTAAAATTTTATGCAAAGAGAGAGAGAGAGAGAGAGAGAGAGAGACAGAGAGACAGAGAGACAGAGAGAGAGAGAGAGAGAGAGAGACGACAAATCTGATCTGCAATCCCAGCGCCGAGCCCTTTGCTAGGGAAAGAATCCAACCCCGCTATATTAATAAAATACATACATCTGAACACGCCAACTCCCTAGATGCCTCTCTACATTCCTGAAGGCTGTTTTCTGTATAATGAAGCCAGAGAAGGCCTGTTTTATGGAACTTTTTCAGATGTGTAAATCACTAACACAATACTAACAGCAATGACCCCCTCTTCCCTACAAAAGCAGACTATATTGGTTCTCTCCATACAAAAAACCTCCCCAAGAAGAATATCCCATAACATACATTCAGATCTATATTTCCTTGGCTTGGATAGTCTTACTAATGAAGTTTAATATTTTATTTTTCTCCCCAGCCAGATGTTACCTGTGTGGTGTAGTGGTTAAGAGCGGTGGGCTCTAATCTGGTGAACCGGGTTTGATTCCCCGCTCCACCACATGAAGCCAGCTGGGTGACCGTGGGCTAGTCACAGTTCTCTTAGGGCTCTCTCAGCCCCACCTACTTCAAGAGGTGTCTGTTGTGCGGAGAGGAAGGGAAGAAGATTGTGAGCCATTTTGATAACCATCTTCAAGTACTTGAAGGGCTGTCATATAGAGGATGGTGCCGAGTTGTTTTCTGTTGCCCCAGAACTTTGGACCAAAACCAAAGGGTTGAAATTAAATCAGAAGAGTTTCCATCTAGACACTAGGAAGAATTTTCTAACAGTTAGTGGTTCCTCAGTGGAACAGGCTTCCTCGCGAGGTGGTGAGCTCTCCTTCCTTGGAGGTTTTTAAGCAAAGGCTAGATGGCCATCTGTCAGCAATGCTGATTCTATGACCTTAGACCAGTGGTTCCCAAAGTGGGCAGTACCACCCCCTGGGGGGGGGTGGAATTACCTAAGGGGGCCCTAAGAGGCAAGGGGACAGCAGGGGGTTGCTAGAAATGGGTCCCTTCAACTGTGTTGTTGGATAGTGTAGGGGACGCTGGGGCTGAGTTTGCAGAACCAAGGGGGCAGTGGCCCGAAAGGTTTGGGAACCACAGCCTTAGACAGATGATGAGAGGGAGGGCATCTTGGCCAACTTCTGGGCATGGAGTAGGGGTCACTGGGGGTGTGGGGGGGAGATAGTTTGGAATTTCCTGCATTGTGCAGGGGGTTGGACTAGATGACCCTGGTGGTCCCTTCCAACTCTATGATTCTCCTTAAAAGGTAGAGAAAATCAGCATATAAAAACCAAAACCACTTCTTCCACTGCCGTCAAGTCTTGCGGTCCCATTTTCTCAGCCTTTAGTTTCGCACACTTGCTCCTTGGAAGCCTAATTTTATTGGGAAAATAAATAAATGGTCAACTGTCAAGACATTAGTGAATCTCTCTTTCTTCATTCCAATTTTGCCCTACTTTTCAAACCTGCCTCTTTGTGGATTTAAATCACTGTATGTATGTATGTATGTATGTATGTATGTATGTATTTGCCCTGACCTGGATGGCCCAGGCTAGCCTGATCTCGTCAGATCTCAGAAGCTAAGCAGAGTCAGCCCTGGTCAGTATTTGGATGGGAGACCACCAAGGAAGTCCAGGGTTGCTGTGCAGAGGAAGGCACTGGCAAACCACCTCTGTTAGTAGTCTCTTGCCATGAAAACCCCGAAAGGGGTCGCCATCAGTCGGCTACGACTTGAAAGGCACCTTACACAAACACACGTGTGTATTTATTTATTTACTTACTGACTTATTTTTCATATTTGTAGCCCTCCCTCCCCAGCAAGCTGGCTCAGGGCCATGGCTCAGACAAAAGAGCATCCGCTTGGCATGCAGAAGGTCCCCGGTTCAACCTCTGGCGAGGCCAGTTAAAAGGACAAGGTAGTCGGCGATGTGAAAAACCTTCCACAAAAAACCTGGAGAGCTGCGGCCAGTCGGAGTAGACAATACTTTAACCGACCAATGGTCTGATTCAGTCTAAGGCCGCTTCATGTGTTGGTGGAGGGGTTGTCGCTTGGTGGATGCTTGGCACACAGAAGCTCCCTGGTCCGATCCCCAGTGAAAGGACCAGGCAGTAGATGATGTGAAAGACCTCCGCCTGAGACCCTGGAGAGCTGCTGCCAGTCAGAGTAGACAATACGGACTTTGATGGACCAAGGGTCTGACTCAGTATAAGCTTTACGTAAATGTGTGTGTGTGGCTCTATTCACTCACATGAGGACACCCCTTCTTGCCTCTGTTTCGCTGACTTTTCCTCCCAGGCTTGTGGAAATTAAAACAGCCAAGCAAGCGAGTATAATTTCTCCCTTCTGTGCTCCTGTTTGATCTCTTTGGGGTATTATTGAGCATTTTACATAATAATCCTATTAATAGAAGTGATTGGCAGCTTAACACAGCACGAGGTCACCATCGCAGAGAGCGTGAGAGCGGTATTAACTGATCTCCAGCGGAAAGAAAAGAGGAATTTTAATCCGAGGAACTGGTCTACCTTATTCTAAACACGCTACCTGTTCAAGCCAGGAATATTTCCTACGAGTAACACCAACAGAGCCAGTGTGATGTAGCGGTTAAGAGTGTTGGACTAAGATCTGGGAGACCCAATTTCTAACCCTTCCTCTGCCATGGAGGCTTGCTGGGTGACCTTGGGCCAGTCATACACTTTACAATTGGCCTACCTCACAGGGTTGTTGTGAGGATAAAGCGGAGGAGAGGAGACCGACGTAAACTGCTTTGAGTCCCCACTGGGGGAAAAGGCAGGATAGAAATAAAGCAAATAAATAAAACAGAAACAGGTTAAGATCCATTCCGAGACAATTGGGGGCAAGTTGCAATTTTGCCTGGGCCTGCCAGAATTGCCCTTGCTAGGTATTGGAAGCCCAATACAATTCCCGATATTACAGGGTGGAATAACAAACTTTCTGACTTTGCATTGATGGCCAGATTAAGGCATCTGATTAACATGAAATCAATAGATGAATTTGTGTTGAAATGGCAACCCTTCTATGATTATTACCTATGTGCCAATAAATGTTATATATAAATATATATTCCACCTACCTCACAGGGTATCTATTGTGGGGAGGAGGAAGGGAAGGTGATTGTAAGCCGGTTTGATTCTTCCTTAAGTGGTAGAGAAAGTCGCACATAAAAACCAACTTCTCCTCCTCCTCTTCTTCATCATCATCATACAGAAAGTGTCCCAAGGACACAGTGACGCTGTGTGGTCTTTATAAAAGGTAAAGGTCCCCTGTGCAAGCACCGGGTCATTCCTGACCCATGGGGTGATGTCACATCCCAACATTTTCTAGGCAGACTTGGTTTACAGGGTGGTTTGCCAATGCCTTCCCCGGTCATCTTCCCTTTACCCCCAGCAAGCTGGGTACTCATTTGACCGACCTCGGAAGGATGAAAGGCTGAGTCAACCTTGAGCCGGCTACCTGAAACTGACTTCCATCAGGATCGAACTCAGGTCGCGAGCAAAGCTTTGGACTGCATTACTGCAGCTTACCACTCTGTGCCACGGGGCTCCTGTGGTCTTTAAAAGCAACAAATTCTGTTTACATCTTTCTACTCCTTTTAAAGAAATGGCCCAATTTCTACCATACAGCCCAGATAGGCTAACTTTTACCCGTTTTTTAATTTGCAAGATTGCACCTAAAAGTTCAATTCCTCTCCTCCCTCTCCCAAAATACTAGAACTTGGGGGCGCCCCATGACATTGATGGGCGATAGATTCAGGACGGACAAAAGGCAGCTCTTCTCCACTCCGTGAAAGATTAAAATGTGGAATTCCCTGCCAGAGAATGTAGTGTTGACCACCGGAATAGATAGCTTTAAAAGGGGAGTAGAGAAATTTATGGAGGACAGGTCTTATCGGTGGCTACTAGCCATGGTGACTGAAGGGAACCTCCACATTCGGAAGCAGTCAGCCTCTGGATACCAGTGACAGGAGGTAATATCAGGGGAAGACCTCGATCTCTATGCCCTATTGATGTACCTGCAGAGGAACTGGTCGGCCGCTGTGTGAGACAGGATGCTGGACTAGACGGACCACTAGTCTGATCCGGCAGGGCCCTTCAGGCGTGTTTATTCTGTGCAATTCATATCCTAGTTGCAAGCATTTTGAAAAGGTGACCCATTAAAGAAAAGCATCACCTCTTGTCCCAAGGACCAAGTAAGAAGGTTTTCTTAAAAGGAAATAAAAAGATGCATTGTTCACAATTTACTCAGTAGGTTTCAGGGGCAACGCAGACTTTCAATGTTATTCCCAAACCACTGAATTCTTGCTGATGGGTTTGAAGGACAAAAAGAGAGAGAGGGAAAGAAGAATCAAAAGGAGCCAAAAGATAATACTGGAATACCGTTTTAATTTTTTTTTCCTCTGCTGTAAAATGGCTTGTACTTCCAAAACGTACAACAGTTAAATTGTGTTAATGTCCATCACACTGGCGTAGAACAGGCCAACATTCACAAACGTAACCCAGAACATTTAACAGCCGGTAACACTCTGAAGTAAATGCTGCCACTTTTCCCCACCCCGCCCTCCCAGGGGCTTGTTGGAATGAAATGCAGAGATGGTGTTTGGAAAAGCGGAATGCATTTTAGGGCCTGCATTCAACATTGCGTTAGGTCCTTTTCTCGGAAATTAGCTTTCTTTCTCATATACAGGGGGTGGGGGAGAGGGAAAACTCTGGTAAAGATGTCCCTGATTGAAAATATGAAAAACCATGAATGATTTTGGATGTCGCAATTTGGACATTTTCCCCTTGCAGTACCCTGGTTGGTCCTTGGATGGGAGATCAGGGTTACTACGCAGAGGGGGCGATGGCAAACCACCTCTGTTTGTCTCTTGCCTTGCAAACCCTAAGGTGCAAATCAGCTGCAATTTGACAGCACTTCCCACCATCATATCAGAATGAGCTTCTTTTATGTTTTATATTTAAATCAAGGAAGAAGGGTCATCTTAAGAGGGCTCAGCCTCCTCCGGCCCAGAAAGAATGCTGCTTGGCCAATGGGCCTCATCCCTCAAAACCTCTTGCCTGCAACCCAGTTGCAAAATTTATCACTTGGCAAGTAGGTAGGATAGGGTTGCCAACTCCAGGTGGTGAAAGTCCTCAAGATTTGGGGGGGGGGGTGGCGCCTGAGGGAGGGCAGGGTTTGAGGCAGGGAGAGATCTCAGCAGGGCACCACACCATAGTCCACCTCCCAACGCTGCCATTTCCTCCAGGAAATCTCTGTTGCCTGGTGATCCGTTGTAATTCCAGGAGATCTCCCACCCCCACCTGGAGGTTGGCAACCCTAGGGCATGGGAATAAAAGGCTATAAGGGCAAGGGCTACAATAGCCAAGAAGTAGAAGGCCAAAGATCATTACAGAAGAAAGCATAACAGATATTGCTGGTACAACGGAAGGGTGGGGGAGGAAGGGAGATCTGTATTAAAGTATAAATGAGTCCCATCCTGACTCACCGTCTCAAATACCAGTCAGCTACAGTTTCTGCCACAACCACCCCACTTCTAAGAACATAAGAAAAGCCCTGCTGGATCAAGTCCAGCAGTCTGTCCATACAATGGCCAGCATGGTGTGGTGGTTAAGAGCAGTGGTTCGGAGCGCTGGACTTGGATCTGGAGAACCAGGTTTGATTCCCCACTCCTCCACATGAGTGGCGGATGCTAATCTGGTGAACTGGGTTGGTTTCCCCACTCCTACACACAAAGCCAGCTGGGTGACCTTGGGTGAGTCACACTCTCTCAGCCCCACCTACCTCACAGGGTGTCTGTTGTGGGGAAGGGAAGGTGATTGTAAGCCGATTTGATTCTTCCTTAAGTGGTGGAGAAAGTCAGCATATAAAAACCAACTCTTCTTCTTCAACCAGGTGCCTCTAGGAGGAGAGGGCTATCTATGACTACTAGTCAAAATGGATACTAGTCATGAAGCATACCTATTCTCTCCGGTATCCAAGGAGCATGCCTATTATATTAAATGATGTGGAACACAGGCAGAATGCTGCTGCAGTCGTCTTGTTTGTGGGCTTCCTAAAGGCACCTGGTCGGCCACCTTAGGCAGAGGATGAGAGGGAGGGCATCTTGGCCATCTTCTGGTCACTAGGGGTGTGGAGGGGGGGTAGTTGTGAATTTCCTGCATTATGCAGGGGGTTGGACTTGATGGCCCTGGTGGTCCCTTCCAACTCGATGATTCTATTATTCTATGATTCTATGACTGCTGGACTCTATGGGCCTTGGTCTGATCCAGCATGGCCCTTCTTATGTTGGAACACATAAACACATGAAGCTGCCTTATACTGAATCAGACCCTTGGTCCATCAAGATCAGTATTGTCTACTCTGACGGGCTACAGCTCTCCAGGGTCTCAGGCTGAGGTCTTTCACATCATCTACTGCCTGGTCCTTTCACTGGGGATCGGACCAGGGAGCTTCTGTGTGCCAAGCATCCACCGAGCGACAACCCCTCCACTAACACATGCTCTACCATTGAGCCACAGTCCCTCCCACTTACTTCCAACCAGCCGCACCTGTCTCCTGACCTGTCCTACTCATTCTGCAACGTGGCCTCAAGAAGTGCTGGTCTTATTTATCACCTAGACCAGGGGTCGGCAAACTCATAGTCAAAAGAGCCAAATATCAACAGTACAACGATTGAGATTTTTTTTGAGAGCCAAATTTCTTAAACTTAAACTATATAGGTAGGTACACTGTTTATTAACTTAATAAACTTTAATTAAAGTTTTAAGTCTTAATTAAACTATAGGTACACTGAATAAAACTTGATATCATACTTAATAGTGATCTTATTTATTGATAAAAATTAAATTGTAAGTCCCTGCCATTTCCCCCTCCCCGTCTGGAGTCCTCATCTGGAGGCCTGGTCTACCGCTATAAAAGCCTATTGGTGGACCTGGAGTCCCATTGGGAGGCCAGGTCTACCCATTGGCTTTCTTGGCAGTAGACCTGGCCTCCGGAGGCCCATAGAAGCCAATTGGTAGACTTGGCCTTTGAAGGGGGACTTTTTCCCCTCCTCGGAGTCCAGGTCTACTGCCAAGAAAGCCAGTGGGTAGGTATGGCCTCCCAATGGGACTCAGCCGGAGGCCAGGTCTACCAAAGGAAACCCGCCCCGCCCAACAGCTGATAGGCGGGGGGCCAGGAACCGCCGAGCCGCCCGCCCAGCAATCGTGCAGCTAGAGGGGAGGGGAGGCTTTAGCCTCCCAACCATTGAGGGCAAGGGAAAAGGGGACCCGGCCATTCTCCATGGCGGGGGGGGGGGGGAGAGAGACAGTGCGCCCACTCGCCCGCTCTCTCTCTCTCTCAGGCGCGAGGCTCCGCAGCCCGGCTGCCGGCACAAGCGGGCGCAAGAGCAGAGGCTCCGAACCAAGTTCGGAGAGCCGCACTCAACAGGCCAAAGAGCTGCCTGCGGCTCTGGAGCCGCAGTTTTGAGACCCCTGACCTAGACACCCCTCAGGTACACAAGCACAGACACATGTGGATTTTATCGTCAGCCTTGGCTTCCCCATTCTTCATGCTGAAATCTCATTTTCTACACTGATACCTGCCCTACTGGGATCTCAAACAGAAGGGGCAGCGTCAGGCCGTGACATCTGCCCAAATGTTTTGGGCACCTGTGGCCAGCTAAAGGAGGCTCAATGGAAACTTGAGGGGGTTTGCCCTGTCCCTCTTGTTCCAGCCAGCTGTGCCTCTGGGCTGCTTGCTATGTCACACAACGCAGTTAAATTGTGGAACTCCCTGCCCCAGGATGGGGTGATGGCTGCCAACTTGGAAGGGTTGAAGAGGGGAGTCGACATGTTCATGGAGGAGAGGGCTATCTATGCATGGCTAGTAGTCAAAATGAACACTAATGATACATACCTATTCTCTCCAGTATCAGAGGAGCATACCTATTATATTAGGTGCTTTGGAAAACAGGCAGGACAATGCTGCTGCAGTCATCTTGTCTGGGCTTCCTAGAGGCACCTGGTTGGCCACAGTGTGAACAGACTGCTGGACTTGATGGGCCTTGGTCTGATCCTGCATGGCCTTTCTTATGTTCTTATGAGTGGACATGTTCATGGAGGAGAGGACTATCCATGGGTACTAGTCAAAATGGATACTAGTCATGATGCATTCCTATTCTCTCCAGGATCAGAGGAACATGCCTATTATCTTAGGTGCTGTGGAACACAGGCAGGATAGTGCTGCTGCACTCGTCTTCCTTGTTGGTTGCGGTGCTTTCCTAATAGAGCGGAATTCTTCCTCCCTCCCATCTATTAATACCACTAGTCCGCAATTAGGAATCTTACTGTTACAGGTAATATTGTGATGGAGAGAGAGCTTACAGTTGGCTGGTAGAAAAATGACACTAGGCAACCAAGCCCAGTTACAATTTGTGAACTGCTTGCCAACACCTAGGTCTCATAGAATCAGTTGGAAGGTCCATAGAGGCCATCTAGTCCAACCCCCTGCTCAATGCAGGATCAGCCTAGAGCACCCTTGACAAGTGCTTGTGGTGTAATGGTTAAGAGCGGTGGTTTGGAGCAGCAGACTCTGATCTGGAGAACCAAGTTTGATTCCCCGCTCTTCCACAAGAGTGGTGGACGCTAATCTGGTGAACTGGGATGGTTTCCCCACTCCTCCACACGAAGCCAGCTGGGTGACCTTGGGCTAGTCACAGCTCTCTTAGAGCTCTCTCAGCCCCACCTACCTCACAGGGTGTCTGTTGTGAGGAGGGGAAGGGAAGGTGATCATAAGCCCGTCTGAGTCTCCCTTAAGTGGTAGAGAAAGTCAGCATATAAAACTAACTCTTCTTCTTCTCCTCTTCTTGTCCAGCCTGCTTAAAGACTGCTCACCACCTTCCTAGGGAGCTGATTCCACAGTTGAACAACTCTAATTGTAAAAAAATTTCCCCCCTAATATCCAACCGGTACCTTTCCGCCTGCAATTTAAACCCGTTATTGCGAGTCCTATCTTCTGCTGCCAACAGGAACAGCTCCCTGCCCTCCTCTAGGTGACCGCCCTTCAGATACTTAAAGAGAGCAATCATGTCTCCTCTCCTTGGTAGCAAGCGTAGCAGGGCAGCTAAATGACCGGGCTTTCAAGCAGGAGGCCCTTGGTTCAAACCCCTCCCGTCACGAGCTCACAAAGGCGGCTTTCGTCAGCCGCCTCTTGTAATTCAACCACCTATTGTAATTCAGGGTTAAATATTTTAGAGAGCTGTGTGTCAATGCTACTATGATTCCGCACAAAGATCGCTAATGGAAGGCAGAGCCTCTTGAAGGACAAGCTGAAAAACCACTACTGAGTCCTCCTGGCAATAGGCTCGCTTGGGAGGGCGGCTTTTTAGAACAAGGGACAATATGTCTGGCAGAAACCACCCTGCGTGACTTGAAAGCATTCCCCAAAACACACTGCGGAGCCCTTTGCAAGGGGTTGGGGGAAGTTCTCAGCAGACAAATCCATGTAGAAAGGAAGCGGTTTTTTGGGGGGGCAGATCAAAAATAAACCACTGTAGGAATGCAATTAACAGATTGAACTCATCTTGTGCTTGAGTTACAAGGGAACTTCAGCCCACATCACACACTATCTTTTTCCTATGAAAAACTTGCGTGCATCTGCCATGTGTGAAGATTGAGAACCTTTTACCACACAAGAAATTGAACACATGAACACCTGAAGCTGCCTTATACTGAATCAGACCCTCGATCCAGCCAAGTCAATATTGTCTACTCAGACCAGCAGCGGTTCTCCAGGGTCTCAGGAAGAGGTCTTTCACATCACCTACTTGCCTAGTCCCTTTTACTGGAGATGCCGGGGATTGAACCTGGGACCTTCTGCACGCCAAGGAGAGGCTCGACCACTGAACCACGGCCCCTTCCTCCTAGTGTCATGGCTATCAATGGGGGCAGGGGGAAGAAGGATCGGGGACACGCAAACTTATTCTGAGGAGCACAAAAAGTGCTTGCCTGACACATAACTGGCCATCATCCATGTGGGATAAATGGCTGAATTTCAAGGAGAGGAAGTTCAAAACACCAGAAGTCACAGCTAGGTGTTTGTGGTCCTTTGCATCTATCTGCGTGACGCCAAAACCGAAAGGCTACAAGCGGGTGTCACAAATGTTATGCTCGTAACGGGGTGGAGCCGCCTCTTCTGCCAAACACATACAGCATGTCGAATATCAATTAAAAAACAAAAAAATGACACACAGCCAAAAATCAGACAGCATTTCTCAAAATGATGTTGGAAAGCCACAAATGGGGGTGGATTCCACCAATCACTGTTACCAAAAAGAATCAAGAAGAGGAAGAGGAGGAGGAGGAAGAGGAAGAAGAAGAGGAGGAAGAGGAAGAAGAGTTGGTTTTTATATGTTGACTTTCTCTATTACTTAAGGGAGAATCAAACCAACTTACAATCACCTTCCCTTCCCCTCCCCACAAAGACACCCTGTGAGGTAGGTGGGGCTGAGAGAGCTCTAAGAGAACTGTGATTAGCCCAAGGTCACCCAGCTGGCTTCACGTGTAGGAGTGGGGAAACCAACCCGGTTCACCAGATTAGCCTCCACCGCTCATGTGGAGGGATGGGGGAATCAAACCTGGTTCTCCAGATCAGAGTCCACCGCTTCAAACCACCGCTCTTAACCACTATACCACCCTGGCTCACTCCCTCCCCCCCCCACATAAGGGTTTACTGGACCCTTAAGGGCCACATAAGGTTTACTGGACCAGGAAAATACCACCGGAGCGTTTGGGTCACAAAAGCCTTCTGGCAGGGAAACAGCGGGCATCCACATGCCCTAGATGCAAATTGATTTATCAACATTACATAGGACGGGTCATTTAATGGGGAAAGCTTCGAGAGGCATTCTGACAGATAAAATTAAATGTAAAACTAGACAAAATAGCTATGACGGCATGCATTCCCCCCCTTTTTTGGCATCAGAATTTGCTTGCCACTCCATCAGAAGCTCGCTTATTTCCCAACTCGGCCATCTGCTATCAGTGTATCCTGAGGCCCAAAGGTGCCATCGTTTCATGATTAATAACAGGCAGAATCAATGAACATTAAAACGGACTCAAACGTGTTTGCTAAATAAATTCCACAGTTCAAGGGCAGAAATGTGGGCAGCCAACACAGGCTGTAGTTTCCTGTCTGGGAAAGAGGAGAAAATGCACCGGTTTGGTCACACGAAGCTGTGTAACACGTGAACAAACATGCAAAGAGAGGTGATATGATAACCATCTTCAAGTACTTGAAGGGCTGTCAGATAGAGGAGGGTGCCAAGTTGTTTTCTGTTGCCCCACAAGGTCGGACCAGAACCAAAGGGTTGAAATTAAAGAGTTTCCGTCTAGACATTAGGAAGAATTTTCTAACAGAGCAGTTCCTCAGTGGAACAGGCTTCCTCGGGAGGTGGTGAGCTCTCCTTCCCTGGAGGCTTTTAAGCAGAGGCTAGATGGCCATCTGTCAGCAATGCTGATTCTATGACCTTAGGTAGATCACGAGAGGGATTCTATGACCTTAGGTAGATCACAAGAGGGCCATCTTCTGGACATGGAGTAGGGGTCACTGGGGATGTGTGGGGGAGGTAGTTGTGAACTTCCTGCATTGTGCAGGGGGTTGGACTAGATGAGCCTGGTGGTCTCTTCCAACTCTATGATTCTATAAAGAGTTGAAAAATTGGAAGAAAAAACACACATCTCAAATCAGGAGTTCGGCGTTCATAGAATCATAGAGTTGGAAGGGACCACCAGGGTCATCTAGTCCAACCCCTGCACAATGCAGGAAATTTACAACTACCTCCCCCACACACCCCCAGTGCCCAGAAGATGCCCTCCCTCTCATGAACTGCCTAGGTTCATAGAATCAGCATGGCTATGAGTTCTATGCAAATAGGATAGGCTCAGTGGTCGCTGCAAGAATCTCACATATGGAACACATTATTGCCGACTGGTTTGGGAGAATTATCACACACCCCATACTGCAACAGAGCTCTTACAAAGACAGCAGCCAAGTGCTTTTCCATCAAGTTTCTACACATGGGGGAGGGAGAAGATCAACAGATGAAGTGTGTGTGTGATGATACAGACCAAATCTAGTCAAGTCAGAATTTCCCCCCTCAAATTTAAGGATATTCCAGAATATGAGAGACTTTCCCTACAACAAAGCCCTGTGGTTGAATCCTTCAGACGCAACTTCATTCCCGCTTGCAGCATCCTTCCCTGGAGGTTTTGAAGCAGAGGCGAGATGGCCATCTGACAGCAAGGCTGATTCTGTGAACTTAGGCAGATCGTGAGAGGGAGGGCAGGAAGGGCTGAGCCAGTGCTCGGCTCTCGTGGCCCTTTCTTACACGCCCAGGGTAATCTTGGGAGGGTTTTTTGCCTTCCTCTGGGCATAGAGCGCGGGCCACTGGGGGAGGGGGGGAAGGTAACGGACTAGCTGACTCTTGAGGACCCTTCCAGATCTATGTTTCTTGTGCTAAGCGCAACCTGAGCATGGGAGCAAATTTTTAAGGAGTCTAACTTCTATAACAAAAACTGGTCTCCAGATATGCAACACACTGGAAAAAAAATTGTAGGTATTAAGTTCTTTTGGCAGGCTGAGCTGTTTCAAGGCTGAAGAGCACTGTCTAAATGTTGCGACGGCTGCGAATTGCTTTTGTCAAAAAATATTAATAAATTGTCACAGTCTGTTCTGACACAATGGTTTCTCGGTTTCCTCCTCAGAGGAAAATCTCAAGCGAGAAGAGGGTACGATCGCGTTTGGCAAGTATAAAGTCAAACATTTGTCATTAATCAAGCGGGACACTTGATTCCACCGTGGGGAACCATGTCAGCCTTTGAATCTCTAAACCAGGGGTCCTCAACCTTCTCCATCCTTTGGGCACCTTTGGACAGGGCCGAATTTTGGGATGTGTGTCTGGCGGGGGGACATGCCCCTGGTGCAAGGAGAGGGGGGCGCCAGCACAGGAATGGGGAGCACGGGCATGGGCCAACTGCCCAACCGCGGCCTGGCTAGTGAACGTGCCTCCCACCCGGCTGCTCTTTTTGTTTCTGTGGCGCGGCCACGCATCCCGCCCGCCGTGTTTGTCTCCACCCCAGCGCATGTGCATCCGCATGTGGAAGAAAACCAAAATTGTAGGAACGTTTTATACCGAGAGGCTCCTGAGCTTTTGCTGCCAAGGTTTTTTCTGCCCTTGAAGCAGATAATGAAAACTGGTTTTAAAACTTATGGGTATTCAGGCAGTCAAAAGATAAGTGAGTCGGGAGCAACAGATGAGGGACTGACTGAAGGATACAGCAGGGATCCGAGGTACTTATACTAAAAAAGATGGGAGATGAGGTCGGGTACCTTTAACAGTGATCTCAAAATAACTGGTACTTGAGCTACACGTTTGTCTGGTGGAATCCAAGGCTAAGAGCAGTCTAATTTAAAAGGCACTAGGAAGTGTTACGAAAACAACCAGCCCCGTTTCCAGACCTAGTGAAGGGTAAGACGAGCTACAGGGTATGGAACCTGGACGAAACAAACACTGCAGAGCGAGAGGGACCTTTCAAAGCAAAAAGACATTGGAGTAAAAGGTGTTTCAACTTAAAATGCTGAATTTTTTTATACAGCAAAAATCGTATTAAACAGCAGCAGATAAAAACACCATGCCCTGTCACCCAAAACAGGCAATGGACACTGTAAAATGTTTAAAAGGTTAACTATAAAACAATATTACATCCAAAATATGAACAGGCCAATTCAAGTATATACACAATATATTAAAATCATATAAATTATATATTTATACAAAGGGCACAAATATAGTAGGAATTGCTGTGGATTTAGCAGAAAAGAGACCTCAATTGCCGGGTTCAGCTCAGTTGGGCGATGGGATTCCTCACCACAGGGTCTTTCTTGACCACACCGCCCCACCCGGGAAAAATACCTCTGATACCACATGCACAGATAGAGGACATATAAAATGCTGCTACCGCAAATGAAAATGCTAATAGGGTAGAGTTAAAGTTACACATAAATCTCAATTTACTAATTTTAAGACTGAGCAGTAAGATTTCTTCCCCCCTCCCCCAAAATAATCCGGGATTTCAAGTTGCACAAATTACTCCTGCGTATTTAACAGTGACATTTGGTGTGTGTGTTTTTTCTCGTTTTGAACAAACTGAAATACAACGGGACTCTACTCGGGCGGTGAGAAAAAGCAACAGAGGGAGAAGTTAGCAAACCCATACCATTACAGCTACGGAAAGATGCCCACACGAGAACGTTTTGAGTCACAGAAGCAAGCCTGCCAAAATAGCTTGTTTTTAATCGGCGATTTCAAAATAGCTACCAAATACTTAAAACACAATGAGTCACAAGGAATCCTGCAGATTATTAAGACTCATGAGTGGATGAATTAGCAAATGGGATCCGGGCCAAAGTGCACATGTTCTGCAGAGACACAGAGAAATAAAAGACTTCTCTCTAGCAAGGCAGCACAGCCACTTAAATAACTGGATTTATCAAGGAGTTGCTACATTTCCCATTTGCCCACTGGTCCAATGCACACATGCGCAACTATGCCGAGTGGAAAGAAAGCTGAAAGGAAGAGCTGGGGGGAAAGGGGAGAGAAGAGAGACAGAACACCACTGAAGATGACTGGATATGTGTAAAAAAAAGGAATTCAAACACCAAACGAAAACTGGGAGAGGCTAACCAGCGCCTTGCTAACACTGGATTTCAATTAAAGGTGCTTTTCACACATCACGCAAGACCCCTTTGCACACTGCCGTGTTGGCGGGCCGAGCAACCGTTCTGTGGATTTGTGACAGGGTGCAACCGCAGCGTTTGACAGGATGGAACTGCGAGAGCGAGGATAGCCGAGCAGGAAAGAACCTGCCTCACCGGCTCCCGCTCATTGAGGGCTCTGGCTTTTCAAGCAAGGTGTGGAGGCCTGGGATAAAAACGACCGAACAACCGCTGCCGCACCACCAGCGATAACATATGAAGGGGTCTAAAGTTAGCAACAAACAGGTCTGACGCTGGACTTTCCGGGATCGATCCCGTGATGCGCGGAGTCGGTAAAAACAGACGGGGAGGAGGGAGGACAGCTGAGCGGCTTCCAGAAAACTCGGAAGCGAAACTCAAGAACTGTTGGTTCATGCACCAAAAAGCATGTCCTACACATCTGTGGGACCGACTGACCCGTATTTTAACCCTTCCCATTTTATTCTTTTAATTACCATTTTTTTAAAAACTGGAGTGGTATGTGAGGGTAACTGCGGAGCCACGAGAACATAACACTGGAAGTGGACTACAGACAATGATGTCCCCAAATTTCAAGTAATTTTTTCTTTTTGTCTTTTTCGTTGGTTTGAACAGCTGCGTTGGACCGCCCGGCAGAGTTTTCCTAATATTTTTTTGTGCTCTTGTTCCTGAAGCCGACCCTTTTCTTGTTCATGGCTTCTTTTTAACACACGTATCTGAACGGAACATTCATCCATGTTTGCCCTCACATTCGGTATACATCCTCCATGAGAACAAGCTATTCAAGTTAATTATATTGCAAATTAAGAAGAAGAAAAAAAAGACAAATTACATTCTGTACGTTCCTTTTTAGGTCTGAAAAAATATGTGTCTTAAAGGCTTGTCAAAGTTTAGAAGAAAAGCATTTCTGTTAAAAAATCCAAGATTAAAAAATCATTAAGACATTGGTATTTTTTCTTCTTCTTCTGATAAAGGGTACTAAGAAAAAATATTACAAATATACTACAATTCGACCAAAAAGATGTCATTGTGAACATGCTGCTACTGAGCATGGAACGCCACTGATATCTGTTTGGTTCCTGGTATCAGTGTACCTCCACGCCCCTTGTTACTCCCCCGCCCAGCCCCTCATTAATAACAATCCTATAAAAAAGGTAAAATCTAGCGTTAGTGGCAAATTCTTAATCTTCACAGTAAATTGTTAACAAAGTGAGCTCTGCCGCAGTCATCTGTCAAACGGCATCAGTCAATTGGACCCTGAAAAATAAGCTTGACGCAGTTCTGATCTCCGGAGAGCTGGGTCGCGCAGAAGGGGCAGGCAGCGTGGAACGCGTGAGTACCGTGCGGCAGTGGGATTTGGGACCAGTATTTGGCAGACTTCTCCGAGCACACGTGCCCGCAAGGGGTGAAAGCATAAGTCGGGGGACCGGCGTCGACATAAAAGCCGGCCTCGCAGCCAAGCCAGAGAGGCACGTAGGGACCAACGGTTCGGCACATGGGACACTCACGCTCGTTTGCTTCCGTGTCGCTGCGGTGCCCCCAGTTATGGTAGCCGTGGACGTGGCCGCAGCTGAGGTAAGCCCAGGGCTGTTTTTCTTCCACCACTTCTTTGCGGTTGATGCTGGGAAAGGCCAGAGTGTTCAGCCCGACGGGGCACTGGGGCCGCGCGGCATTGATCTCCTGCCGCAGGGCCTCGATGTGTTTCTGAGTGGGCGTGTGGAACAAGCCATCTGCCGTTCTCCACAGGAGCGTGGCTCCGCACAGGTCGATGAGAGAGCCATCTTGCAGGACATTGGTTTCGTTTTCTACCTTAAAGAGGTAAGCAGGAAGTATTAGATTTGACGGCCAATTCAGTCGGAAGTCGCCATTCCACCCTACCTTGCCCTGACCAAAGCAATAGATCTGCCAAGATGCCCTCCCTCTCATCATCTGCCTAAGGTAATAGAATCAGCAAGGCTGACAGATGGCCATCTAGCCTCTTCTTAAAAACCTCCAGGGAAGGAGAGCTTACCACCTCCCGAGGAAGCTTGTTCCACTGAGGAACCGCTCCAACTGTTAGAAAGTTCTTCCTCATGTTTAGACGGAAACTCTTTTGATTTAATTTCAACCTGCTGGTTCTGGTCCGACCTTCTGGGGCAGCAGAAAACAACTCGGCACCATCCTCTATGGAACAGCCCTTCAAGTACTTAAAGATGGTTATCATATCACCTCACAGTCATCTCCTCTCCACACTACTCCTTCAACCTTTCCTCATAGGACTTGGTCTATGAGACCATTAGTGTTTGACTCGCATTTTTCCTGGGGGGTGTTGTGGTTCTTTGGGGACCCCTTTTACCCCAACCTTTTTCTGGCAATAGGATTTGAGTCACGTCTGTTCGTGCGTGACGTGTTTCCCGCGCTTTCGTTGGTTCCTCCCACTTCCTACCTGCTTTCTGCTGACTGGACCGTGACTGTGGAAAACCCACACCCTGGGCTCACTTTCCCAACTCAGCAACGACGAATTTTTATCCCTTGCATTGGCATATTTTCAGTATTTTTTAAACTTAAGTTAACGGAGGGAGGGAGACAACCAGTAAGAACACATCACTGTTTACTCAGGAGACAGAGAAGGGCAAAAAATACAAGTGAGCATTTTGCTCTTATGTTTGCTGGAAACGGAAGGCCTTTATGAAGAACAAAGACCTTAAGGGCAAACCTTCAGATTAATTAGTACAGACAAGATGCTGTAATCGGGAACTGTATAATTTTATCACAGGATGTATATTTTATGTTTTATGCTGGCCTTTGGCTGTAATAAAATAAAATGTTTAAAAACAAGTGAGCATTAAAAAGGTAACGGTAGTCCCCTATGCAAGTACCTGGTCATTCCTGACTCATGGGGTGACGTCACATCCCGACGTTTACTAGGGAGACTAGGCTTACGGGGTGGTTTACCATTGCCTTACCCAGTCGGCTACACTTTACCCTCAGCAATCTGGGTACTCATTTGACCGACCTCGGAGGGATGGAAGGCTGAGTCAGCCTTGAGCCAGCTACCTGAAACCGACTTCCGTCAGGATCGAGCTCAGCTCATGAGCAGAGCTTGGACTGCTGTAATGCAGCTGACCACTCTGCCGCGGGGCTCTCACAAGTGAGCATTCGGAGGTGAAAATTAGCTGATGCTCATCTTTGCACCCAATTCAGTGCATTAGGCCAGAATGTCTTCACGTTGCATGCATTTCGTGTTCAAAACTAAGCTTTGCTGAAATGTCACACTCTTCCGCAAACGATTCGTCAACAAGTTCGGGTTCAAATGAAGCCAAATGGTCAAACTCCAGACATCACTGGACCCATCAATCACAGAAACCTGAAGATGGTGGGGAAAAAAGCAACGCAGCGTTCTCTGCCTGTGTCCAAGGAGCAACTCTGATTTTTTGGTTCAAGGTAGGCTTTGTTTTCCTTTTATGGATGTCGAAAGGGAAGGGGTATTAAGTCGCTATTGCCCAGCCTGTGACAAACTGAAAAGCCAACCACTGAGAGCCCAGCCAACGCTTTTGTCCTCTTTTGGAAAAAGGCTAATTTACAAAGAACTCCCCAACTTACTAGCTTGCCTCTTTGCTGAGCGGATCTTGTTTCCCGGAGAGTGTATACATCGCCACAGACTGAAATTTCCCGCCAGACTCCAGGTTTGGACTCTTCAGTAAATCCCCCTCTTGGATGCATGACTAGAACGCCATTGGTCGTTAATCCATCCATGTGCCCGTCAGGATTCTTCCACTTAGCTGCTTTTTCCTAGATGCAATACCATAGCAAAATAAAATAAAATAAAGCCCCACACCTAAAATAACAGCATCATAATGTTGGAAAATTCAGAGAGGGATAACACAACGTATAAATTATGGGACTTCCTGCCCCAGGATGTGGTGATGGCTACCAACTTGGAAGGCTTGTGGAGAGTGGACATGGAGTAGAAGGCTATTCATGGCTACTAGTAAAAATGGACATTGAAAAAAGCTGATAGGAAGAAAGTAGATTTCTTTGAAATGTGGTGTTGGAGGAGAGTGTTACGGATTCCGTGGACTGCCAAAAAAACCAAATCAGTGGGTTCTAGATCAAATCAAGCTTGAACTGACCCTAGAAGCTAAAATGACTAAACTGAGGCTGTCGTACTTTGGTCACATTATGAGAAGACAAGAGTCACTGGAAAAGACAGTCATGCTAGGAAAAGTTGAGGGCAGCAGGAAAAGAGGAAGACCCAACAAGAGATGGATTGACTCAATAAAGGAAGCCATGGCCCTTAATTTGCAAGATCTGAGCAAGGCTGTCAAAGATAGGACATTTTGGAGGACACTGATTCATAGGGTCGCCATGTGTCGGAAGCGACTTGACGGCACTTAACACACACACAGTAAAAATGGATACTAGTCAAGATGCATACCTATTATCTCCAGGATCAGAAGAGCATGCCGAATATACTGGGTGCTGTGGAACACAGGTAGGACAATGCTACTACAGCTGTCTTGTTTGTGGGCTTCCTAGAGGCACCTGGTTGGCCACTGTGTGAACAGACTGCAGGACGATGGGCCGCGTTATGATCCAGCATGGCTGTTCTTTTGTTCAACCTCCAAACCACACAAGTTCATTTTCCAAAGAAAGAGTGGCTCTTGCTTGCTACGCTATTTAGTAAGGTCGGGGAATGGGAACCTGGGAGGGTGTGTGATGTCACCGATGTCTCTATGTTACTCCGGGGCATAACCCAGAAGTGACAATGGGTAGTTCTAGGAATCGCTGGATTACCAAAGAGTTTATGGCAATTCCTAGAGCTACCTGCCAGTAGAGATTTTTTTTCCTTTATTTTTCTCCCGCCCCTGCTCAGAGTGGTGGCAGGCAACGGAGAAGATCCGAGGGAGGCCTACCACCATAACAACCCTATGTGTGTGTTAAGTGCCATCAAGTCGCTTCCGACTCATGGTGACCCTACTAATCAGCAAAGCATTTCATAAAATAGCTCAGAGCAAGGCATCTGATCACAACAACCACTTAAGGGAATGAACCTGTCTGTATCCCCCATGAACTTATCGGGGTAACAACGGAATTTGGCCTCCACAGACCACTGAACTCCAGAGCTGGAATCGGTCACAGATTGGTCACAAAGGCTGCTGTGTGCAGGCCTATAGCTACAAGGGCATATAGGGGTAACTGCCCCCTCAAAAATTTGCTGGTTCCTGGTTTGTTTTTTGAAAGAGTCTAGCTCTTTTTGTTGCATAGACACAAAGGGAAATGAGCAAGCAGGTTTTTGTCTGGGAAAGAATGGGAGAGGCGAAGTGGCCAAGAGGCTGGGAGTGAGTCAGTTCACTCCTCTCCAGGCAAACGCATCCATCTCTGCTCTGCTCTTCCTCTTTTGGTCTCTGGCCTCTTTGTTTCTTTTTCTTGTCTTTAAGGTCCGCAGTGACAAGTGAGAATGGTTGGGCAGAAGACTGGAGGGAGACCGATACTTAGGGTTGCCAGGTCCCTCCTCGCCACCGGCAGGAGATTTTTGGGGCGGACCCTGAGGAGGACGGGGTTTGGGGAGGGACTTCAATGCCTTAGAGTCCAATGGCCAAAGCGGCCATTTTCTCCAAGGGTCTGGTTCAGTATAAGGCAGCTTCATGTCTTGTACTTGGGACGGGCAGCGGCTCTCCAGGGGCTCAGGCAGAGGTTTACACATCATTTACTACCCTGATCCTTTTAAATGGAGGTGCCAGGGATTGAACTTGGGACCTTCTGCATGCCAGAGGCTCTACCACTGAGCCACAGCACCTCCCCTAGAGATATGGGTTCTTCTAAAACATCTATGTGTGCCCACTTATGGTAACTACGGGACATGTAAATTGGAGGTGGTGAGGGGCAATAATCTGACACTAAGAAAACAAATTAACCATGCTGGATGAGACCAAGACCGATCAAGTCCAGCAGTCTGTTCACACAGAGGCACAACCTAGAGTGCCTCTAGGAAGCTCACAAATAAGACAACTGCAGCAGCATTATCCTGCCTGTGTTCCACAGCACCTAATATAATAGGCATGCTCCTCTGATCCTGGAGAGAATAGGCATGCATCATGACTAGTATCCCTTTTGTCCAGTAGCCATGGATAGCCAAGCGTGGTGTAGTGGTTAAGTGCGGTGGTTTGGAGTGGTGGGGTCAGATCTGGAGAACCGGGTTTGATTCCCCACTCCTCCTTGTTAGCGGCAGAGGCTAATCTGGTGAACTGGATTTGTTTCCCCACTCCTACACACAAAGCCAGCTGGGTGACCTTGGGAAAGTTACAGCTGTTAGAGCTCTCTCAGCCCCACCTACCCCACAGGGTGTCTGTTGTGGGGAGGGGAAGGGAAGGGGACTGTAAGCTGGTTTGAGTCTCCCTTAAGTGATAGAGAAAGTCAGCATATAAAGACCAACTCTTCTTCTTCTTCCTCCATGAACATGTCCATTCCCGTCTTAAAGCCTACCAAGTTGGCAGCCATCACCACATCCTGGGGCAGAGAGTTCCAAAATTTAACTATGTGCTGTATGAAGAGCACCTCAGTTATAGCTTACATTTGTGTGTGTGTGTTGCCATCAAGTCGCTTCATGGCGACCCTATGAATGAAAGTCCTCCAAAATGTCCTATCTTTGACAGCCTTGCTCAGATCTTGCAAATTGAAGGCTGTGGCTTCCTTTATTGAGTCAAACCATCTCTTGTTGGGTCTTCCTCTTTTCCTGCTGCCCTCAACTTTTCCTAGCATGACTGTCTTTTCCAGTAACTCTTGTCATCTCATGACGTGATCAAAATACGATAGCCCCAGTGTAGTCATTTTAGCTTCTAGGGTCAGTTCAGGCTTGATTTGATCTATAACCCACTGATTTGTTTTTTGGCAGTTCACGGAATCCGTAACACTCTCCTCCAACACCACATTTCAAAGGAATCTATTTTCTTCCTATCAGCTTTCTTCACTGTCCAGTTTTCACACCCATACATAGTAATAGGGAATACGATGGCATGAATTAATCTAGTCTTGGTGGCCAGTGACACATCCTTACACTTCAAAATCTTTTCTAGCTCCTTCATGGCTGCCCTTCCCAGTCTCAATCTCCTTCTGATTTCTTGGCTGCAGTCTCCCTTTTGGTTGATGGTGGAGCCAAGGAATAGAAAGTCTTGAACAATTTCAATTTCCTCATTGTCAACCTTAAAGTTGTGTAATTCTCCTGTAGTCATTACTTTTGTTTTCTTGATGTTCAGCTGTAGTCCTGCTTTCGCACTTTCTCTTTTAACTTTCAGCAGTAGTCGTTTCAAATCTTCACTATTATAGCTTACATTTAGGTATATAGTATATCTCAGCTGTAGTATACCATAGTATAGTAAGCTACAGTATACTATAGCTAAATGTAAGCTATAGTATAGCTTATATTTAGGTAAAGGTAAAGGTCCCCTGTGCAAGCATTGGGTCATTCCTGACCCATGGGGTGACGTCACATCCCGGCGTTTACTAGGCAGACTATGTTTACGGGGTGGTTTGCCAGTGCCTTCCCCAGTCATCTTCCCTTTACCCCCAGCAAGCTGGGTACTCATTTTACCATCCTCGGAAAGATGGAAGGCTGAGTCAACCTTGAGCTGGCTACCTGAAACTGACTCCCATCAGGATCAAACTCAGGTTGTGAGCAGAGCTTCTGACTATAGTACTGCAGTTTACCAATCTGCGCCACGGGGCTTAAATTTAGTATACAGTTAATTTCCTTATTTTGTAGCCTCCCATTCGTTTCTACCACAGATCCTTCTCACATTAAACACAAAAGCCCCCTGAAAAAACAAATACACCAGATTGAACACAGGCAAGCAGCTGTCACCTTGGGACACATAATTCTGTGAAGCAGCCCTCTGTCATATGTCACGCATTCGCACATATAGCTCCCCAGCTCGCTCTGAACGCGTTGCGCACTTACCCCGAGAAATATGTTTTTCGAGGAGTCAAATCCTGCTGCGAAGATTCTGGCCGTATATGGCGCATTCCTATCACAGACAATTCGGCATGCAAACCTGGAGATCGTGCTTTGGGTGATCTGCGTTTCGTCGCTGTTCTGGCTGCCGGAAATCGTATCTGTCACGACAAAGTCTATCGGGCTCTCTGTTGATCTGCCAACCTGAAAGCATGAAAAATATGCCTCTTAGGGAAAGTTCTTACGCCCTGTGAAGAAACTCCTTCAAAATTAGCCAAACAAGGAAAATGTTTAACATTACTGATGCAGGCTAGGTTCAAGATCTATGGGTAATTTAAATATTCAGGTTAGGCAATTATTTACAAAGCTTTTACACCTGCAACAGCGGACACATCCCACGCAATCTGCCGTTCTTTGCCTACACGGAGAAAATCAGTGCATGCCACCTCTAGTCTAAAGTGGAAATCTCTTAAGCAGCACTTACAAATTACCGGTAGCTCACCGCACATGGAGCAGGGAGGGGGAATTAACACGAGTGAGCCTGCAGGCTTGTTCACCTCCGTGGCATTTTTTGACGTTCCTTGAACCAAGCTGAGGTCCTTTGTAACATCCTTAAAAGAACAACCACCATGTCCCCTGCCTTCTTTGCTCAAAGTAAAATCTTGCCTTGCGGCCCTCAACCTTCATTATCCCTGCAGCTCACTTGAATCTTTCCAGTTTGTCATTCTACCTCTGCAACTGTTTCGCAGAGAGAATCGCTGAACTCCAAACCCAAGAGAGAGTAAGGCCTAGGGCTTCTGATCATCTACCTTTCCTAGGGCGCAAATCCACATCTGTGCTAGAAGAAGAGTTGGTTTTTATATGTTGACTTTCTCTACCACTTAAGGGAGACTTAAACCGCCCTACAATCACCTTCCCTCCCCTGCCCACAACAGACACCCTGTGAGGTAGGTGGGGGCTGAGAGAGCTCTAAGAGAGCTGTGACTAGCCCAAGGTCACCCAGCTGGCTTCGTGTGGAGGAGTGGGGAAACAAATCCAGTTCACCAGATTAGCCTCCGCTGCTCATGTAGAGGGGTGGGGAATCAAACCCGGTTCTCCAGGTCAAAGTCCACCGCTCCAAAGCATCGCTCTGAACCACCACGCTACGCTGGCTCGCAAATAGATGGAGAAGCATACATATTGTTCACAAGCCTAGCGCGAGTAGTTCTGGAAGCTGGAAATGTAAAAACATCATCCATGAAGCATGTGAGTGTGGAGGAGGAGAACCTTGGGATTGTCATCAGAACTGCCGCTTTGTTAACGTTGCTCTGTCTCATACCTGTGTGTGTGTTTATGTTTGCGTGTTATGCACTCAAGTCGCTTCCAACTTATGGTGACCCTGTGAATTAATGACCCGCAAAATGTCCTGTAGTTAGCATCCTTGCTCAGGTCTCGCGAACAGAAGACTGTGGCTTCCTGGACTGAGTCAAGACTCGCATCTCATGTTGGGTCTTCTTCTTTTCCTGTTCACCAGATTAGCCTCCGCCGCTCACATGGAGGAGTGGGGAATCAAACCCAGTTCTCCAGGTCCGAGTATGCCTGCTAGCACCCAGCCACATGTTGCTTCTTTCCTGTATTAACTCATAACCTTTTGTCATTATGGGGTTTTTATTTCATGAGCCAGTTTCATCAGACAGTACCCGTTTAGCTCATTATCTAAAATCATCTGAGGGATAACTAAAAAAGCATATAAATCCAAGGGGGTGGATTCCTCCGTGACCCTTCCCCAGAGTGGGAAACTTTGGATACCAATTCTTTGCCCAGTCAGACTGCATGCACAAAAACTGTTCCTCGCCTCAAGCGGAGATTATTCCAAGTTTTCGCCCTCACTTTCCATTACCTAGGTGTGTTGTATGACTGCACACCTTTGCCTGCACACATCTGCCTGAGACAGGAGTGGGTACTACCAAGCAAATCATCTTGGTCTACCTTTGCTCTAACTGGTATTTCCCTTGGCTAAGGCTGCAAGATTCTGAAGTGTAAGGATCTGTCACTGGCCACCAAGATTAAGTTAATTCATGCCATCGTATTCCCTATTACTATTTATGGGTAATTCATGCTAGGAAAAATTGAGGGCAGCAGGAAAAGAGGAAGACCCAACAAGAGATGGATTGACTCAATAAAGGAAGCCACAGCCTTCAATTTGCAAGATCTGAGCAAGGCTGTCAAAGATAGGACATTTTGGAGGACACTGATTCATAGGGTCGCCATGAGTCGGAAGCGACTTGACGGCACTTAACACACACACATTTATGGGTGTGAAAGCTGGACAATGAAGAAAGCTGATAGGACAAAAGTAGATTCCTTTGAAATGTGGTGTTGGAGGAGAGTGTGACGGATACCATGGACCGCCAAAAAGAAAAAAACAAATCAGTGGGTTCTAGATCAAATCAAGCCTGAACTGACCCTAGAATCTAGAATGACTAAACGGAGGTACTTTGGTCACTTTATGAGAAGACAAGAGTCACTGGGAAAGACAGTCATGCTAGGAAAAGTTGAGGACAGCAGGAAAAGAGGAAGACCCAACAAGAGATGGATTGACCCAATAAAGGAAGCCACAGCCCTCAATTTGCAAGATCTGAGCAAGGCTGTCAAAGATAGGACATTTTGGAGGACTTTGATTCATAGGGTTGCCATGAGTTAGAAGCGACTTGAGGGCACTTAACACACACAAGGCTGCATCACCAAGGACAAAACCTATATTCTAAAACAGTAGCGAGTTCCAGTAGTTAGGTATGAGCTATTCAAAGCATTACTCACATCACGTTGAGAAATGAATGAAGAAATGTATTTGACTAGACAACTGCTTCAAATGAATGTACGATTATGTCCTTTACATTAATTTATGAGGGACTCTCTATGTGTGGAAGACGAGGGATATTCATTTTTCAAATAAATAAAAATAGGCAAAAGTTGCATGAAGTTCAAGCAGTAGCATGTACAAGAGAGCCAGCGTGGCATAGCGGTTAAGAGCGGCGGACTCTAATTTGGAGAACCGGGTTCGATTCCCCACTCCTCCACATGAAACCTGCTGGGTGATCTTGAGCTAGTCACAGCTCTGTTAGAGCCTCACCTACCTCACAAGGTGTCTGTTGTGGGGAGAGGAAGAGAAGGAGATTATAAGCCGGTTTGATCCTCCTTTAAAAAGGTTGAGAAAATCGGCATATAAAAACCAACTCTTCTTCTTCTCCATCACCCCCACCCACCCCGAATAGATGCTCTTACATTGCAATTTCACTTCCCTAAAGGTTACAAAAGTATGTATTTTTCCGAATCCGAGCATTTGAAAAGCATCGCCTCCACAAAATTAGCACTGAAAAGGTCCTGGATTACTTTTAAGACTGACATTCTAGCCAGGTGCAATACGGCACCATCGTGACCTTTAATAAATGTTAAGAAAGGATTAAAAAAAAAAAAAACAGTGAGAGAGATATCCACAATATGGCCACACAAAATATTCAAGGATCCAGCCATCTGTGAAATATTTTCCTTCTGAATAATATGACTCGGCACCCGGGTGCAGGGAGAAGTCAAAGTTGCATGTAAAGGTTCTCTTATAAAAGCAGCCACACCAGTGCAGGTTATTGCATAAACCCTATTATCCGTTTTGTTCAGCTGGGAGAAAGATCATGATGGCCAGAGAGTGGAACAAATAGATGGCAGGCGCTGAGCTCCTGTTACCGCTTTTAACTTTTACTCAATGATATATACGTTCCTCCTGCCCTTGAAGAAACAAATCTTTATCTCTGGGAGCTGTGCCAACAGCAGCTGACCCAATATTGTGAGTTTCCTGGAGAGCAAGGAAATCAAGAAGCTTGAGGCTCTGGATTCTGTGTGTAGTGTAGTGGTTAAGTGTAGCGTGGTGTAGTGGTTAAGAGCAGTGGTTTGGAAGCGGTGGACTCTGATCTGGAGAACTGGGTTTGACTCCGACCCATGAGCGGCGGAGGCTAATCTGGTGAACTGGATTTGTTTCCCCGCTCCTACACATGAAGCCAGCTGGGTGACCTTGAGCTAGTCACACTCTCTCAGCCTCACCTACCTCACAGGGTGTATGTTTCGGGGAAGGAAAGGTGGTTGTAAGCTGGTTTGATTCTTCCTTACGCGGTAGAGAAAGTCGGCATATAAAAACCAACTCTTTTTCTTCCCGGCCACAACTACCAAGAGCCTGACTGAAAGTCTCTTGGGGCTACTGTCAACGCATTTTGCAAACTTTCCTCCCACGTCTTGAACATCACTTTGTATTTTCAGTAGAAGCTGGCATTCTTTAAAAGCCCAAGTCTGTACAGAATTCCAACCTCCTTACTGCAGGACTCCTGCATCTATATTGTGGATACCTGTGAGCAGCCCCGGAGGCTCCTAAGCCTCTCATATTGGCGATGCCAAGAAGGTGCAAATCTGGCCTGTGTGCAGTTCTGGAGGCCTCGCTTCAAAAAGGACGTGGACAGAATGGAGCGGGTGCAGAGGAGAGCGGCGAGGATGATCAGGGGCCTGGAGACCAAGCCCTATGAGGAAAGGCTGAGGGAGTTGGGAATGTTCAGTCTGGAGGTTGAGGGTGGGCATGATTGCTCTCTTTAAGTATTTGAAGGGCTGTCATTTAGAGGAGGGCAGGGGCTAGGACTCACAATAATGGCTTTAAATTGCAGGCGGAGAGGTACCGGCTAGGTATCAGGGAAAACGTTTTTTACAGTAAGAGTTGTTCAACAGTGGAATCGGCTGACTAGGGAGGTGGTGAGCTCCCCCTCACTGGCAGTCTTTAAGCAGAGGATGGGCAAACACTTGTCAGGGATGCTTTAGGCTGATCCTGCATTGAGCAGGGGGTTGGACTAGATGGCCTCTATGGCCCCTTCCATCCCTATGGTTCTAATGATCCTACAACCATGGCTGGACATGAGGCAGCATAAGAACCAAAGAAAAGCCATTCTGGATCAGACCAAGGTCCATCAAGTCCAACAGTCTCTTCATACAGTGGCCACCCAGGTGCCTCTAGGAAGCCCACAAACAAGACGAATGCAGCAGCATTCTCCTGCCTGTGTTCCAAAGCACCTAGTATTATAGGCTTGCTCCTCTGATACTGTAGAGAATAGGTATGCATCATGACTAGTAGCCATTTTGACTAGTAGCCATGGATAGCCCTCTCCTCCATGAATCTGTCTACTCCCCTCTTCAAGCCTTCTGTAAGCTCTTGACCCAAAGAACCAGAAATCACCACAGAGACACTTAGAATCCAAGCAGATGGCTTTTACTGGTCAAATAGGCAATACAGTGCATTGAGAATAAGATGACAGCTATGAGTGACTTGCTCGTTAGTTGGCAATATAAAGCTTGAAAACGGCGGGAGATTACAAAGCACACAAAGCATAAACAGAGCACACTTTCCCAGGAGTAGCGTTCCCAGGCTTTGGTATGTGGAGCCGTCCTTGAAGTCTGGACGGTTCAGCAGAGGAACAGAGGCAACATAGAAACCGAGATAACAGCCTGAAATCCTGCTCCCCTTAAGGCCCCCTCCCATCCTGCAAGGGGGCTGGCCTGTCTGGGTAGGCAAAGTGAAAGGCGTTGACGAGTTTGGGAGCGGAGACATCTCGTGCGCGAACCCATTCGTCATAGGCAGGGGGGAAGTGTTTCCAGCGGACCAAGTATTGCAAGACCCCACGGTGAATACGGGAGTCTAGGATTTTGGAGACCTCGAAATGTTCTTCCCCCACCACCATTATGGGCTGTTCAGGAGGCAGTTCTGGATGCCATTGCTGAGAAGCAAAATGGGGTTTCAGGAGGCTGATGTGGAAAACGGGGTGCACACGCCTTAAGGTTTTTGGGAGAGATAGTTCCACCGTGACAGGATTTATGATGCGAGTGATGGGGAATGGGCCAATGTACTTAGCATTGAGCTTATGGCACGGACGGGTGGAACGCAGGTTTTTAGTGGATAGGTATACCAGGTTACCCACTTGTAGATCTCCACCGGGGGACCGATGTTTATCAGCCTGTGCTTTGTATTTGCGCTTGGCTCGGTCAAGGTTGCTAATCAGCCAGGGCCATGTGGTGCAGAGGGTGTGTGCCCAAGAGGCAATGTCGGTATCCCCCTCCCCCTCCAAATCTTCTACTGGGGTGATAGGACCGAAGTCCTGTCCATATATTGCATAAAACGGGCTGAAACCAGTGGACTGATGTACAGCATTATTGTAAGCATATTCTGCAAAAGGTAACAGTTCTACCCAGTTATCTTGGTGGTAATTGACATAACAGCGCAAATAACATTCAAGTACAGCATTAACACGTTCGGTTTGGCCATCCGTTTGGGGATGGTACGCACTAGATGATCCCTGCTCCACCCCCACCAATTTGAGAAAAGCTTTCCAAAACTTTGCAACAAAACTACTGCCGCGGTTGCAGATTATCATGCGCGGAAACGAATGTAATCTAAAGACATGTGACACGAAGAGGCGGGCCAATTTCTGAGCGGAGGGGATCCCCGCACACGGAACCAAATGTATTTGCTTAGAAAATAAGTCAGTGATAACCCATAAAACAGTTTTTCCCCCGCTGAGAGGGAGATCCGTCATAAAATCCATAGCAATTACTTCCCAGGGTTTGGAGGGTGTTTCAAGTGGTTGCAGTTGTCCTGGGGGCTTGCCTTGAGACCGCTTGACTGTGGCGCAAACAGGACAGCTGCGAATAAAAGAGTCAATATCAGAACGCATTCCCCCCCACCAAAATTGTCTGTGCAACAGGTGAAGGGTCTTTAGGAACCCAAAGTGTCCAGCGGTCTTTACTCCATGGGCCGAGTGTAAGACGTCTTTTCGGAGAGCTTTGGGTACATACAATTTCGAGTCTTTGTACCAAGAGCCTCCTTGTTCGATTACACCAGGAGGCAGGGTTTGATTAGAGTGTTCCATAAGGCAGTGTTCCCGAAGGGACTTTAAGAAAGAATCGGAGACGGGAACCCCCCCCCTTGTTTAAAGGGGCAGTAGGAGCAGTTAGGGGGGCTTACGTGCTGCAGTGCGCAGACTGCAGGCGGCTGGGCGGCCAGCTGGGTTGGAGGAGCTGGAGCGTCGGTCATCGTGGTTTTTCGTTGCGGAGGCAGCTGGGCAGCCGGTAAGGTTGGAGGAGTTTGCACGCTGGTGACTGTGTTGTCGCTGGGGCAGCGTTTGGGATCGAGTTTGTACAGCCAATACGGGTAGGGCTTCCCGTTGTGCGGGCGTAAATAAAGAGTCTGTTGGCCGATCGAGTTTCGTCGGGTATTGAGGCAATCGGGAGAGAGCGTCCGCGAGAACGTTTTGTTTTCCTGGAACATGCTTCAGGACAAAACGAAACTGAGCAAAGAATTCCGCCCAACGCTGTTGTTTCGCGGATAACTTATGGGTCCCTGTGAGGGCGGCTAGATTCTTGTGATCGGTCCAAACTTCGAAGGGAACTTTAGACCCTTCCAGGAATTGTCGCCATAGAGTAAGTGCATGGTGAACAGCTGAGGCTTCTTTCTCCCAAATGGGCCAGTTCAATTGGGAGTGCGCAAATTTTTTAGAGAAGTAAGCGCAGGGGTGAAGGAGACCATCCGGTCCTCTTTGCAGTAGGGGCCCCCCCATAGCTACGTCGGAGGCATCGACTTGCACAATGAACATTCGGTTAGGGTCTGGGTGCCATAGCACAGGTTCTGATGTGAAAAGGCGTTTGGGGGCTACAAAGGCGGTCTGGCATTATCTTAGTATCTTAGCGGAGGGCAATGTGGCAGAGTTCTCTTTACCTTTGGTTTTCAGAAGGTCGGTGATGGGCAGTGCTATTTGGGCGAAGTTAGGAATAAATCCGCGGTAGAAATTAGCAAAGCCCAGAAACTGTTGTACTTGCTTGCGGTTGGAGGGAGGTGTCCAATCGAGGACGGAACGGACTTTGGCCGGGTCCATGCTAAGGCCATGGTGGGAGATTATATATCCCAAGAAAGTTATTTTGCTCTGGTGAAATTCGCATTTAGACAGTTTTGCAAAGAGCTGGTGGTTGCGTAGGCGGTGTAGAACTTCTCGGACCAATGTGACGTGCTCGTCCATGGTTTTTGAATAAATAAGAATGTCGTCTAAATAAACCACCACCCCGCGGTATAGTAAATCATGAAGGATTTCGTTGATGAGTTGCATGAAGACCCCCGGGGCCCCTTTTAACCCGAAGGGCATCACAAGGAATTCAAACATTCCAAAGCAGCTAGAGAAGGCAGTGAGGGGTTCGTCCCCCTCGCAGATACGGACGCGGTAGTAGGCTTCTACTAGGTCCAATTTAGAGAAAATACGTCCCTCTTGCAGTTGTCCCAAAATATCTGAAATTAGTGGTATAGGATAGGCGTTGGCTTGAGTAACTGCATTGAGTTTTCTGAAGTCAATGCAGAGGCGTAGGTCGCCCTCCTTTTTTCAGATGAAAAACGCGGGGGCTGAGTTGGGAGCATTCGAGGGGCGAATGAACCCTCTGGCAAGGTTTTTGTCTAAAAAGTCCCGTAGTACAGTGCGCTCGGAAGTGCTCATAGGGTAGATTTTACTCTTGGTTAGTGTGCAGTCCTTCACCACTTCAATTGCACAGTCAGTGGTCTGGTGGGGGGGTAAGGCATCACATTCTTTAATGTTGAAGACATCCGCAAAGTCCTGGTATACAGGAGGGAGGGATGGCGGTGATGGGACATCGGAGATTAATGCTGGAGCGGGTGGAGATTGTAGCGCAACTTGTTGCCGGTGCTGGTCGCATTTGGGGTTGGCAAAGGAGATCGTGTTCGTCTCCCAGTCTATACTGGGACAATGACCTTTAATCCAGTTAATTCCCAGAACCACTTCAAATCAGATAGGGGCTATGGTAAAGTCTATTTGCTCCCAGTGGGAGCCAATTCCCATCGCCACCCCTTTGGTGCGATGATCAACTGGGCCCCCCTGGAAATGGCTCCCGTCCATTTGGGCAAATTGGACGGGGGCTGGTAAAGCCTCGGACTCGACTTTGAGTGCTGCAAATGTGGCTTCGTTTATGAGAGTGCGACTGCAACCGGAGTCAATGAGTGCCTTAACGGGTAGTTGGGGACCACCTTCATGGTGTTGTAAAATTGCGTCCACATAAACGGTGGTTTCTACTTCCTTTACTTTAGTGGGAGCATTCGGTTTAGCAGGAGAATCTGCAGCGGTCTGTGGAGACGCTCCACTCACCACAGACCGGAGCCGTTTTTTGACAAATCAAGGGGGGATTCCAGGTTTAAAGCCGGAGAATTCCATGGGTTCTCTTCATCAGAAGAGGGAAAGTTGTCCCCCAATGGGGCACTTGTAATCCGAGACCCGGCGGGGTCATTCGATGTAGGCAGGATGGCTGAGTCTCCAGCGTGAAGTGCAGAGGGTGTGGGTCTTCCCGGCGCTGCGCTGAGGGTGGCCACGGTGCCTCTGCGTTGTGGTCGTCCTCTGGCTCGGGTTGTCGTGCTGGGATGAAAGGGTTCAGGGCGGTATGGGCAGACTGCTGCAAAGTGGCCCATTTCCCCACAAATGAGGCAGGCACCTCTTTGAAATCGGGTTTCGCGATCCTGGGGTGGACGCGCAGGTTTTCGTGGATTGGGGGGTGGTGCCTTGGGCTGGGGCTTTTGGACGCTTTTCTCCTTGTGTTTTTGGCGGACAAGGGAAATAAAGCGTCGGCGGCTTTCCACCTCTTCGGCTAATAGAATCCAATCCTCAAGAGTTTCGGGATCACCCCGCATGTACGACCAGTTCAGAACGTCAGGGAGTAAGGCTTCCCTGAAATGGTGAATTAGGGTGGCTTCGGGCCAGCCCACAATCTTGCTTGCCAGTCTTTGAAATTCATCGGCAAATTCTCGAACTGGAGTAGAGCCTTGTCTTAGTTGTAACAGTTCCGCTTTGGCTCGTTCCCCCAAAAAGGGGTCCTCAAACCTCCTCCGTAGAGCAGTCATGAAATTGTTGAGGGAACGGATAGAGCGGGATCGGGTGTCGAATTGGAGGACCATCCAGTCGGCTGCTTTACCTGTCAAAAGGGAAGCCACATAGCGCACCCGGCTGTCCTCTGTAGGGAAAAACTGTCCTTGTTCTCGCATATAGCTGTCCACTTGATGCAAGAAACAGGGTAGGGTTTCAAGAGATCCATCGTACGTAGTTTTCAATTTGAGTTGTTTCCAAGGACCGGGCATAGGCTGACCCGGTTGCACGGGTGGGCCGGGTGCAGGTAAAACGGGACCTCCGGGAGGCGGAGGTGGCGCAGGTACATTAGCGGGTGGTTGGACTGGCACCCCCTGACCCGGTATTGGGACGGGCTGTGCCTGGGCTATCAGGGCTTGCTGTAACTGCCTGTTGTCCTAAAGCATACGTTCCATTAACTCTTGGAGCTGATCAACACGGTCGGATAGCTCTCGATTTTGGGCTCGTAAGAGGTGAACATCTTCTCTTGGGCCACCAGTACGATGAGGTTTACTTGTCCGAAAACTCGTGGCCCATTGAGAACTGTCCCCATATAGGTCCTCTTCCTCAGACTCTCCGGAGTCTTGGCGTCGGTCTGCAAGGCGGCGTGCGCGTTGGGTCGTGCGAGACGGGGCAAATACCAGGGAAAAAGACAGACCTAACGGATGGTCGCTCCTTACAGTGTCCTTGGGGCGACTGCCTGTCCGCGCCCGATCCGCAGCCAACTGTAACTCCTTATCCCTTGCGGCCTGAGCCTCGGCTGCCGCCTTAGCCGCTTCAGCAGCTTCTTTATCCGCGAGAACCTTTTCGTTTTCAAGTCTCAGGGCTGCAGCTGCGGTAACATGCGGTAAAAGTTCCGTTTCCAGGAGTGTGAGTATGGGGTCGGGTTCCCCGCCCAGCAATGGTTGTATTCGAACTGCAATCGCGGGTGCATCGGCCCCAAACGTCGAGGCCAAACGTTGGGCCAAGGTGGCTACCGGGGTATCCTTTGTACAATCTGCAAAGAGGAGAGCCGTATGGATAGCGACCCGCGTGGCTTCAGCTTGACAGCTGGCTGCATCGGGTATCAGGGAAAAACCTTCCGGCGCGGTTCCTGCCATGGCACCTTTTCCCAGGGCAACAGGACGCGTTAGGGCCGTGGATGGGAGAGTCTCCCGGGCAATAAGTTTGTCCAATAATCCGGTTAGTACTTGGAAGTCCTCAGTTGCCAGCCGGGCATCATCCAGCAACTGATCAAAATCTTGGAGGTCTAAACGAGTATTAGTATCCTCCGACGTTAACATCCAGAGAACTCTCACTAGAGATTGCCACTGTGTCTGTACCAGTCCCCTCAAGCGGCAAACCTCTAGGTTAGTCCTAAAGAGTTCAGTGACTATGTCCTGTAGAAGGGTAGGATCCTCAAATGAGGACTCCAGGGTTCCAAGAAGGAGTAGTCACGGTTCACTCGGAGAGCGATCTCCTAGCTCCCATCCGAGTGGCAGGCGAACCCTCCAGGGCTCCAACCTGGCTAGGGGATCGTTGAAGAAGGGTTGTAATTATGTTAGCTGTCATAATGTAAGCTCTTGACCCAAAGAACCAGAAATCACCACAGAGACACTTAGAATCCAAGCAGATGGCTTTTACTGGTCAAATAGGCAATACAGTGCATTGAGAATAAGATGACAGCTATGAGTGACTTGCTCGTTAGTTGGCAATATAAAGCTTGAAAACGGCGGGAGATTACAAAGCACACAAAGCATAAACAGAGCACACTTTCCCAGGAGTAGCGTTCCCAGGCTTTGGTATGTGGAGCCGTCCTTGAAGTCTGGACGGTTCAGCAGAGGAACAGAGGCAACATAGAAACCGAGATAACAGCCTGACACCTTCCAAGTTGGCAGCCATCCCCACATCCTGGGGCAAGGAGTGTCACAGCTTAACTAGGCATTGTGCGAAGAAATACTTCCTTTTATCTGTTTTGAATCTCTCACCCTCCAGCTTCAACAGATGACTCCACATTATGAGGGAGAAAAGCTTCTCCCTGTCCACTCTCTCCAAACCATGCATAATTTTATAGACCTCTACCATGTCTCCCCTTAACCGCCTTCTTTCCAAGCTAAACAGCCTAAGCATTTTAACCGCTCCTCATAGGGCAGTTGCTCTAGTCCCCTGATCATTCTGGTTGCTTTTTTTCTGCACCTTCTCAAACTCTGCAATATCCCTTTTTCAGGTGTGGTGACCAGAACTGTACACAGTATTCCAAGTGTGATCTCACCATAGATTTGTACAAGGGCAGTATGATAACAAAGGACAAGCAGGAGATTGGTAATGACAGAAGTCTGTTATATGTGCTTCAACAACACATAGTTGTGGCCAAAGATAGCACCACTGCATCCAATATATAAAAGGGGGAAAAGCTGAAATCCATATCCTGTATAAATAATGCAAAACCATTCCTACGTGAATGAAGATCTAAAACTGAATTAACCTACTTGTTTTTGGTGGTTCCTGGGAAAACCCAATAATCTATTTGTGTGTCTCTGAAACTCCATATATTTACCACTAAATTAACTTACTATTGAAAGAGATGGAGAAAACATTTATACCTGAACGAAAGGTGTCAATAATGCAGTCCCTGCTAGATCCCGCTGTGAGAGCTTTCGAAAGAGTAATAACGGGACAGCCTGGTCAAGAGGAGAAGCCTGAAGAGGAGAAGACTGAGAGGGGATATGATAACCATGTTCAAGTACTTGAAGGGCTGTCATATAGAGGAGGGTGCCGAGTTGTTTTCTGTTGCTCAAGGTCGGACCAGAACCAACGGGTTGAAATTAAATCAAAAGAGTGTCCGTCTAGACATTAGAAAGAATTTTCTAAAAGTTAGAGCGGTTCCTCAGTGGAACAGACTTCCATGGGAGGTAGTAAGCTCTCCTTTCCTGGAGGTTTTTAAGAAGAGGTTAGATGGCCATCTGTCAGCAATGCTGATTCTGTGACCTTAGGCAGATGATGAGAGGGAGGGCATCTTGGCCATCTTCTGGTCACTAGGGGTGTGGGGGGGAGGTAGTTGTGAATTTCCTGCATTGTGCAGGGGGTTGGACTTGATGGCCCTGGTGGTCCCTTCCAACTCTATGATTCTATGAGATTGTTTGCGGACGGTCCACAAAGTTGTCTTTGCTCTTCCGTCAACAACAAAACCTGGCGTTGAATTTCAAAAGCGTAACCGACTGAACAAAAAAGGGGATGTAATAGCTCAAAGTGGGGCAGACACTGTAGGGAGAAACCTGCATTCATTATTCAGAATGCCTGTAACATGAGGAATGCTTCAAATTTCCTACATGGAAAGCAGTCGCCTATTGGGGGGGGGAGTGCTCAAACTGAATGCAGGTTGTCACGTGTGATAACTGTGCGCAATTCCGCTGCACAGCACGAACATGAGCCAGTAAGCCAGTCGAACCACACTTCCGAGCATGCATAAATGGTGCAAAAGGGCCCATGTTGAAATCTATACGTGGAACTGCATGCCTTTTTGCTACACTGAAGCCACAAACTTCAGCAAACCAGAAAACGTGACTCTCATGCACAGAGCATACTGAATCTCGTGCGTGTAACAAGCTCTACAATCAAACGAACAACATCCAGGAATACACTAGATATCTAGGACACATGAACACATGAAGCTGCCTAAACCCGAATCAGACCCTTGGTCGATCAAAGACAGTACTGTCTACTCAGACCAGCAGCAGCTCTCCAGGGTCTCAGGCTGAGGTCTTTCACATTATCTACTTGCCTGGTCTCTTTACATGGAGATGCCGGGGATTGAACCTGGAACCTTCTGCAAGCCAAGCAGAGGTTCTACCGCTGAGCCACGGCCACTCCCCATGATTTCTCTGCACACAGCTATAGTGTCAGAGTGGACTACCCATTTAATTCAGCCATACACGCAGAGGACACGCTACTACAAAACACATTTCAGCAGCAGATTGCAGCCGCAGCTTTTAGGTAACATAAATGCACTTACCTGAAACATATCGGTATCTTTGTCATGGGTATACTCCACTATGACTGTCTGGTTTCTGGACAGTGTGTAAGAGATACTGTGCTGCCCTTTACAGCTGATGGCCTGGGGAATAAAACAGTTCCTGTTTTATTTCGGCAATGCATCAGTCAAAAGGAAAAAGCATTATTGTTACTACAGCATTTGCAAACGTTTCTACAAGCCCTGCTAAGTCCTCCCAGTGGACGCTTCAATTTGATTATTCCATTTTACAGCCAAGTGCCTAAGTGAAGGATAACTCCTATTTCAGTTACGCTAGAAACAGCTCGCACTAAAACCAAAACTTCTTTAAGTCTTTAAAGCGCCTCAAGACTCCGGTTTATTTTTGCTCCAATGTGCTAATGCACGTGGCCCCTCTGGAATTATTTGTTACACCAAAAAAGCAAACTGGCGACCCTCTAGGTAAAAATGAACGGGGTCATTCTCCTGGCACAGTGGTTCTTACTTACACAGGAAACGCTATAACTGTTATTTTTAAAAGACAAGTTTTATGCTTTGGATTTATTAGAGCAGCAGTTTTGGTCTTGTCTCAGCCCCACCACAGAATTTTCTGAAAACATCCCTCTAGAACAGGGATGTCAAACATAAGGCCCATGGGCTGAAATCAGCCCCTTGACAGTTCTTACAGAGAGCCAGCGAGGTGTAGTGGTTAAGAGCCGTGGTTTGGAACGGTGGAGTCTGATCTGGAGAACCGGGTTTGATCCCCCACTCCTCCACATGAGCGGCGGAGGCTAATCTGGTGAACTGGGTTGGTTTCCCCACCCCTACACATGAAGCCAGCTGGGTGACCTTGGGCTAGTCACAGTTCTCTCAGCCCCACCACCTACCTCACAGGCTGTCTGTTGTGGGGAGGGGAAGGTGATTGTAAGCCGGTATGATTCTCCCTTTAGCCGGTATGATTCTCTTCCTCTTCTGCAGCCTGCGAGCCAGCAAAGTCAGCAACCCCCCCCCCCCATCAATTTGGGCTCTCTCATACTTCTGTGTGCGTGTATGTTTGTGTGTTGTGTGCCCAAGTCGCTTCCAACTTATGGCGACCCTGTGAATTAATGACCTACAAAATGTCCTATTGTTTGTATCCTTGCTCAGGTCTTGCAAAACAGAAGGCTGTGGCTTCCTGGACTGAGTCAGACTCGCATCTCATGTTGGGTCTTCCTCTTTTCCTGCTGACTTCAACCTTTCTGAGCCCTAACCGTCTTTTCCAGAGAGTCTTCTCTTGTCGTGATAAGACCAAAGAACAATAGCCTGAGTTCAGTATTTTAGCTTCTAGGGAGAATTTAGGCTTGATTTCATTTGACTGTACGGACGCGTGTCTAAAATTAATTTACCAGATTACTGCTACATTACATGACTTCAGTAAACCTGGGAAGCGAAACTGATCTGTGTTGCCAATACAGCTATTAAGTGCAATTTTCTAGTAGCCTTTAGCAAAAAAAATAATGTCGCCATGGAAACCTCATGGGCGTCATGAGTGCTCAGTAGGTAGCCCCTTCTCAAGCAGAATATTAAAAACAGTTCAGATGAAAAAAAGAACTCCAGGTTTCCCCATCAATGCTTTGTTGAATCACACACCTGGCCTTCAGTCCTTCTTTTGCAAACAGAGAAATTATGATTTATATGAGCAGGTTGAGGTCTACAGCAGAATCTCAGCTGAGTAGGCATGTTTTTCAGGCCCTTTCCCAACCCACAGCTAATTTCACTTTGCAGAACAAGAAGAGTGGGTAATTACTGTAAAGTCAGGCAAATGACTCATTCTGTTCTGTGAACTTTCTGGCGGTGCCAACAGATCACAACGGGCAGCCGTGATAGTCTGTCCCTAGCAGAAGAAAAGAGCAAGAGTCCAGTAGCACCTTAAAGACTAACAACATTTCTGGCAGGGTATGGGCTTTCGTGAGCCACTGTTCACTTCTGTGGGTATCTGAAGAAGAGAGCTGTGACTCATGAAAGCTCATGTGTGTGTGTGTGTTAAGTGCCGTCAATTTGCTTCTGACTCATGGCGAGTTGGCGACCCTATGAATCAATGTCCTCCAAAGTGTCCTATCTTTGACAGCCTTGTTCAGATTTTGAAAACTGAGGGCTGTGGTTTCCTTGATTGAGTCAATCCATCTCTTGGTGGGTCTTCCTCTTTTCCTGCTGCCGTCAACTTTTCCTAGCATGACTGTCTTTTCCAGTGACTCTTGTCTTCACATAATGTGACCAAAATATGACAGCCTCAGTTTAGTCATTTTAGCTTCTAGGGTCAGTTCAGTCTTGGTTTGATCTAGAACCCACTGGGTTTTTTTTTGGGGGGGGGTTGGCACTCCACAGTATCCATAACACTCCCCTCCAACACCACATTTCAAAGGAATCTATTTTCTTCCTATCAGCTTTCTTCACTGTCCAGTTTTCACACCCATACATAGTAATAGGGAATACGATGGCATTAATTAATCTAGTCTTGGTGGCCAGTGACACATCCTTACACTTCAGAATCTTTTCTAGCTCCTTCATGGCTGCCTTTCCCAGTCTCAATCGCCTTCTGATTTCTTGGCTGCAGTCTCCCTTTTGGTTGATGATGGAGCCATACCCTACCAGAAATTTTGTTAGCAAACAATGGAGCCAAGCAAGATGGGGAAAAGATACTGTGGGGACAAAAACCGCCTAGGAAATGTCCTCTTGTGAAAGTATGGGTTTTTTTAAACGTAAGACAATCTACAGCATTAGAAAATGACACTTCCTGTGTCTATTATAGTCATACACAACATGAGCGGCGGACTCTAATCTGGTGAACTGGGTTGGTTTCCCCACTCCTACACATGAAGCCTGCTGGGTGACCTTGGGCTAGTCACAGTTCTCTCTGAACTCTCTCAGACTCCCCTACCTCACAAGGTATCCGTTGTGGGGACAGGAAGGGAAGGAGATTGTAAGCCAGTTTGATTCTCCTTGAAAAGTAGAAAGTCGGCATATAAAAATCCACTCTTCTTCTGTTTTCAAGGATATGTTTGTTTAAATGCAACTTATTTTATTCACCATTGATATGTATATAAATAGTCAAGGCTTATAAAATTTAGCTCTATACCTAAAATATGCTGCTATTCCTAGTCTAACTGTATGAGACTGTCCAAATAATACATTTTATTTTGTTTACTACAAAATTTACAGGTTTTTTTTAAAGCTTTTACTATTTCCTATGCTTCAGATGGCAAAAAAATACTAAGATACATGTGTTAAGGATGGATAAGTGCAGCAGTCTGCAGTTCTCCCTCTAATACTGGCTAAAACTGCAGTACTGTTCATAGAAAAATAAGGAATTTCTACTTATGCAGTTTTATAAACATGCCACATTGTGCAAATGATACATGTTCTGCTTATTGAGGCAGTAAGGTAAGTTTAGGGTTCCCCTTCGGCAAAAAACAAAAACCAACCCCCCCAAAAGAGCATGAAATTTTTCAGAAATTGTACACTTGTAAGTAGGAACATGACTAATCTGAGGCTAATATATTTCGGCCACATGATGAGAAGATGAGAGTCACTGGAAAAGACAGTCATGCTAGGAAAAGTTGAGGGCAGCAGGAAAAGAGGGAGACCCAACAAGAGATGGATTGACCCAATAAAGGAAGCCACAGCCCTCAATTTGCAAGACCTGAGCAAGGCTGTTAAGGATAGGATGTTTTGGAGAACACTAATTGATAGGGTCGCCTTAAATCAGAAGCAACTTGACGGCGCTTAACACACACAAATGGACAACCGTCCCTTCCCTCACAGGACTTGGATTGCAAATAACGGACTGACCCTAGAAGCTAAAATGACTAAACGAAGGCTGTCGTACTCTGGTCACATTATGAGAAGACAAGAGTCACCGGAAAAGACCGTCATGCTAGGAAAAGTTGAGGGCAGCAGGAAAAGAGGAAGACCCAACAAGAGATGGACTGACTCAGTAAAGGAAGCCACAGCCCTCAATTTGCAAGATCTGAGAAAGGCTATCAAAGATAGGACATTTTGGAGGACATTGATTCATAGGGTCGCCATGAGTCAGAAGCGACTTGATGGCACTTCACACAAACACGCACACGTAGGAACATCTGTCGCACACGCACTTAGCTGCATGGGTCTAGTTTTAATAATCTGTTTCTGTTCTGTCTGTTGACTGCCTTAATAAAACTGGAAGCTCTGGCTTTTAAATAATTAACAGATGTTTTCGGTATGTGTGAATAAAGACGAACTTCATCCCTCTTTAACTCCCCAGCTCTTAGTTAGTTTGGTCTCTGATGAACGGCAGATGTGTCAACAGGAAACGCTCCATCAATTTCCAGAGGGAGACGATTCTAACAAGTTTCCCACTCCTGCAGAGGTCTCAAGTCCCTAAAAAAAATATCTAAACTTCACCATGCCAAAAAACAGAAGAAACTTCACTTGCAGTATGCTAGCACAACAGCCACTGGGAGGGAAGACAAAGAAGAAGACTTGGTTTTTATATGCCAACTTTCTCTACAGCTTAAGGGAGACTCAAACCGGCTTACAGTCACCTTCCCTTCCCCTCCCCACAACAGACACCCTGTGAGGTAAGGTGGGGCTGAGAAAGTGTGACTGGCCTAAAGTCACCCAGCTGACTTCATATGTAGGAGCGGGAAACAAATCCAGTTCACCAGATTAGCCTTCGCCAATCATGTGGAGGAGTGGGGAATCGAACCCGGTTCTCCAGTTCAGACTCCACCGCTCCAAACCACTGCTCTTAACCACTACACCACGCTGGCTCTCTTTCAGTTGAGAAACTTTCGGTTGAGAGAAAGCGACTGGCCCAACATCACCAGCATGATGGGAAAGGGCTGTGGCTCAGTGGTACAGCATCTGCTTGGGATGCAGAAGGTCCCAGGTTCAATCCCCAGCATCTCCAGTTAAAGGGACTAGGCAAGCAGGTGATGTGAATAGACCCCTGCCTGAGACTTTGGAGAGCCACGGCCAGTCTGAGCAGATGATACTGACTCTGATGGACCAAGGGTCTGGTTCAGTATAAGGCAGCTTCATGTGTTCATGTGATGTAGTGGTTAAGAGCCGTGGACTCTAATCTGGAGAACCTGGTCTGATTCCCCACTTCTCCACATGAAGTCAGATGGGTGACCTTGGGCTAGTTGCAGTTCTCTCAGAACTCTCTCAGCCCCACCTACCTCACAAGGTACTTGTTGTGGGAGGGAGGAGGGAAGGCGATTGTAAGCCTCTTTGAGACTGTTTATGATCGAGAAAACTGGGATATAAAAAACAACCCTTCTTCTTCACCCAGTGAGCTTCATGGCTGAATAGGGTTTGGAATCAAGGTCACCCCAGTCCTAGCCCAACACTAATCACCAGACCACACCCGCTTACTTTCTCCATAAAATATTTAATTTGCATTAAAAGTAAATCTCATTCCTAGACCAAGGTTGCCTTTGGGAGGTGGGGGAGGGGACTGATACAGAGAAAACTTCCAGGGAAGTTTTAACTATCCAGAAAATTCCTTTCCTTGAACATAAATTAATTTTTGGAGGAAAGTCTAGACTGATGGATTTCCCCACAGCACACATGGCTCACTCTTGCATTTGTTCATAGCACACTCCAGAATCAACAATCGAAGCTAGAACATCCTGTATCGGTTTCTGGGAATCATACTGTAATTCTGAGAACGCAGCCGAGTGTACCCGTGTGCATTAAGAGAACTACCTAACCAGTTGCATTCATTATTATACAGCCCCAAGCTTGGATCCCAAAAGCTGCCAGTGGGAGATGCTGACAGTCAGAGATCTTCCCCACTGTCCCCTCCACCCCAGAACCCTTTCGAATACGGTGGAAGAACCTGCCTGTGCTAACAGCGGCATGAACCAGGCTGATGCAGTGGGGAGGGCGAAGGGAAAGGAAGGAGCAATTTCACCCCTTGCCCTCTAGCCACCCAAGCCCATGTGCCTATTAGGACACGGAAGTCCGTGCTGTTGGAGTGAGAGCGACTCAGCACACCTTGACATCAGAGGGCGCTAATTTAAGTTTGTAGTTGTTATCTCTTGAATGGGACGTTCCTCTTTGACCAAACCTGGGGACTGCCCTCTAACCCCTCCTCCTTCTCTCTCAGTAGCCATTTTGTCTTCCTCTTTTCCACATGGTCTGCATGGAGGCAGACATTTCTACAGGTCTCGCCTGTAAAAACCAATGCAATCATACTTGCACTCACGTGACGCTGGATTAGCTAGCCACTTGTATAGGGAAATGTATTCTTTAGATGAGGCTTTCTATCTTTTATCAACTGCAACAAGAATGTTAACAGACTAAACCTTATCTACCAATAAAGGTCGATTGATTGATTAAACCTGAATAAATGTAAGTTCTACTTTTTTGCAATTTACCTTTCGGGAAGATTTTATTGCACTCAATATCAAGCTTCCATGACTGGGCGAGCTCTGCCATATTAACCATATATAAAACCCAATACGTGCATCCCAGAAATAAACTTTCCTGAGATTAGTAAGGGTTGGGTGGGGGGCAGGGAACATTCCTTGATCTTGAGCCTATGGGTTGCAGGATCCATAAGCTGGAAACTAGGCAAGAAAAGGGAAGCAATCGACAAAGCCAGAGGTCCCCAACCTTTTTGAGCCTGCGGGCGCATCTGGAATTCTGACACGGCATGGTGAGCGCGGCAACAAAATGACAGCCGCAAAATGGCGGCTGATGGAGGCGGAGCCAGCCACAATACGATCGCCACAGCTTCACTTCAGTAACACAGCGGAGAACCTTGTGCTGAGGTGGCAGCAACTGTCGAAGCAACGTTTTAAAAAATCTGCACAGCCAAATCAAAGCTCCAATAGTCAGTCAGAAACCTTGTGGGTAAAAGCCCTACCTGGCCCTGCCCACTTCTTAAAAACAGTCGGCAAACACCCAGGTACCCACAGGCACCATGTTGGGAGACCCCTGGACTAAGCTCTACAATACAGCCTCCATTCCAACCATACCAAGCAAATACCAACCAAACCAACCAAACAAGAGCCAGCGTGGTACAGTGGTTAAGAGCGGTGATTTGGAGCGGTGGGCTCTGATCTGGAGAACTGGGTTTGATTCCCCACTCCTCCACATGAGCGGGGGAGGCTAATCTGGTGAACCAGGTGGGTTTCCCCACTCCTACGCCTGTCAGCTGGGTGACCTTGGACTAATCACAGCTCTCTCAGCCCCACCTACCTCACAGGGTGGGGAGGGGAAGGGAAGGTGATTGTAAGCCAGTTTGATTCTTCCCTAAGTGGTAGAGAAAGTCAGCATATAAAAACCAACTCTTCTTCTTCTTCTGTTTTCAATGCAAACAATGTTGAGTTCCAGTAGATGAATATCACCCGCCAGCATCGGCACAGTATACTAATGAGATGAGGCCCATCAGATAACTGTACAGTTTCCAGACATTATAAATTGATTCTGACACAAATTGATTTTGTATTGCGGGCCAAAGACTCTCTAGATAGCTTCCCTGAGAGAAACCTTTGAACAGATCTCTCCCCACACCCTGCATATCTCTCATGAGAAGTGAAGAGGGACAAAAACTTAATTTCTTGCCCAAAAAAAAAAAAAGTCCCCATCGATTGCTTACAGAACTGCCATTGCTTATGCCTTGGAACAGAAAAATATTAGCACTGGAAAAATAATATCTGCCTATTGAGGGCAAGCATTAAAAGGAAAGTGCTGGCAGCTATGGACTGTATTCCTTATATGGGCTCAATATCAGGGGTCAGAAAATGGCAAGTCATTGCAAGTACTGAGATGCACCCGGCTAGGGCAGGGGTCTCAAAACTGCGGCTCCAGAGCCGCATGCGGCTCTTTGGCCCGTTGAGTGCGGCTCTCCGAACTTGGTTCAGAGCCCCTGCTCTTGCGCCCGCTCGTGCCGGCAGCCGGGCTGTGGAGCCGGTGCGCCTGAGAGAGAGAGAGAGCGGGCGAGCGGGCACGCTTTCTTTCCCCCCCACACACCGTGGAGAATGGCCGGGTCCCCCTTTCCCTTGCCCTCAATGGTTGGGAGGCTAAAGCCTCCCCTCCCCTCTAGCCGCGCGATTGCTGGGCGGGCGGCTGGGCGGTTCCTGCCCCCCCAGCCTATCAGCTGTTGGGCAGGGCAGTCTTCCTTTGGTAGACCTGGCCTCCGGCTGAGTCCCATTGGGAGGCCATGTCTACCCACTGGCTTTCTTGGCAGTGGACTCCGAGGGGAAAGTCCCCCTTCAGAGGCCAGGTCTACCAACTGGCTTCTATGGGCCTCTGGAGGCCAGGTCTACTGCCAAGAAAGCCATGGGTAGACCTGGCCTCCCAATGGGACTCAGCCGGAGGCCAGGTCTACCAATAGGCTTTTATGGCGGTAGACCAGGCCTCCAGACGAGGACTCCGGACGGGGAGGGGGAAATGGCAGGGACTTACAATTTAATTTTTATCAATAAATAAGATCACTATTAAGTATGATATCAAGTTTTATTCAGTGTACCTATAGTTTAATTAAGACTTAAAACTTTAAAGTTTATTAAGTTAATAAACAGTGTACCTACCTACATAGTTTAAGAAATTTGGCTCTCAAAAGAAATCTAAATCGTTGCACTGTTGATATTTGGCTCTTTTGACTAATTAGTTTGCCGACCCCTGGGCTAGGGGAAGAGACCATGTTTCCACTGGGGCAGAGGAAGAAGGAGAAGTTTGTGTTTGGTTTGCTGCACAGTTTTCTGATCCGAATTCTCAAACATCATATGCATGAGGGCTCCCCTCACCCACAAAAAGAAATTCCAGGAGCACCTTGTGATTAATTAGGCATCCCCAGTGAATCAGGGAGCTTCTGAATCCCTCCCCCTGAAAACGCAGCCTTGTTGCAGTTTTCTTGGAGGGGGTGGGTCAGCTCTTCAAGGGACTGCTTCCTGTCTGTACCTGTGCTTTTGCAAAGCTTGGTATTCCGCCCTCGTTTCGGTTGGCATCTTCCTGAATATTTCATGAAGGTTTCATTCCCTCTTTTGTGCTTCGCATTGAGGGAAGGGGTTGGATGGGAGGGACAGACACATGGGAGGGAGAAGCCAGAATGGGCATGGGGAGAGAAACAGCGAAGTTAGGACTATGCATGGAAAAGGAGGGGATTTGCCTCGCTCTTGCCTCCAAGCAGAATCTAAATTCGTTATAAAACAGCATCCTAGAACTGCGGGGGGGAAACGAGGCGGGGGCGAAGTGACTTCTAAAGGTCAGTAAAATCATGAATAATGCAAAGGAAGCCTTGGAGCAGTCCAGCAGGGATCGCAAGCTAAATACCCCTGCATAAATGGCCCAGCTGTCCGGCACTGCCCTCCTTTTGTGCCTGTGACCCCACCCTGGTCTAGAGTTATTTTACTACTGTGTCTCTTGCACTGCACTGTTAGGCGTGAATGGCGGAGGGGAGGGAGCTGCCTTGGATGCTTGCTTGACAGGAGAACGGTGGCACAGAAATATTTTAAAAGAAATAAAACCTCTGCCAAACCCAAAAAATTTGGACGTTTTTTGAAATATCCTCAGAGCAGAGTTCTCATGAAATTTTCCAGGAAGATTACATTCTCTGTGTTATGTGCTGGCAAATCACTTGTGACTTATAGTGACCCTGTGAATTGATCTCCAAACTCTCCTTTCGTTGTCAGCCTTGCTCAGGTCTTGCAAACTGGGGGGTTGTGGCTTCCTTAATGGAGTCAATCCATCTCCTGTTGGGTCTTCCTCTTTTCCTGATGCCTTCCCCTCGTCCTAGCATTACTCTCTTTTCCAGTGACTCTTGTCTTCTCGTGATGAACCCAATATGTGATGGCCTTTGTTTAGTCATTTTAGCTTCTACAGATAATTCAGACTTGAGTTGATCCAGAACCCACTGATTTGTCTTTTTGGCAGTCCAGGGTATCCTTAGAAGTCTCTTCCAACACCACATTTCAAAGGGAACCAATTTTCTGCTTGTCAGCTTTCTTCACTGTCCAACTTTCACATCCATACATAGTAAAGGGGAATAACATAATATGTAAGGGGACAAATAAAATCACCACTCACCATGGTCTTAACCCCTTAACTTCGTGCTCAGTTGATACGGGTAAAAATGAATCTTATTGGGTTCTGCAGGTCAATGTCATGCCCAGGAGATGTAAGGTGCTTTGGAGCACACTTGGGAGTTCCTGGAAGTTCCCTGACAGCCACTTGATTTCCCAGGGAAGAGAGGAGGAGGAAGAGGAGGAGAAGAAGGCGAAGAAGGAGGTGAAGAAGAAGGTGAAAATTGGTTTTTATATGGGGACTTTCTCTACCAGTAAGGGAGAATCAAACCGGCTTACAATCTCCTTCCCTCCCCCTCCCAAGAACAGACATCTTGTGAGGTAGGTAGGGCTGAGAGCTCTGAGAGAACTGTGTCTAGCCCAAGGTCACCCAGCTGGCTTCATGTGTGGGAGTAGGGAAACAAATCCAGTTCACCAAATTCACATCTGCCACTCATGTGGAGGAGTGGGGAATCAAACCCGGTTCTCTAGATGAGAGTCCACCACCCCAAACACCGCTCTTAACCACTACACCGCGCTGGCTCTCTAAGGCAGAACAAACAAGCTAAATTCATATATGTCTCCCATATAAGATGTGTGCAATTATCAAACTGGTAAAACAATGTGTTTTACCAGTTTGAGAATAAGACTGCTGGATTTGATGGACCCTGTAATGTAGGTGGGGCTGAGAGAGCTCCAAGAGCTGTGACTAACCCAAGGTCACCCAGCTGGCTTCACGTGGAGGAGCGGGGAAACCAACCCAGTTCACCAGATTAGCATCCCTCGCTCATGTGGAGGGGTGGAGAATCAAACCCGGTTCTCCAGATTAAAGTCCACCACTCCAAGCCACTGCTCTTAACTACTACACTATGCTGGCTCGCCTAAAATGCACCAACTGAGAGATAGCCATGTGCTCTATCTGCCAGGGAGGGCAAGTTGGATACCTGCTATAAAACTTGATCTGAGTTTTAACACACGTGAGATGTGTACCCTGGGTTAATTCTACAAAACTGACTTATGTTACAGCTGTTTTGAAGTGTCTTGGCGCACCAAAGAGCTGATACAGTGACCATTCAAGCGCTGCCTATCCATAAATCCACCACGGAAGTGTCAAATAGATTTTGCCTCATATAAATGGTATAAAGGGCTACAGTTATTGCCAATGCTGTAGGAGGTAGCTAGGGGGAGGCCCTGTGTGAGGAATAGGGAATGGGGTCAAGCAGTGGTTCAAGGATCCATACCACAAGAAACAGCAACCATAAACGAAATGGACAAGCAGAAGCTGTGGCCACCCAAGGGGTCCTAAAATCAAATACCAGAAGCTAACAGCAAAGGTCACGAGGAATGCAAAGGCCAGAACTCAGAAAGGCAGAAGAAGAAGAGTTGGTTTTTATATGCTGACTTTCTCTACCACTTAAGGAAGAATGAAACCGGCTTACAATCACCTTCCTTTCCCCTCCCCACAACAGACACCCTGTGAGGTGGGTGGGGCTGAGAGAGCTCTAAGAGAGCTGTGACTTGCCCAAGGTCACCCAGCTGGCTTCATGTGGAGGAGTGGGGAAACAAATTCAGTTCACCAGATTAGCCTCCACCGCTCATGTGTAGGAGTGGGGAATCAAACTCGGTTCTCCAGATTAGAGTCCACCACTCCAAACCACCACTCTTAACCATTATGCCATGCTTGCTCTCCGGCATGTTAGGACCAGTGGTAAGACTGTTGACCAACAAAGAAGGATTTCTTGGGGCTTTTATAACACCGCCTGTTTTGGAGAACCGATTCAGCTATTTGCATGGGCAGAGAGCCTCAGATTTTGAGCTCCTTGCAAAGTCTGGAGCTGGATCACCGTAGCACTGAGTAGTCCACTGAAATGAGTAGTCCTGCCTTTGCTGCATTGTCTTTACCCTGTGATCCCCTTTCACTACGGGTTATAGTACACCTCACCTTCGATAGTTTGCTGTTCGCATCGTTCTTTAATATTGTAACCTTAGTCCCATTGCGTTGTTCACTGGTTATCTGATGCTGCTTGAAAGCACTGCTTATATGCTGTCGACTGCCTTCATTCTCAGCAAGGAAGGTGGATTATGAATAAATAAAAAAAATAGGACAAGAAAAACTCTGAGGCACCTCAGATTTCGCTGCCGTACTACTTTCTTTGGCTACACTAAATATAAAATTAGTACCAACTGGTCCAAGCTAGTATCATATCAAAATATATATGCTTTATATTTGCATTACTACTATTGTGTATATATCCCCTTGAATTACTTCGTCCATATATCTATATACATTCAAAAAGTATCTCTGATCAAATTATACTCCCAGAAGGCTTCATGTGTAGGAGTAGGGAATCAAACCCAGTTCACCAGATTAGCCTCCGCCGCTCATGTGGAGGAGTGGGGAATCAACCCCGGTTCTCCAGATCAGAGTCCACCGCTCCAAACCACCACTCTTAACCACTACAATATGCTGGCTACATAACAGTGAGGACCTACAACTAGATTTGTCAGCACCCCTTAAAATGCAGGTAACAGGAGAATGATATTACCCGCTTTGAGTCCCTATTATGGAGAAAGGAGGAGTATAAATGAGTAAAAATGCATCTCCATCCACAATATATGTAGTAGAAGAAGGGGGGGTGGTTTTTATATGCCGACTTTCTCTACCACTTAAGGGAGAATCAAACCGGCTTACAATCACCTTCCCTTCCCCTCTCCACAACAGACACCCTGTGAGGTAGGTGGGGCTGAGAGAGCTCTGAGAGCGCTGTGACTAGCCCAAGGTCACCCAGCTGGCTTCATGTGGAGGAGCGGGGAAACAAATCCAGTTCACCAGATTAGTGTCCGCCGCTCAAGTGGAGGAGTGGGGGAATCAAACCCAGACCACCACTCCAAACCACCGCTCTTAACCACTACACCACATTGCAGACTTTGTCCGGTCAAGGTATCTCTAATCAAATTATACTCCCAGCAGGCTTTCACGTGGAGGAGTGGGGAATCAAACCTGGTTCACCAGATTAGAGTCCGCCGCTCTTAACCATCGCACCACGCTTTACATGTAAATACACATTGAGCATCCACCCACCACCAAATTTTCGCCTCCTCTGATATGCCAGTTTGAGGCAGCCGAGGGTGGGGTGGGGGTTTCCACAAAGCAGAACGCAACATGACAGAAACAGCGAAGGAGTCAGAGGCACGCGAGGAGATCTGAGCAGTCAGCAAAGAGGCAAACCTAAGCAAACAGGTTTAATTAACACTCTCCCAAAGCTGCCTCAGCACTCCAGGCAAGCCTGTGACTAGACAAGCTGACATCAGATCAGTAATCTGCCCACTGTGTGCTAATGAACCGGTAGCAGAGCTCTCCGGGGAATTAAAAACAGAAAAGAAAAAGGACCGTGGTATTCAAAACTCTTAGTTAAGGGAGGTGCCCTGACCTGGATGGCCCAGGCTAGCCTGATCTCGTCAGATCTCAGAAGCTAAGCAGGGTCAGCCCTGGTTAGTATTTGGATGGGAGACCAACAAGGAAGTCCAGGGTTGCTGTGCAGAGGAAGGCACGGGCAAACCACCTCTGCTAGTCTCTTGGCATGAAACCCCCAAAAAGGGGTCGCCATAAGTCGGCTGCGACTTGAAGGCACTTTACACACACACACACACAGTTAAGGGAGGGGAGATTATTAAGTTTTAACATGTTTCTCAAGAAAACCGCGGCTGCTTCGGCTGCTCGAATGTTCGCTGCAGCTGCTCACGCCGCTGTTCGTGTGTCAATGTGCTAATTACATGCTGGTTATGTAACGCCGTCGCGCTGGGAAGTCTCCCTCGAACGGCGTTTGGAAGAGCATCTACCCAGATGCTGAGGCCGCTATGAGTAGCCAGCGATGGGAGGGGCGGGAGTGGAAATTTCTGTGCAGAGGAAAATTTTCCATGACTGTATTTTTCCATGGAAAGTTTTCCGTCCGGCCTCGCCGCAAAGCCAAAAGAGAACACAGACAGAGACGCCTCTCATTTCTCTGCTTTAGAGCTGCAGAGGCTGGAAGCGTCGGCACCAAAGCCTGTTGAGTCTTTTTGAGGAAGTACTCAAATACTCGGCGCTTTTTGCCTGGATTGTTTTGAAGCGGTCCTAATGCCTAATCAGAAAAGTTTCGTGTGGCATCACTACACCGAAATCACGGACGGGAGGAAGATAGTCGGCATATGTAAATACTGCGGACAGACATACGCAAACAATGCGACGAGGATGAAGAAACACTTGACAGCTTGCCGAAACTGCCCAGAGGAAATCCAGTCCTTGTACAGGAAGCTGCTGCCGAATGGAGAAAAAATAGCTGCGAAGAAGCTATTTCAGCAGTCCCAAGTAAGTAAGCGCATTCATATATTAAACAGAGCAGGCTGTGGCGGCTCCCACATTATGGGATGGCCTGCCGGAGGCTATCATGAAGGCCCCCATGCTTCTATCATTTCCCAAAATGTGCAAAACTGAATTGTTCAGGAGCAGAAGTTGGGGCAGCTCAGGAGGTGACTTCCGCGTTCATTATTTTGTTTCCTTAGACAACAATTCTTCAATCCCAGCCCCACATGTTGTTTTATTGAGAATTCTTTGCTGTTAGATTGAACTGTTTAATGATATTTTGTACTCCGCTCACTGATTGACTGAATAGTTTTTCCCGTACCTGTAATCTGCCCAGCCCCACTGCAGAATTCTTTTTTACTGGGAGCCTTTGCTGGTAGATTCAAAGGTTTTTTTCATACTTTGCAATTCGCTTCCTGAATGACTCAATAGTTCTTATTTCTGCCATTGCCTTGAGTCCCAGCGAGAAAGGTGGGCTATAAATGAAGCTGCTGCTACTTATTATTATCACTATGTTAGACTTATGCCCTACCCCTCCTCTCCCCTGGGCCACAGGGCTTGGGGTTGCTCACAATATTCAATAAATAATATATCGATACAGATAAGAAGAGTAGGTTTTTATATGCCAACTTTCGCTACCACTTAAGGAAGAATCAAACCGGCTTACAATCCCTCCCCCTCCCCACACCAGACACCCTGTGAGGTAGGTGAGACTGAGAGAGCTCTAAGAGAGCTGTGACTAGCCCAAGGTCACCCAGCTGGCCTCATGTGGAGGAGTGGGGAAATCAACCTGGTTCCCCAGATTAGCATCCGCTGCTCATGTAGAGGAGTGGGGAATCAAACCCAGTTCTCCAGAACATACAGAACATAAAACATACAGAATCTTAAGCTGCAATCCGTAAGATAGTATCCTTACTCAGGAATTAGAATAAAACATGATCAATTCACACCTGACAACAGCAACAATAATAATAAAATACAGCTATCAAACTATGATATACAGCTATCAAGCATTTAAGGCCTCTCCTCCTCTCTTCTGTTCCAGGAACTTAGTATCTCCAGCAGAACAGCAGATCTGCCACATGTGAAAGTTGAAAGAGCTGAGCTTCCGGGGCCTAGGGAGAAAGAGGCAGGACCTTCCTTTTCAAGATCCATGTCCGCAGAAGATTTGCGAGCTGTGGGTAGCTGTTCAAAACAGCCAAGCATTTTCTCAAACCGTGCAGACAAAATGTCAAAAGAAGAGAAAGAAAAAGCCGATGAGACATTGGCTCGCGCTATATTTGCAAGCGGCACCCCGCTTTCCATAACTGAAAATCCATACTGGAAGGCGCACTACAAGCTAATTTGCCCATCGTATAAATTGCCATCGCATTATCGCTTATCGCATTCACTTTTAGACCGAGAGCATGGCAGAGTGCAGACAATGGTTGTTCAGAGGCTCGGCCGAGCAGAATCACTGACGCTAATGTCAGACGGATGGTCCGACACACAAGGAAAGTCTTTACTGAACATTATGTTTGCGACACCCGAGCCAGTATTCCTGAAAGCGATTGCCAGCAGACCTTCTCGCCTTACCAGTGACTACATAGCCAATCTACTGAGTGAAGAGATTCAAAGTGCAGGTCCCTCCAAAGTACTGGCCCTGGTAACTGATGGTTCCGCCAACATAAAGGGGGCATGGCAAATGTTGAAGGCAAGGTACCCTCACTTAATTGTTTTCGGCTGCGTTGCTCATGGGTTGACCCTTCTGGCAGAAGACATACTAAATGTTAGCACGATGAGAACGATCGTGGCAAACTGCAAAGCCGTTGTGAAGGTATTCAACAGCCCTGTTGCTAATCAGGCACTGAAGATATTCCAGCGGGAGCAGCAAGGGAAAGAAAGTCCACTTTCATGGCCTGCTGAAACTAGATGGGGCTCAGTCGCCAAGTGTTTAGATAGCTTGCTGCATTCAAAGGCCAGTTTACAAAGCGCGTCGACAGGCAACGCTTTATCCCACATTATTCCTGTGAATATTCGTAAGCAGATTCTTGACAGCGACGTATTCTGGGTTCAAGTTGAAGGAGCGTTCAATTTGCTGCGGCCCATTTCTGCAGCTCTCCAGAAACTTGAAGGAGAAATAAACCTTTCAAGTGTTACCGGGATATTAAAAAAACTGAATGCCAATCTAATTGAACTTTTGCCTTCTTCGCCTCTGTCCAAAAACGAAGCAGCAGCGGTCAAACAAATGTTTACTGAAAGGTCCGAATTTTGCTCTCATCCAGTTCACTTGGCCGCAAACCTGTTGGATCCTCGACAAAGGGCACAAGATTTATCAGAAGACGAATTATCTACTGCTCTCGACACAATTATGGAAGTAGCTAAGAGTCTCCCCAACCTCAGCGAAATAACTGTGATGACGGACCTTGCGGAGTACCGCGCCAAAGAAAAACTTTGGAGCAAAGACATCGTTTGGAGAGTTGCAGAGAACGTGTCTCCCCTCACGTGGTGGAAAGGATACTGTAACACCCGACAGCTGTCCACGATCGCAGCGAGGATCCTGAGTATTCCACCAGTCATTCTGCATGAACCCAACTGGAAGGCTTTCAGCTCAGCCAATACACAAAAGCGGGACAGGCTAACCCATCGCCACACTGCTAAGCTGCTTTGCATTTCTCAAAATCTTTCCCTGTCCTCAGAGAATCAGCCCTACACGCCCCAAGCAAAGCGAATGAAATGCGACGCGTGGCCCGCAGACTCACTGCAGGCAGAACCGTCGTTCAGCGATAGAGAATGCGACTCAAGCAGCTCCGAACTGGATTCGCTTCAGTCTGAACTTGAGCCCGCCTATGTTGGAAGCACGTCTACAGAAAGCGAACATGAAACTGAAGGGACTGCCAATGAGTGTTAAGCTCTACTGAAGGGGCTGCCAATGAAGGTTGAGCTCTCCTGGAATAGATGAGTGGACAATTGCTGGATCTCATGCCCAGCTAAATGGCAACAGTGTAAAGGAAGCATGTATTATTCAGCGGTCGTACATAATGGTCGTGTTATGAGAAGACAAGAGTCACTGGAAAAGACAATCATGCTAGGAAAAGTTGAAGGCAGCAGGAAAAGAGGAAGACCCAACAAGAGATGGATTGATTCTATAAAAGAAGCCACAGCCCTCAGTTTGCGAGACCTGAGCAAGGTTGTTAAAGATAGGACGTTTTAAAGCACATTGATTCATAGGGTCGCAACGAGTCGGAAACAACTTGACGTAACTTAACCCAAACACATTATTCAGTTATCAGTGAAACTAATTTTCCTGAACATTCAACCCTCCCCGCACCCCAAGCTCTTGGCTATTTTTTTAGTCCCCAGATAGCAAAAGATGGGTGGGGGACATATCACCTCAGTCTTGTTCCACCTACACTGGCTCCCAGTTTGCCTCTGCGCTCAATACTCAAGGTGCTGGCATTGGCCTTCACAAGCCCTACACAGCTTGAGACTACCATCCCTTTAGAACCATCTACTTCCACATGAGCCTACCTCACCATCTATGGGGACACTGCTCTGGGTGGCCTTGCAATCTGAGACAACCCAGGAAAGGGTCTTCTCAGTTGTGGCACCAACATTATGGAATTCACTCCCCAGGAAGATCCATCTGTCACCCTCTAGCGTTGTTTTCCACCAGGGGGGTAAAGACTTTTCTGTTTTGATTGGCGCTCCCTCACTTACCCTCCTTCACATTTAGGTGTTCAATTGTTGTTTTTAATTGTATGTGTATGTTATCTGTGTATGAATATATAAACAGTGTGCAAACTCTCGTTTTAATGTTTTGATTGTTAGCTACCTTGGAGGCCTTAAGTTGAGTGGAAAAGCTGCAAAAAAGGTTTTACATTAAAAATAGATAAAATTCAACCTGCTTTTTAATTAGAAAAATATTTACAATGTTTATACATCACGTCCAGCCTATGGCACATGTTTTTAAATTTAAAAAGTTGAACATGCCACATCCTATCGGTTTGAAGTTTCCCAGATAACCATGACATAATGTATCTACTGGAGACACATCTGTGTGGAACCAGGTAGAGACAAAAGCTAGTCATATTCCACTGGAAAAGTTAAGGATGTGTTTTAAATACCGGAAAAAAGCCAGATTCCAGAAAGACTACAGGCCAATCTCTGCCATCATGAACTGGCATGCTGACTTCTATTGGCACTCTGTTTTCTATTTTCCACTAGGTGGATTTATACAAATGTTCTGCCTCCCACATAGATTCGGGATGTCCTTAGTTTAGGATGACAAATAACAGGTACCCTTGTGCTTCCAAACGACTATTCATGTCTCGTACAGTATTGTTCCACTGAAACCATTTGCTCCAAAGATATACCCAAGCAATTCCCCCCTCCCCATTTAGATAGCTTCTGAGAACAAGTATCTCATAGGCAACGCACACAGGATACAGGTATTATAAAAACTGCTTGTAGATAAATTGTTTAAGTAAGCCTTTTCAATTACAATTAAGGTCTTACAAATTCACTAAGAAAAAGCAAAGATGAAACAGGCTTATTCACAAGCAGGTGCCATCACCAATCACAAGTAAGCAGCGGGGCGGGGGGGAGAAAAAATAAGGAGAAATTTGGCATGATTGGAATATTCTTCAAGGCCGGTGATTCTTAATTGGGGGGCAGATAATGGGGGTCTTATGATGAACTTATGATGGCCAGCCTTTCCCCATTTGCAATGGCGTCCAAGAACAAATGAAGAACAGGGGCCATGGCTCAGTGGTAGAGCCTCTGCTTGGCATGCAGAAGGCCCCAGGTTCAATCCCTGGCATCTCCAGTTAAAGGGACTAGGCAGGTAGGTGATGTGAAAGACCTCTCCACCCAAGACCCTGGAGAGCTGCTGCCAGTCTGAGCAGGCAATACTGCCTTCGATGGACCGAGGGTCCCATTCAGTGTAAGGCAGCTTCATGTGTTGTTTTACGCTGCTAACCCTGTACGGAGGATAAAATTCCAGAGTCTCAGTTTGTTCCACAGGCCCTAGAAAGTAGCAGACAGCAGTCAGGAATCAAACTTAACATTAAGGAGTCGGCTGATGGCTGGCAGGCGCAATGATCTCATCGAACGTACGCTTGAGATCTTTGTGTTGTAAGCATACATCATAAATATGTTTGAATCAATTACCCACCTTCTCCTTCAGCACATCCATGTTTAATATGTCTAACCAAAGTCCCCCTCATATTCTTTCTCCAGCTATTGCTCCCAGTTTTAAAAGTCCTGAAAGTGCAGCACCAAATATAACCTCCGAAACAAGGGCGTGCAAAAATTATTAATATTTGCTTTTAAAAGCAGGCTTTTAGTCCTCTTCATTATAAACACACATAATCGGCTTCTATTCAGAGCAGTTAACAGAATAAACAACTTCTGCCCACCCACACCTCTTTCCTTGTTCGCTTCCCACTTTCCCAAGACTCCCCCCAATACCTATAATGAGAGACTTTACTGCAGTACCCTAAATTTATTTATTTAATTCATTTATTTAATTAGATTTGTATCCCGCCCTCAGTCCCCGATCAAAGGGATTCTACCAAGGAAGTATAAAACGTCTTGGGGTCTGAGAAAATACCTACATAAATAAATTCAGATCTCAATATTTATTTTCATCCATTGGATTTTGCTTGCTAGCTTGGAAAGGCTTTCTGGTATTTACTGTGAAGCCTTTAAAGTAGCAGACCAAAGCAAAACAACAGAACAGCTCCGTAAAAGATCGCTACAGACCAGGCCAAAGACATTTTATAGCATCAGTAAAAAAAAATGCAGTGTAAATAATGGGTAGGATTTTCTCTGGCTCCAAGAACAGATCGGTTTATTTGTAGCAATGTGAATCAGTAAGGGGAGCGTTCTACCATTTGTCACACAGATGACTTATCCGGCTGGAAGCTATTATTAGAAGAAAAAGTGACAGAGAAAATGATAGCTTTGAGCAATGGCAGCTATAACACACAGCAAGCATCCTACACTTTTCTCCTTAACTGAAGCAAAATCCAAACCTAAACAATCTTAGCGAAGACAGGGGATAGTAAGTGGGGAAACGTCTGAAATTGCCTCCGATGTATAGTTTCTTCACATTTAAATTTAACCCAATCCTAAGCGTGTTCTCTCAGAAAATTCAGCCTGGTTTATTTCCAAGTGACCATAAAGCCTTACAAATCATAATGTAAAACCCAATGTAATACAAATCATAATTTTAAACCCCACAATTTAATACCAACAAAATACTACCCCTCCCCCAAAAAAAACCCTCCTGGCCTACAAAAGATACCTGCAGTTCATACCTCATTGACACCCCTAGAAACTAAGACGGTCTTGTAGCGCCTCCTGAAAGTTTCTAAAGATGCTTCCCCGTCCCTAATCTGTGTGGGAAATCCATCCCACAAAGCGGGGAGCTACCATAAAAAGGCACAGGTTCTGGTTAATGCTAGTAGGGCTACCAGTGGGGAACATACCCAGGGTAGTGCCAATCGCTACTTCGGGAGACTGGAAGCAATTTTCCTTCAGGCCAGATTGGCCAGGGATCCTGAAGGGTGTTTTTTTTTGGGGGAGGGGGATCTTCTGGCCGGGGAATAGGGGTCACAGGGGGTGTGAGAAGGAGGTAGTTTTGAATTTTCTGCATTGTGCAGGGGGTTGGACTGGATGACCCTGGTGGTCCCAACTCTATGATTCTATCAACCAATAGGCTGCAGCTTGAGGACCAGAGTTGGCACGTAGGACAAGATGGTCCTTTAGATACGTGGTCCCTAGGCAGAGAATGATCAGGCTCCATCATCAACCAAAAGGGAGACTGCAGCCAAGAAATCAGAAGGAGACTGAGACAGAGAAGGGCAGCCATGAAGGGGCTAGAAAAGATTCTGAAGTGTAAGGATGTGTCACTGGCCACCAAGATCAAGTTAATTCATGCCATCGTATTCCCTATTACTACTGTATGTGTTGGTGTGAAAGCTGGACACCGAAGAAAGCTGATAGGAAGAAAGTAGATTCCTTTGAAATGAGGTGTTGGAGGACAGTGTTACGGATACCATGGACTGCCCCAAAAAAACAAATCAGTGGGTTCTAGATCAAATCAAGCCTGAACTGACCCTAGAAGCTAAAATGACTAAACTGAGGCTATTGTACTTTGGTCATATGATGAGAAGACAAGAGTCACTGGAAAAGACAGTCATGCTAGGAAAGGTTGAGGGCAGCAGGAAAAGAGGAAGACCCAACAAGAGATGGATGGACTCCATCAAGGAAGCCACAGCCCTCAATTTGCAAGATCTGAGCAAGGCTGTCAAAGATAGGACATTTTGGAGGACACTGATTCATAGGGTCGTCATGAGTCGCCATGGGGGGAGGGAACTGTTTTTATTTTATGTTCCCAGCAAGGTGTAGTGGTTAAGAGCAGTGGTTTGGAGCAGTGGACTCTAATCTGGAGAACTGGGTTTGATTCCTCCCACTCCTCCACGTGTGCAGCAGAGGCTAATCTGGTGAACTGGGTTGGTTTCTCCACTCCTACACGTAAAGCCAGCTGGATGACCTCGGGCTAGTCTCAGAGCTCTCTCAGCCCCACCTACCTCACAGGGTATCTGTTGTAGAGAGGGGAAGGGTAGATGATTATAAGCTGGTTTGATTCTTCCTTAAATGGTAGAGAAAGTTGGCATATAAAAACCAACTCTTCTTCTTCTTGTAACACCAAGGACCACAAGGGGATTGACTGTAAAATGTCAGATGTTAGCTAAATCATCCCCACCCTGAAGTGAAGATTTGGTCCTGCCTCCCCCAGCAAAGGGCGGGAAAACCCAAGCTGCAAGATGCCCTTTGCTCAGAGTGGGAAATGTTACTGTTTAAAATATCCAAGGATGATTTTTTCCATCAAATTAAACAACGGCATCAGTTTCTGTGCTGCATGGATCCCCGAGAAATAAGCTGTTTTAATCGAAGTGCCACCAAGGGCTTCAGGCAAGAATCAGAAAGATGTTCTTCCCTGGCATCTGTTGCATTTCTATTACTGGGAAAAATCATAATAATTGTGTCCTCTGGCTGGAACTCTATTAAACGACATGATCTTATTTAAAAATAAATAGTCCCCCAAACAAGCATTAATAAATATATTTTTAAAAGACCTCTGAAAATTTGGCTAGATGGAAGTGCTAGAAAATGTGTAGCCCCATTTGATCAGAAGAATTTCCATCTAGGCATTAGGAAGAATTTTCTAACAGTTAGAGCGGTTCCTCGGTGGAACAGGCTTCCTCGGGAGGTGGTAAGTGCTCCTTCCCTGGAGGTTTTGAAGCAGAGGCTACATGGCCATCTGTCAGCAATGCTGATTCTATGACCTTAGGCAGATCATGAGAGGGAGGGCACCTTGGCCATCTTCTGGGCATGGAGTAGGGAGTCACTGGGGGTGTGTGGGCAAGGTGGTTGTGAACTTCCTGCATTGTGGAGGGTTGGACTAGATGACCCTGGTGGTACCTTCCAACTCAATGATTCTATGATTTGAAATAGTAGCACTGACCATAGATCGGACATTCTGTACCAAGACAAGTGGGGAAAGCAAAGCAGCTAGCCCATTTCAGATTCTGTATAACATATGCCAACAATCTGCTGTCTGCCGAGAGCTGAAGTTCTCATGATGCCAAATATCTCTCGCAGTTTCACATACTGAGTACCACAAACCTGACGCCGAGCAATTACACCAACACGGCTCCATTACCGAACAACCAAGTAAGTAGCAATTATCTCCCTTTCTTTTCAAGTCTGGAAACCTGTTCACCAATTTCAGGATCCAGAACTCTAAATGGACGCGTCAGAAGTAGCCAAGGAATTCCAGAGGCCAGTCAGCATTATTATTATTAACAAAATTTCTATCTTCTACTGAAGAATTATAGTAGGGAGATAAGTAAGATTAAAAGTACAAGTATCAGATGTGGTTTGTAATGTCAATGTTTAGAGCTTTGTTTAATCACAAGCACGGTAGAGGGAGAGACGAAAAGGCCTATATGACTTGTATGCATTTTAGAACAGCCTATTTATTACTAAGCAGAATGATAGTATACCGTCCAAGTCTTAGGAGAGTCTTCACGCTGACCCGCTTTCAAGCTCTCCCCTCAGCAACAGCAGAGGGGCGCTTTAAAAGGACCCCGGTAAGTGACAGACATTGCCCATGTGAAATTGGAGAAATGGAAACAGTGGCTCATGTGCTATTAAGATGTCCTTGGTATGAAGAGGCCGCGCACTAAGTTCATTCTCCCTTCGCTGAAGGGCCCTAGAGAGCCCATAGGATCAGTAATACTGCAGACACATAGAATCATAGAGTTGGAAGGGACCACCAGGGTCATCTAGTCCAACCCCCTGCACAATGCAGGAAATTAACAACTACCTCACCACTACATCCCCAGTGACCCCAACCCTCACCCCGCAATGCAGGATCTTCTGGAGGGAGAAAAAGAACAGGTTACCTTAGCCACAGCTAGGTTCTGCGCAATAGCTTTTAAAGTTTGCCTTTCAAAGGTTTCCTCAAGGATGGGTCTAATTTTAAATTAGGGCATAAGTAAAATCTAACTTGATGGATTTGTATTTTTGTATTTTAAATTAATGCACAATTGTGAACTGTGGACAATTTTATCAAGTATTCTTAGAATAGCAATGCCGTAATACAAATCTGTTCTGTTCTATAGTGCTATATTTTTATCCTTTTAATCAATGTTAATCTTTTTGTATCTTTTCTTTGCTGGTCAATGACAGTAATAAATTGATTTGAATTTGAATTGATAGTATAAATTAATACTCTTGATTATTCACTGGCTTATTTACAATTGTTCACCGATTTACGTGGAAGAAGTTTTAATCTGTATGTGTATGAATATGCAATGTTAGCGGTCGACAGCTCTTTAGGTCCCAGCCACCCCGCAAACTGAACAGCCCACTGGAGAACTGGAGCCAGACGGATTATGTCTCAGGGGACCCCACACTCTCCCTATAGCTGTCTGGGATTTAAAGCTCTTGGATATTGTCATGTGATTATACAAACATGTGCAGCAAAAGATGGAACGGGCACTGCTGAAAAGCAGTTTCATCCAAGAAACACTCTTGGAACGACATGAGTTCATTAGTCAAGCAAACACTATGCCTACAGCTCTTTTACACCATATTTGCTGAACCACAAACTTTAGGGGGTTGGCAGCTCTCAACAAGAGCACAGCGCACACAGGAATGTCTTCTGAATCATTTACATGCCTCGGGAAAGCATTACATCTTCTGTTGCTGCCGAGTACAGGAAAACACAAGTATCAACAATTAATCTGGACAGCAACGCACCTCTGACGGCCTGACTGTCAGCCGTGGAATCCTGATTTCTATTTTTATCCCACTTTTCATGTAAGGAACTCAGGGCTGTTTATATGGTTCTTCCATCCCTCATTTTATTTGACAACAACCCTGTTGGGCGGGTGACTGTCCCAGGCCACCCAGGAATCTTTACGGCAGAGTAGGGGAGCCAAGGCCTCATGAGGCTAACACCAACCACTTTACTGCAACGGTCCTTGGCTTATTTGTATAAAGTAATAATTTCACATGGTAAACTGCAATTGCCTCAAGTACATATTCAAAAAGCACAATCTTCCCTAAAGTTTATGACCCAGCAGCAGGAGGAGGAGGAGAATTGGTTTTTATATGCTGACTTTATCACTTAAGGAAGAATCAAACCAGCTTACAATCACCTTCCCTTCCCCTCCCCACAACAGACACCCTGTGAGGTAGGTGGGGCTGTAACTTGCCCAGGGTCACCTAGCTGGCTTCATGTGTAGGAGTGGGGAAGCCAACCCAGTTCACCAGATCAGAGTCCACTGCTCCAAACCACCACTCTTAACCACTACACCACACTGGCTCTGTTCTGAACCACCATGAGGACATCCTGCAAAAACCTGATTTCCACACCTCTTCCTGTTATACACATTGAAGTGCAATATATAAAACTCAAAACCCAGGAACATCATTTCATGCTGCTGGTATTTGATTCTGGCTTTGATCGTCCTGCTACCAGCACTTCCCAAAGCTCAATGCGTTATTAGCACAGCGCCTGGCGAGCACCGAAAGGGTGTGGGCGCAACCAAAGAGCCACACAACACATTTTACAGTGGCTTTCTCAGCATCGTTTGCAACTTAACCTCTGCAATCGAGGTATCTTCCACCCAGCACAACCTCAGGCAATTTTTTTAAACAGCAAGGAAAAAAAGGCTGATCTTGGGCGAAGTCAGAGTGAAGCAGAGAAGGAAATCCGCAAAGGCCTAAATATTCTTCCCGGCAGCTTTATTTAAGACTGAAAGAGACTCTGTAGGTTGCAGCGCCCCACACCAGAGAAAACAGAATGCCTACATGTAGACACACAAAAAGTGGCACGTAATGAAAGCAACTCTTTCAAGCAGTTGCATGAAAAATGTACTGAATATAACTTTCATCCATTAATCTCAATAGGAGTTCTGCCACTAACTTCATCCGGTTGACGACTGCTCCCTTAGCACAAGAAAACAAAATGGAAAGGACCCCAGGAATGCGGCTAGAATTTCCTGCTTAGTTTATCTCCAGCTTTTAAAGCTATTAAAATCCCGGGATTTCAGGATCTGCTAATTCCCCGAACCCTGAACATGTCAAGTCCGGCTCACACCTGGCAGAACAGCAAACGTGGATGGAGCGGCTGACAGCACCTGGACCTGACGCTTTACTGACTTTTCTTGGGGCGTTTTAAAAGCCATTTGGAAGGAAATGGGCGCACCAAGCATATTGTTTTGGGCGTGTGCTTTATGAATTTTAATAATAAAAACTGCAGCCGTTGTCGCAGGAAGCCCAGGTCTTCCCTCACGGCGCTGTGTTTGCTGTGAGCAGCGGTGCATTTGGCCAGCATTCAAAGAGCAATATGTCGTCACCAGAAAAATGTGATTTCCCCCCACACCACGGTCTAGTGACGGCCAATGGAATTCTTCTTCTTTCCCAAGTCTGTAGCATATGCCAACAGGGTAAGAAAAGCTTCACAGCAATTTTTAACCGGGGTCCTTCAGACACCTGGGGAAAGCTACAGACCGGAGGGAAGGGGGCATTCGGGACTTTGGGGGACACAAATTCAGGATTATAGACAGCCCTTTCTCTCTATCAGCAAAGGCTTCTTGGGAGAGTTGGTTTAGACTTGCTCACCCATCCTGTGGTTAAAAATCCCCCGGTTTCTTCCCAAGCCCCTCCAAAATCTGGCACAGAACAGGAGTAAAAAGCTGTTTTAACCGATTTTGTAATTCTGTTTATGGTATACTGATGTAAATGCCTAATAAAGGTGATGATGATGATGATGATAACATTAAGCGGTTGGTAGCAAAATAAAACTGGATCCGGGTGGCATCTTTTCAGTCTAACAAATTCTGTTAGTCATTAAGGTGCCCCTGGACTCCTGAGCCATATAAAACAAATTGTCCTTTCTGGAGTGCTTTTTTAAAAAAAACTTGTAGTTCGGGGAACATTTGATGATAAAGTTGTTAACTGGGTAGGCAGAAGTGGATTAAAGGTTAAGAACCACTTGAACACATGAAGCTGCCTTATACGGAATCAGACCCTTGGTCCATCAAAGTCAGTATTGTCTACTCAGACTGGCAGCGGCTCTCCAGGATCTTAGGCAGGGGTCTTTCATATCACCTACCTGCTGGAGATTGAACCTGGGACCTTCTGCATGCCAAGAAGATGTTCTACCACTGAGCCACGGCCCCTCCCCTAAAATTAACCGCCCAACGTGGGGTTCGAACCCACGACCCTGGGATGAAGAGTCCCATGCTCTACCAACTGAGCTTGCCGGGTGATATATAAAACAAATACAAAACTTTGCTACACGTTCCCACCACCTTCAGTATACTGTTTACACAGAGACATTGTAAGATCCCCAAACAGAGCTACCACCATACTCTGTTATTCTACCAGCCTTTTCCTTTCAGCGAATACAACCTGTTTCGCCAAGCTACTCTTCATTATCTTTTCCAGAACAGTATTCTTCATTAGGCCTAGCCTTCTGTTTTGAAAGGAGCAGAACACAAGATTTTATTGGTTCTTGTAGGTTATCCGGGCTGTGTAACCGTGGTCTTGGTCTTCCAAGACCACGGTTACACAGCCCGGATAACCTACAAGAACCAATGAACTCTGACCATGAAAGCCTTCGACAAAATTTTAGCTTGTAAATCTAGCTCACGCTAATCTTGAAAAATCTCAGCTTGACTGATTTTTCTCTGAGCCTGACCATAAGAAATTTTTAATGTTCAGTCCATTTTCATTAAGATTCTGTGGCCTGCATCCAACAAGATCAGCTTGGAAAAGGCCTTGCCAAGTGGGACTTTCCCCCCTCCCACGTCAACTTCAGTAGGCTCTGTCCTTGGGGGGCAGGGCAGTAAATACTCCAGAATTGTGTTAAATTGTGGAACTCCCTGCCCCAGGATGTGGTGATGACTGCCAGCTTGGAGGGCTTTAAGAGGGGAGTGGACATATTCATGGAGGAAAGGGGTATTCATGGCTATTAGTTAGAATGGATATTAGTCATGCTGCATACCTATTCTCTCTAGTATCAGAGGAGAATGCCTATTACAGACTGCCGGACTTGATGGGACTTGGTTTGATCCAGCAGGGCCTTTCTTATGTTCTTATGTTCAGAATAACACTAAGGGCCCAGTAGTGGCCTGAAGTGGGAGGAAGTAATCTGGGAAATCACTGGCCCCTCTCCAAAAGATGGATGTGCCATTACGTTTTTGGGAGGGGCCGTGGCTCAGTGGCAGAGCATCTGTTTGGCGTGCAGAAGGTCCCAGGTTCAATCCCTGGCATCTCCAGTTAAAGGGACTGGGCAAGTAAGTGAAGTGAAAGACCTCAGCCCGAGACCCTGGAGAGCCGCTGCCAGTCTGAGTGGACAATACTGACTTTGATGGACCAAGGATCTGGTTCAGTAGAAGGCAGCTTCACGTGTGACCTGTGTGGTTCGAGACAAGCCCTTATCAGCAACGTTTTCTGGAGGGTCTCTGAAAATGGGAACAAACATTGAAGGCCATCTAGACTATTTTGGTACTATGTCATCCGAAATGAATATCTGGAAATGAGTAACTGTGCTTCTCGTCTATTAAAGATGACAAATTTTACATGTTCACTGAGTGGTAGTTGGGCAAAGGGAAATAATGAATGGAACAGCAACGGAAGTAAGAACTGAAAACAGTCTATTATTCACCTTGTTCACAGCATTTTCCAACAACTGACATTTTATAAGAGTACAGAAGCGGACACTAAAAGGCAACAAACACCCTAAGCATTACTACCTCCAGCACCTACAATCAAAGTCATCTCTCCACTGACAACATGAGAAATGCCATAATTTGTCACAAATGCCTTTAAGAAAACACAGCGTTCAGATGTGAACAAAAGAAAAGGTACACAGTTTCTTTTAAAGTTCTGGTTTCAAATAAGGTGTTTCACATTCCCTTTCCATGTTCTGGAAAACAAGGTGACCTCAAAAAAAGAACAGAGCTCCCAAACCTTGGACTGCTGTGTGCAAAAACTGTATTTTAGTGGGGACAGCTTTTCATATCGCCACAAAATCAGCTGCATCTGCCCCCATTCTTTTTTCTGCACAAACTTGTCAAGAAGTAGAGGAGGCATTGTAACCTTTGTATCTGGCCATGCCAACAAAGAAGGGCCCCCAAATCCACCCCATTAATCATAGCATCACAGAGTTGGAAGGGACCACCAGGGTCATCTAGTCTAACCCCCTGCACAATGCAGGAAATGTTCTTATCTGCTCTAACCTCCTGGAATTTGGCCAGTCAGCAAGCAACACCGGGTATCAAGAGAAGCTTCGGTCAAATGTGTGCGCATACATAGGTTAGGGACTTCAAAAGGAAGTGTGAGTCAGGCGGTACAAAAACTGGAACAAATTAACCTGTCTTGCTCCCCACCCCCTGCTGCATAACCATGATTTTGTTAAGTCACATTTTGAATATGCAACAGGAATGGCAGGATATCAGTCTAACAGTTGAAGTACAATGTTCAACATCTTTATAAATGATCTGGATGAAGGAATAAAGGGGATGCTTATTAAATTTGCAGACGATACTAATCGGGAGGGGTGGCAAATATGGTAGAAGACAGAGCCAGGATACAGGATGATCTTGACAGGCTGGAGAATTGGGCTAAAACTAATAAAAAAGCACTTAAACAGAGATAAGTGTAAAGTCCTGCATTTAGGTAGGAAAAATCAAATGCATAATTATAGGATGGGAGAGACTTGTCTTAGCAGTAGTGTGTGCAAAAAGAATCTAGGGGTCTTAGTAGACCAAACACTGAACATGAGTCAGAGGTGTTGCAGTAGCTAAAAAGCAAGTGCCGTTAAGTGCCGTCAAATGCGATCTTGGGTTGCATCAACAGATGTACAGTGTCCAGATCACGCAAAGTGATGGTGTTGCTTTACTCTGCTCTGGTTAGACCCCACCTAGAGTACTGTGTTCAGTTTTGGGCACCACAATTTAAGAAGAATGTTGACAAGCTGGAACGTGTCCAGAGGAGGGCAACGAAGATGGTGGGGGGTCTGGAGACCAAGTCCTATGAGGAAAGGTTGAAGGAGCTGAGTATGTTTAGCCTGAAGAGGAGAAGACTGAGAGGGGATATGATAACCATCTTCAAGTACTTGAAGGGCTATCATAGAGAAGAGGGTGCCAAGTTGTTTTCTGTTGCCCCAGAAGATCGGACCAGAACCAATGGGTTGAAATTACATCAAAAGAGTTTCCGTCTAGATGTCAGGAAGAATTTTCTAACAGAGAGGTTCCTCAGTGGAACAGGCTTCCTCGGGAGGTGTGAGCTCTCCTTCCCTGGAGCCTTTTAAGCAGAGGCTAGATGGCCATCTGTCTGCAATGCTGATTCTATTACCTTAGGCAGTTCGTAAGAGGGAGGGCATCTTGGCCATCTTCTGGGCATGGAGTAGGGAGTCACTGGGGGTGTGTGGGGAAGGTGGTTGTGAACTTCCTGCATTGTGCAGGGGGTTGGACTAGATGACCCTGGTGGTCCCTTCCAACTCTATGATTCTATGACTAAGTAGAAAAGTAACTGGAGAAGCCAAATTGCTCTTCTTTTTCAAAAGGGTGGGGGAGGAGGAATGAGGTCAAAGTTACTTCGCGCGCTGCTCGGAAGAGGACCAAGAAAGCGACATTAACCAAACATGGCGTCACCTACAGCAGGTGCTTGTACAACAAGGCCTTGGTGAGAAAGAAAGAATTTCCTTTTCCGGAGAGCAGGGCTCGTTTCTGCTTCATCGGCGAGTAACAAGCTGCTCTCCGCTCAGCGACTGTAAAGCTTTTACATAACCTATTATGAAACACCACCCGGCACCTCTCACTATTTATCCATTCGCTATTTATAAAGATCCTGGAGTGCAGTTGCCTTCACAGAACGGCTGCCACCAGCGTATATTATTGGCTATTAAAGGCTTTACCAACCGCTTTAAATAAAAGTGTCCGAGCCATAATGCAAAGCAACCCCAGGTTGACAGAGTCACTTGAATTCAACCGCTTGACTTTTCCTATACAAGAAGAGTTGGTTTTTGGATGCCGACTTTCTCTACCTGATAGTAGTTCTCAACCTTTTATGCTCCATTACCCCCTTTCACCATTGTTTCGAATATAATTCCCCACTTCCCAAGATAGTCTAACAGTTATTAAAAACAAATCAGTTTTAAAGATTGTACATAATCTACAGGGCATCACACTTTGCTGAATAGTGGTCCCAGTTCCCCCCCTGGAACCCTAAAATTCCCCCCTTGTTGAGAACCCCCCTTGTTGAAGAATCAAACCGGCTTACAATCACCTTCCCTTCCCCTCCCCACAACAGACGCCCTGTGAGGTAGGTGGGGCTGAGAGAGTGTGACTAGCCCAAGGTTGCCCAGCTGGCTTCTTGTGGAGGAGTGGAGAAACCAACCCGGTTCATTAGTGTCCGCCGCTGATATGGAGGAACAGAGAATCAAACCCAGTTTTCCAGATTAGAGTCTGCCATTCATGTGGAGGAGTGGGAAATCGAACCCGGTTCTCCAGATTAGAGTCCACAGCTCCAAACCAAGACTGCTGGACTTGATGGGCCTTGGTCTGATCCAGCATGGCCTTTCTTATGTTCTTATATTCTTATCTAGCCTTTCATCCATCAAGGAATTCAATTCAGCAGCGTTGAGGTTCCAGAGTTTTTCCCATCCACGCACTGACCAGGTCTTAGCTTCTGCCTCATGTGCCCTCAAGACCACGGGGGGATGCAAGGGCAGAATGCCACCGGATCTCGGTCTTTTATTGATTCTGAAGTCTAATGCTCTAGGAGAACCAAGATCTTTTGTTGTGTGTGTTTGTTTTTAATATCAAGCTGAAAATTATTTTCAAGAACAAAGCACGAATTCTCACACCTTTGCAGTGGGAATTTGGAAGCCACGGCACTCCCAAACATGCAAAAATCATTCCTAGCCCATCATCATTTTGTTTCAGGCTGCTTAAGCTCTTAGAAAAGCTGTCCAAAAAGTTTTTTTTAAAAAAAAATCCTTTCAATGCGGGGAAAGAGCACTAGCTGCAACCCATTTCATTGCGGCTCTCTGGGCAAGCATCCAGATGCTGTACCTTACGTAGCGATTTAAAAAGCACAAAAGCTCTTTCATGAGGGTTCAAAGAAAGTGCAAAAGAGCAACGTTGAACCCGGCATCTCTTCCCGGTTCCAAGTTCTGAAATGCAGAACACTGAAGGATTTTAATCACCGCCTCACATTCTGCTTTTATTGTCTAGTAACAAAAGCCAACACGCTGCATATTAAATTCAAGGTACATAAAATGGGATGAGGACGAAGCTGTTTTTTCAGGTAACAAGGTGCCTCAGGCAAGCTCGATAAGCCTTTGGCAAGTCTCGAGGCGTTACAAAATCCAGATGTCAGAAAATATCGTACTGGATGCGTTTCCAGTGTCTCGTCCTCCCTAATATCATGAGGAAAAACTGTGTGAGAAAGAAATGCACACACAAATGTAAATGTCAGCCTTTATTTCTAAGATCCGGCAGTCTGGCCAGATACACAAAGCAAGGCCTTGAAATGTTATATGTGATGCCCAAGAGGCTGAATCTATAGTGTCAAGCAACCGAAGGGGAAAAGTTTCAACTTGAAGAGTCATATGAAGAGGAGAGGTGGCCCACGCCTCTGACGTCATATGACGAGAAATGCCCACGTCTCGGAATTTGTGCTGTGAAGCAAAATCATTCCACTAACCAATACAGCACAATGGCTATATATTAATAATCAGTCTCATTTACACATAATATATTCACTAACACCAAATTGATAACAGCAAAAATGCAACAAAAATACAGCTGGACTAGCTACGAACGCTGGAGTGCTCACCATGCATTAGAACCACTAAAAAAAAAATACCCTATCATTTCCTATTATGCCACAAAGACTTATTTTTCTACAAAGAAAGCGCTGCTGGTTATGAAAATTTGGCTACCCTTCCACCTGAATTCATGAAATTCTGGCAGACTTCAGACCTCCAATAGCTCTTTTCTTCCTAAGCAGGAATTATTTGCATGCTCTTCACACATACACACATACACAGTCCTTTATATTTGTTTTATATATTTTTCATAATTCCTTTTGCCATTATTTGGGCTCTTTGTAAGTCTTTTTGTATTGGAAGAAAGCAAAGCTGCCTCTTCCTCTGGGAAGAGGGCAAATTCAATCCTTAATGCAAGAGAACAGCTCAATTAGATAATATGAGAGAGAAAAGCAAATACACTTGATATTTGGGGGGGAAAACAGCTATAAACAGAATTTTCTGTTCTGCTCAGTGATAAAACAGGATACCGTCTTCTGTGACAAAACCCCTCTTAAACCCATTTCATTTCAATTATTATTATCCAGCAGTAAACTGGGAGGTTCATGCCAGTTAGAAAATGGGCCACCAACAGATAAAGACAGGTATTTTGAGAAGGCAGAACGGCAACAGCCGCTGCGGCCTCCTGACCGCTCTAGGGCAACGACTGAGCCGTCGCGGTAATCTCTGGCTTTTGGGGGGCGGCCAATGTTCAGGCGGCAGCTAACAGACGCTTGGCATTCCTACTTCAAGTTTTGAGCATGTATTTTTTTAGATGTCCCCTCTACAAGTCAGCCCGCTTCAATATTATTGACCCTTTGATTAGGGGAAAGGGCTCTGTTGAAGAGGGTGAATGGGCCAAAAGGTTTCTGTTGGGAGACAGCTCACCAATCACCACCCAGGTTGCAAAATATTGTGCCGCAGCAATGAAGCTACGTCGCCTCAATGTTCCCTAATCTGTGGAAGTGTAAAATTGGGTGATTCCTAATTTTGTTGGCCTTGGTTGTAAACATCTACTCTGTATGGTCAGTTTCTGTTTTATCTGTTTTATCTGGCATATTAGCCGCAAATAAAATTTATTTATTTATTATTATTATTCCTACTACGAGTTGAGCCGATCCTGGAGGTCCCTTCCAACTCTATGATTCTATCACCTCTAAAGGGACCAGAGAGCGAGCATGCTTCTTCTCTTTGAAGGGGGGAATGGAGAGAGCCAGAGGTAGATGAAGACATTTCTCTGCTTAAGCCCCCCAAAACTGAAGAATACTGGAGAAGATTTGGGTGAGGAGGGGTCTCCCTTGCCTCATGTAGGACTTCTTATATAAAAATATTATTAAAACAATTCCCACCCACCCCCAATCCCCATTCTTTGCAGGCTCCATGCTTACAAAATACTATCACCAATGTAAACTGACAAGCCAAGACCGTCTTCAGGCAAATCTTTCAACATCAGAAGAATAATGAAATACACAGAAGAACGAGAAGACGGCAAACCCAACAAACGCAGCCAAGTCACCACCTGCAAGGTCAGCGTTATCTTCCAAACCCAGAGAATCAGCCACATACCTTGGATGCTTGAGGTGTTGAAATCACATGAACAGTGCTGGGTTTGACGCCATTTGCTTTGGGCCGTTTATAGAGAGCAAACCTGCTTTTCCTACGCCCTCTGTCGCCATTAGGAAGGGAGCCATTGTACCTAGGAGAAACACAAATACAGGTGTTATTTCGGGCCCTTTGGTAAAAGTGGAAGAAAGAGTTGGAAGCGGATCTATCGAGGAACCATAAAGCGTGCATAAGGTTTTATGTTCTGCAGCAATAAAAAGCTCACTTCTGAGACCCAGCCAATAAATACTGCTTTTATTCCAAAGCATTTGAAGATCTGGCTAGGATTCCTGGCTCAGCAGGTTACTCTCTAATAAACTTCTCGATGGAACAGCAAAAAGATTCTGTGTACTTCTCCAGTAGCACAACCAGAATTTCTGCTAATCCAACAGAAAGGGGCTAGTGTTAGGTATTTCTAGCCAACGAGGATTATCCAGGTGGGTCCAGGCTGTAGTAAACAACTGATAGAAAAAGGAGGTCCTATTTTATTTATTTCCTTACTTTCTTTATAGTCCGCCTTTCACTTTAAAAGAGTTGGTCTTTTTTTTTTTTTTTTTGGCCTTTTGAAGAAGAACGTACAGTTTTAGAAAGTGACGAGAAAGCTGCACAGAGAGCAACTGGGAGAAACAAATCACCAGGAGCAGATGGGATATCTATACAGCTATTTCAAGCTGTATTTTAGAAAGAGAGCCCATCAAAATCTTGACAAGAATATGCCAACAAATATGGAAAACAAAACAATGGCCCACAGACTGGAAGTGGTCAATTTACATTCCAATTCCCAAAAAAGGAGACGTCAAAGATTGCAGCAACTATTGGACCATTGCATTAATTTCTCATGAAAGTAAAATGATGCTCAAAATCTTACAACAAAGACTTACCATTTATGGAACAAGAAATGTCTGATGTTCAAGCTGGATTCAGAAAAGGCAGAGGCACTAGAGATCATATCGCAAATTTACTTTGGTTACTGGAGCATATGAGAGAATTTCAGAAGAAAACCAGCTTGTGTTGTATAGATTACAGCAAAGCTTCTGACTGTGTGAATCATGGAAAACTATGGTTGGTTTTAAAAGAAATGGGTGTGCCATAGCATTTGACTGTTTTGATGAGCAATCTGTTAAAGGAGAAAGTGCCAAAGCAGGACTACAGCTGAACATCAAGAAGACAAAAGTAATGACTACAGGAGAATTACTAAACTTTAAGGTAGACAATGAGGAAATTAAAATTGTTCCAGACTTTCTATTGCTTGGTCCTATCCTCAACCAAAAGGGAGACTGCAGCCAAGCAATCAGGAGACTGAGACTGGGAAGCTCCATGAAGGAGCTACAAAAGATTCTGAAGTGTAAGGAGGTGTCACTGGCCACCAAGACTAGATTAATTCATGCCATCGTATTCCCTATTACTATGTATGGGTGTGAAAGCTGGACAATGAAGAAAGCTGACAGGAAGAAAGTAGATTCCTTTGAAATGTGGTGCTGGAGGAGAGTGTTACGGATACCGTGGACTGCCAAAAAAAAAAAGAGAAAGAAATCAAATCAAGCCTGAATGCTCCCTAGAAGCTAAAGTGACTAAACTGAGGCTATCGTACTTTGGTCACATAATGAGAAGACAAGAGTCACTGGAAAAGACAATCATGCTAGGAAAAGTTGAGGGCAGCAGGAAAAGAGAAAAACCCAACGTGAGATGGATTGACTCTATAAAGGAAACCACAGCCCTCAGTTTGCAAGACCTGAGCAAGGCTGTTAATGATAGGATATTTTTCATAGGGTCGCCATGAGTTGGAAGCGACTTGATGGCACTTTAACACACACACACACGATAGTCCCCCTCAGGAAGCCATCTTGAAACCAGCCAATGTTTAACTATCATCAGACAGCAAACACGTCCTTTTAAGAATGAGTGAACAATTATTTGGTTGTGTTTTTTTTTAATGATACAACTTTTTAAATCTGTACTCATTTCAATCCAGCTTCAAGCATCTTTTGAGATTGAAACTGTTGGCTACCATGACGGATATCCTTCACCAGAACAGAAGCAGAAGCACAGGAGTATGAATGTATGGAGTCTCTAGGACCTGGCAGAAGCTTTCAATGCCATCTACTGCGGTTCTGTTCCCATTTGGCTGACCAGAACCAGAAAGTGAACATAAGGAAAGCAATGCTGGATCAGACCCAGGCCCATCAAGTCCAGCAGTCTGTTCACACAGTGGCCAACCAGGTGCCTCTAGGAAGCCCACAAGCAAGACGATTGCAGCAGCATTGTCCAGCCTGTGTTCCACAGCACCAAATATAATGGGGATGCTCCTCTGATACTAGAGAGAATAGGTGTGCATCATGACTAGTATCCATTTTGACTAGTATCCATGGATAGCCCTCTCCTCCATGAACATGTCCACTCCCCTCTTAAAGCTCTCCAAGTTGGCAGCCATCACCAAACCTGGGGCAGGGAGTTACACAATTTAACTACGTGTTGTGTGAAGAAATACTTCCTTTTATCTGTTTTGAATCTCTCACCCTCCAGCTTCAGCAGATGACCCCATGTTCTAGTATTATGAGAGAGGGAGAAAAGCTTCTCCCTGTCCACTTTCTCCAAATCATGCATAATTTTATAGACCTCTATCATGTCTCCCCTTAACCGCCTTCTTTCCAAGTTAAACAGCCCTCAGCATTTTAACCGCTCCCCATAGGGCAGTCGCTCCAGTCCCCTGATCATTTTGGTTGTTCTTTTCTGCACCTTCTCAAGCTCTGCAATATCCTTTTTCAGATGTGGTGACCAAAACCGTACACAGTATTCCAAGTGATTCTGGAGAACAGAGAAACATATTTCATTGATTTGTAAAGTGGGATGGGGCAGGGAATTGAAGCCAGAAACACAATTCAAATATAAAATCAAGTTGTGAATGCATGTGATTGGCTTTGCAGGTCAAATCAAAACTTAACGTAAGATCCTTATTTATGTGTCGCCTCTCACAGGATGGAAGGGATATTGTCATCAACAATCTGACATGGCCGTGAGAAGTAGCGATAACATGTCCCAGTGACTTCAATGGACAAGGGTTACATTCTGTCAACATAATTTTCACACACTTTGAATATAACATTTACACTACACTTGATCATTTTGCTAATCAAATATTTCAGTTCAAGTATTTGTTGCTATTAACATGAGGTACTTTTAGAATTTACTAATGTTTTTAAAAAAGCATACCAAATCAGTAGAAAAAAGCAAGAGTCCAGTAGCACCTTTAAGACTAACAAAATTTCTGGCAGGGTATGAGCTTTTGTGAGTCACTTCTTCAGATACGAAATCAGTCTGTGCTCTTTCTTTGTAGGATTTTAGAGTTTTCTCTGACTACCTCACATTACCGAGCATGAGTAGCTTACTCTACCAGAGCACAGGGTGTAAATAAGAAGAAGAGTTGGTTTTTATATGCCGACTTTCTCTACCATTTAAGGGAGACTCAAACCGGCTTACAAGCGCCTTCCCTTCTCCCCACAACAGACACCCTGTGAGGTAGGTGGGGCTGAGAGAGCTGTGACTTGCACAAGGTCACCCAGATGGCTTTGTGTGTAGGAGCGGGGAAACAAATCCAGTTCACCAGATTAGCCTCCGCCGCTCGTGTGTAGGAGTGGGGGAATCAAACCCGGTTCTCCAGGTCAGACTCCACCGCTCCAAACCACCACGCTGGCTCTCAGTCTATGGATTAGTTCTCATGATACACTCCGCAGCAAGTCAGTGATCACTGGGAATTCAGAGCACTTTTTACTATTGCAACCTACATGACCCAATAGACCCTCATGCCTCGGGAGGGGGAGAAGAGAGGCTGAGCAGTTCAGGAACTGCTCAAAGAACATAACCGAGGAGGATCTACCTTGGCTGCACTGCGCTGAAGATCTGGTCCTTTGCACAGAAACCGTAACTCCACACTGGAGCCTTTAAAGCTACACATTTCCTCAGCTGCTACGGGGATCCACGGTTCTTTTAACTAGATTAACACAGGAGCGACGGTAAAGCACCGCAGCAGCAAAGTCACTTTCATTCGTCATGCTCACATTACAATCAACTGCAATCACCAAATGCAAACACAGCTGTAGAAATTATCGCATTCTAGCGGTGGGTCTTGAAAGTAGTCCCTGCGCATAGAAATTGTGTTGCTTTTTTAAAAATAAAATAAAAGCCAGCAGGCCTTGTCCCACCCACAAAAGAGGAGGCAGCAATCACAGGAGGAGAACAGGTATGATGGGAGCTGGCACCAGACGTGGGCCCAGAGATACTGCAACATCCAAAAGTCCGAAAATACCCTTCTGCCCATACTGTGCTAACGTGATGGCAGCATTCTGCCCCAGCAGCAGCTGGGTCACCTTGAGCTGGTCACAGCTTTCTCAGCCCCGCCCACCTCACAGGGTGTCTGTTGTGGGGAAAGGAAGGGAAGGGGATTTGTAAGCCGGTTTGAGTCTCCCTTAAGTGGTAGAGAAAGTCGGCGTATAAAATCTAACTCTTCTTCAGTGCCACTGAGTGGCATGAGCCAAGGGGCTTCCAAGGCAGACGGGCAGACTTGCTGGGGCTGGCCTCTGCTCCCCCCTCGCTGCCAATGGCACACTGGGAAACTTCCTAGCATGACAAATGGCCGGTTCACCGTTCCCCGCTGTAAGGAGGGCTGTCGCCCATCAGTCTTAACCACTGGCTGCCATGTGCTATGCGCCTCCACACCTCTCACATCCCAATACTACTTGCAAGTATTTAAATAAATTGCTGCTACATGCAAGCAAGCACTCTTTGTGGACCAGCCTGCCCTGGTTTTCATTGCATCTTTTTCCCCTCATAAATTAATCACAGACCTGATATTTCTTCTCCGCCCCCTGCCCCTGTAATTAAAAAAGGTAAAGGTCCCCTGTGCAAGCACCGGGTCATTCCTGACCCATGGCGTGACGTCACATCCCGACGTTTCCTATGCAGACTTTGTTTACGGGGTGGTTGCCAGTGCCTTCCCCAGTCTTCTTCCCTTTACCTCCAGCAAGCTGGGTACTCATTTACCGACCTCGGCTAAGCCAACCATTTTACCGACCCCGGCTGAGCCAACCTTGAGCCGGCTACCTGAAACCAACTTCCCTTGGGATCCAACTCAGGTCGTGAGCAGAGCTTGGACTGCAGTACTGCAGCTTACCACTCTGCGCCACGGGGGGCCCATAATTAGACAGGCAGGCAGGCAGGCAGGCATCCAAGTCACCAATCGAAGGACCATGGCCCATCAGTTATGTTTCACCAGGAACTCAGAAATGAGACTCTCTAAGAAGCTGAACAAGATGGTACTGTTCGTTGAGGTGGCAAAAACACTGCAAGTGAAGCTACTGTTCATGATCTCTGAAATTCAAAATGGGAAAAGATGTCACGCTACTCAGACTACCACTTCAATTGTTCAAGAAAGTCCTTTGAGCAGTGAAAAACCCTTATGAAACTATCCACAACTGCTTTGATGGAAAACTCTTCTGCCGACGGCTTTGATGGAAAACTCTTCAATTGCCCTATAAAACACAGCAATCTCCAAGAAGTATGCAGGCTAGCTTCAGCATGCCAGAATCAATTTGATGCTTCAGCTTCGCCAAAAAAAAAAACATAAGAGTAACGATTCACGCTCAGCGGCTTGCAGAAAGACATCAGAGCGGCAGTCCAAATCAGTTCACGCACATGATCTGTGTTGTGCTACAACACCCAACAACTCCTGAAGTATCCTAAAGTTTTATCTGTCACACAGACACACACGCATCCCTTAGCCATATGGGTGTTTAGCTCAAATATTTTACAGTCATGCTGTACAAATAACATACACCAACGGCACAATTCCTCCAAGACTTCAAATCAAACTATGCATGTAGTTTTAACAAGTAGGGTCCAGGTTTCCAGAACCTAATTTGCCTTCCCTGCAGCCACAGGGAAATGGTTTTTAAAGGACCACAGGGGCTGGGGACTGTGGGGGGGACCTCCGGCCCCCCACCCACTGTTTTGAGCCAAAAGGCCCAGCAGAGCAGATATCTGCCACCATTTTGGATTGGTACATGCACAGGATACAGAACATGCAGCTCCAAAGTGCGCCTAAGAACACCCCCCCCCATCCCAGGCATTTTGGCTCAGGAAAACGGCACAGAAGAGGCAGGTGCCCCTCCGTGCCATGATGAACCAGGCCCCTAGAGAACTTTTAAAAAGCAATTCCCCTGCAGTTATTCAGTTCAATAATGGGCAATGACAGGTTTTTCCCAGAAAGGTGAGGACCTCCATTTCCATATCGTATATTCCATATCGGAGAGCCAGCATGGTATTGTGGTTAAGAGCGGCGGTTTGGAGCAGTGGACTCTAATCTGGAGGACCGGGTTTGATTCCCCCACTCCTCCACATGAGCGGCAGAGGCTAATCTGGTGAACTGGATTGGTTTCCCCACTCCTCCACACAAAGCCAGTTGGGTGACCCTGGGCTACTCACAGTTCTCTTAAGAGCTCTCTCAGCCCCACCTACCTCACAGGGTGTCTGTGGTGGGGAGGGGAAGGGAAGGTGATTGTAAGCTGGTTTGATTCTCCCTTAAGTGGCAGAGAAAGTCGGCATATAAAAGCCAATTCTTCTTCGTAACCCGATCCTGATATGGTATGACTCTGTCTTGCCAAGTGCCACTCGCTCTATACACTGGGGCCGAAGAAGAAGAGTCGGTTTTTACACTCCAATTTTCTCTATCAAAAGGAATCTCAAACCAGCTTACAATCACCTTCCCTTCCCCTCCCCACAACAGACACCCTGTGAGGTAGGTGGGGCTGAGAGAGCTCAAAGAGAAATGTGATTAGCCCAAGGTCCCCCCAGCTGGCCTCAAGTGCAGGAGTGGGGAAACCAACCCGGTTCACCAGATCAGAGTCCACCTACTCATGTGGAGGAGTGGGGAATCAAACCCGGTGCACCAGATTAGAGTCCACCGCCCTTAACCACCACACCGGCTCTCAAGAGTTTCACAAACTTTCTGAGTGCATTAACATGGAGGTTTGAGAAAAATGTTTTTATCCCTCATTAACGCGTTCTAAGGCTACCTTGTGACTACGCCTGCTTTGCTGACAAGCATCCTTTGTACTAAGTAACTAAACAGAAATGTTTCTGTTCTCCACAGTCATTTATCATCGCAGCCCCTTGGAATTCCTATTGCTTCCCATTAGCCTCTGGAATCTGCTTGAAAAGTCTTTATTCCAGTTTGTCGCTTTATTTTGCTACTTCAAAAGCTGGTCGCCCAGCAAGGCCTGCAGCTGCTAGAAAGCTCGTAACATTTCTTCCTCTGGGGATGGATAAAAAATATAAAATAAAAGCTGAACAACAAAACATCCTCACGCTGGCTTTCAATACGCCATTAATATTGGAACGACATCTCGTGCGTGGTTTAAAAATATTACCTAATCGCACTGCAGTTCAATTACGCGAAGCTTTAAAAAAAAAAAAAAAGTCCCCCACTATTTGAAGCAATGCCTAGCTATTTGTCTTCATAGCAAGGGGATGCCCCGCTCGGCATTTCTGGAGATTAAATCCTACTTAGGCAAGCAAATAAAAAGTGATGGAAGATCACAACACTCTTCTGAACCTGTAATTCACCCTGACATCTAAAGAACCATGACAGACCGACCCATGTAGCCAGACACACACGGTATTCCGCTAAGTCACGTGGATGAGTATCTGTATCCCAGGAAAAGGCACTTTATGGTCTCTCCCCCACCCCTTATTTCTGAGGCAGCTGCTAAAGCATGCCCAGGTCATTTAGCAAATCCCAAGAGGTAGTCCATTTGCATATTAGAGAGGTCTAAATGCATCCAGTCGCCGGCTTTGTTACCATCAAAGGCCTACATTTATAAAAAAAAACTCTCTAATGTTATGAAGACTCCTAGGAGAGGCATTCCCTGGTACTAACCAGACAGAATCATAGAGTTGGAAGGGTCCGCCAGGGTCATCTAGCTCAACCCCCTGAACAATGCAGGAAATTCACAACTACCTCCCCCCCACACACACACCCCTAGTGACCCCTACTCCATGCCCAGAAGATTGCCAAGGGGCCCTGCCTCTCATCATCTGCTTACGGTCATAGAATCAGCATTGCTGACAGATGGCCATCTAGCCTCTGCTTCAAAACCTCCAGGGAAGGAGAGCTGACCACCTCCCGAGGAGGCCTGTTCCACTGAGGAACCGCTCTAACTGTCAGAAAATTCTTCCTAATATCTAGATGGAAACTCTTTTGATTTAATTTCAACCTGTTGGATGCCAGCTAATTTTTTATAGCTAATTCAGAATATCCTTCTATCTGGGGTTTCAGTCAGTGGAAAGGACCTGAGAGGACAAGGTGATTCTCTGACAGTGATATTCTTTGAAGGGGGTCACCAGTGCAGCTCTTCGGGGGGGGGATCTCTGTTTTGATCATGGATCAAAAGCAGAAGGTTGTGTGCCTTCACTGCCATAGGGATACAGGAGGCAGCAGAAGTGAGAAAGAAGGTAGGTTGTAAGTTGGTTGTGCGACCCCACAGATCAGAGGTGTCGAACTCATTTGTTATGAGAGCTGGATATAACATAAATGTCACTTGCCGGCCGAGATTGAGAGTTTGGGGGGGGGGATGGCTCCCTCAGCTACCTCAGAAGGAGGAGTTGGTTTTTATATGCCGACTTTCTCCAACACTTAAGGAAGAATCAAACTGGCTTACAATCACCTTCCCTCCCCCTCCCCACAAAAGACACCCCCTGAGGTAGGTGAGGCTGAGAGAGCTCGAAGACAGCTGTGACTAGCCCAAGGCCACCCAGCTGGTTTCATGTGCAGGAGTGGGGAAACAAATCTAACTGGTCCCTTATGGAGCCTGCTCCATCCTCAGGTACCAGCCCAGGGGTCTGGAGGTCAATTATCGGGGCCTCCTTTAATGGTACCTTGAGCAGGTTCATGGCATAAGGTGCTAAGGTGTAGAGCTTCTTAACACTGGTGGGAATTTGCTTGCCAGAGGACGGGTTTCCCCACTCCTCTTTGACTGCCCTTAAGAAGAACTCAGGGAAAGGGACAGTATTACTTTGAGTTTGCTTCCTAGGGAAGCATTCCTGAACCCCTTGCTTGCACTTAGGGGTGGGTTCCTCAGAAGGTTCCTGTTCCTCATTAAGGTCCAGAGCTAAGAGCGCCTTGGCCAGCAGACCCTGGAAGTCTTCCCCCGCAAACAGCCTGGGCTGCTGGTCATCTGAAGGGATGAGCTCCTCATCGGAGTCAAATTCGCCCTCTTCGCGTTCCTCTGTATCAGATTCCTGCTCAGAGGAGAGGGAATCTGATTGTACCATGGGAACCTGAATTGTGGCTTTTTTGGCTGCTTTGGTGGCCCATTGCATAACAGGGGCTGTAGGGGGCATGGCATCCTCCCGTCCCATGCTGAGGGAATGAGAGGAGGAGGAAGCTGGCGAAGACTCATGGCCAAGTTCACTAAGTCACTGGCCTCCTTGCTAGAATAAACCCGCCCGCCCATCGCTTGGTTGGAGGAGGGGGGGATGCCATCTCCCGCCGGGAGCGATCCTACCGGTAAACCTGCTGAGTTCAAAGGCTGCGCGTTGGTCACAGGCTGAACTGGGATCGCTCTTTCGGGAGGCGCTGAGTAGGCGGGTCGTACGGCGCCGGCTCTCGGGCTGGAGAAAAATTTGTTGCGCTTTTTGTGTGCCGGTAGCGGCGTGGCTTTTGACGGCTTTTCCTTCTGCTGCGTCGGCAGCGGAGTTACCGTTTCCTTTGCGGCTTGTGCCGCCGCATCTTTCCCCTTCCCTGATGGTCCGCAGGCGCGACCATTGGGAGGGCTTTCCCGCAGGGCGGAATGGACCAGCCCACTCTGGTAATCCTCCACCGAGAGGAGATCGTCCTCTCTCCCGGCCGCGGCGTTGGCCATCTTGTCTACTCTAAAGCCGGGTTGGCTAGAGACGACAGCGAGGAAGTGGGGGGGAGGTCGGGAGGGATAAACAGACTGAGGAACGACACTAGGAGAACGGAACAACAAATATACTTGAGGTCAACGACAAATATACTTAAAGACGACAACAAATACTCTAGAACTAATTCTAAAGCTGGAGCTGAAAGCAGTCACTGCTCTCCTGTTAAAGGCAGGACGGAAACTGGGGATCAAGGGCGGTCTTCCCGCCAAGGAGACAGGAAGTAAAGTTTGGTCCTGCCTCCTGGAAAAAGCGAGAAAACACCCACAGATAAAGATGCCCTTGCCTCGGAGGAGAAAGCATTTAACCAGTGCATGAAGAAAAGGGGAGGGGCTGTGGATCAGTGGCAGAGCATCTGCTTGGCATGCAGAAGGTCCCAAGTTCAATCCCCGGCATTTCCAGTACAAGAGACTAAGCAAGTAAAAAGGTAAAGGTCCCCTGTGCAAGCACCGGGTCATTCCTGACCCATGGGGTGACGTCACATCCCGACGTTTTCTAGGCAGACTTTGTTTACGGGGTAGTTTGCCAGTACCTTCCCCAGTAATCTATGCTTTACCCCCAGCAAGCTGGGTACTTATTATACCAGCCTCAGAAGGATGGAAGGCTGAGTCAACCTTGAACCGGCTACCTGAAACCAACTTCCGTTGGGATCAAACTCAGTTCTTGAGCAGAGCTTGGACTGCAGTACTGCAGCTTACCACTGTGCGAAAGGTGATGTGAAAAACCTCAACCTGAAACCCTGGAGAGCCGCTGCCAGTCTGAGTAGACCTTACTGACTTTGATGGACCAAGGGTCTGATTCAAAATAAGGCAGTGTCATGTTTTCAAAATACATAGAACATCCTCCCAAAAAGAGGGTGAAACAAAATTACTGTCAAATTAACTCGGAAATGAAAACAGCTACACTTTTAGAATGAAAGCTGAGGATCACCCCAATACGTTGAGGATCCCTGCTCTCCCTGCATTGTTTTTTATACTTGGACATATGTTATGCCTTGCTTAATACTTCGTGCTTTGTTCTAGATCTCTTATACTCCTGGTCCTATCACATTTCTTATCAGATGTCTCATCCTGTTGACTGCATCCACTTACACTGTGCAATCTGCCTTGTGTCTCAGTGAGAAAGGCAAACTATGAATAAACTAACTAGTCACTTTTTGTCACTCAGATCAAGCCAATCACTGGAATGGTCCACCGTACTCATAGCATTTTACATTATCATCCAGCAGAAGGTATACCGTGAGATCCCAAATGCCTGCGCAAAAACTGACGATCCTGAAGTTTACAGCAGTAATCTGTCTTTTCCACCAATAATTATCATAGCAGGTACCCATTAGAGCAGAGGTTCACAAACTGTGCTCCGCAAAACATCTCCTAGTGTTCCATGAAGAGATTGGAAAGAAAAATATGACTGTCATTTGGTTTGGTATATAGGTGCTAAGTGAAAATTAGTGCTCCTTGACAAATTTCTCTCCTGACACAAATTTCTCTTGCATGACTCAAAAAGTTTGGGAAACTCTGCATTAGAGGATAAACTATGTTCTAGTGATAGCAGGAAGACAAAAGGCTGACATGAATTCACGATTGGACCTAAAGGGACGGTACTATAAGTGTTATGCTTCACAGATCATAGAAACATAGAGTTGGAAGGGACCACAGGGTCATCTAGTCCAACCCCCTGCACAATGCAGGAAATTCACAACTACCTTCTTCCCACAACCACAGTGACCCCTACTCCACATCCATAAGAAGGGGAAGGAGTCAAGCAGAGAAGCACCCTACTTGCTTTTGCTGCGTCCCATTTGATGCCAGGGACTGCAAGTCAGAGAGATGCCAAAGCAGGGAGTAAAACACTTCGGTTTACTCCATGACGCACAGTGTGCATGTCCCTCCTGTCCCCACTATACAACTGACTGGGACGCAACCACTGCCGCTGTCCTGGTATTCCCTTGCCCTGCACTGAACAGCCAACTGGGGTGCCACCACCATCACACTGGGGTCAGCCCCACACACACACACACACACACACACACACACACACACACACACACACACACTCCCTCACAACTGAACATGAGGCTTGTTTGCAGGATCCCAGATCCTTCTCCAGTGAGTAATGGGGAGAAGCCCTTTTATTTGTATAAAAGCAGTCAACCATTGGTCATAAGAACCTAAGAAAGGCTATGCTGGATCAGACCAAGGTCCATCAGGTCCAGCAGTCTTGTGGCCAACCAGGTGCCTCCAGGAAGTTCACAAACAAGACGACTGCAGCAGCATTATCCTGCCTGCGTTCCACAGCACCTAATATTACAGGACCTCTCCTTAAAAACCTCCAGGGAAGGGGAGCTCGCCAGCTCCCTAGGAAGCCTGTTCCACTGAGGAACCGCTCTATTAGAAAATTCTTCCTAATGTCTAGACGGAAACTCTTTTGATTTAATTTCAACCTGTTGGTTCTGGTCCAATCTTCAGTGCCTCGTATTACATTTTCCGATGGCTTCAAACCCAGAGTATGTTACAATACATTACCCTGCCTCTTTAAAAGGTAAGACGAGCAGGCCCTCCTGATGGCAATCTCTCAACAGTGTCTCAGCACCACGTATAAACGATGCTGACACACGATGATATGCTCAGAGCTCAATTTTTTTCAACTCTAGAACTGTTTTTTTCCAAAACTTCTGTTGAACCTGAGCCTGGTCACAGTCCGGAAGCAATATAAGATGGCGAGAAATGTACGCAGCTGCCAAGAATCCATGTGGCCTGATTTCAGTTGCATTTGTATTCCCCTGCTGCCGCAGGTATTTAGAAACATTACTGCCTATGCCAAGCCTGGACTAGGACAGGTCACATAAATCTGGGGGGGGGGGGCTTAAAAAATTGCCCCAGGAAATTTGAAAACATGGGAGGTTTTTTTTAAAAAAACTGAAGTAAGTTTGTACGTCCTCACTCAACAAAGTTCTACCCAAAGCAGAACATAGAATCATAGAATACAATGATAGAGTTGGAAGGAACCACCAGGGTCATCCAGTCCAACCCCCTGCACAATGGAGGACATTCACAACTACCTCCCACCCACACCCTCAGTGACCCCAACCCCACGCCCAGAAGATGAGGGGAGAGAAATCCTCCAGGATCCCTAGCCAACCTGGCTAGGAGAAAAATTGCTTCCTGACCCCAAAGTGGAGATCAGCATTACCCTGGGCATATAAGAAAGGGCCACAAGAGCCAAACACTGACGCAACCCAACTGGTTGGCATATAAAAGCCAACTCTCCTTCTTCTTCTAGCTGCTCTTCAAGGGCAGGCCCTCATAAAGCACACTGCAATATAAACACATGAAGCTGCCTTATACTGAATCAGACCCTTGATCCATCAAATTCAGTATTGTCTACTCAGACTGGCAGTGGCTCTCCAGGGTCTCAGAGGTCTTTCACACCACCTATTTGCCTAGTCCCTTTAACTGGAGATGCCGGGGATTGTACCTGGGACCTTCTGCATGCCAAGGTGATGCTTTACCACTGAGCCACAGCCCCTCCCAATCGGGGCATGGACCACAGTGGCAACATCTTTTACACCCAGGAAAGGCAGCAGCTGGCTCACCAGTTGAAGCTGGTGAAAGGTGTTCCTGGCCACCGCTGCCTTCCTGCTTATCCAACAGGAGGCTCGGGTCCAGCAGCACCCCAAGGCGCAAACCTGCTTCTTGAGGGAGAGGGCAGCCCCATCCAGAAAAGGACATCCCCCAACCCTTTGAGTATTTAAGCCTGCTTAAATAAAAAAGCTGTATGCTGGCGCTGTGAGCTCCCAAGGGAGCTACTACGTGTTTTCCTATCAACAAGTTATCTGCCGGCATGGCCACGAAAAAGATCAGAGTGCTCAAGGGAATGCATTTAAGCAGTGCATGGAAAACCTCCAAGCAGAGAGCATGGCACACAGTCTCTAAATCCCATTAGCCACAGTGTTCAGGATAATGGTTTCCATCCATTACAATACCACATCCAGATAGGAGCTAAAGTCAACATGGAGGGCTGAAGTCTTATCGGCAGGAATGGAAAGTTAGGGCAGGACAGGTTTCCCGTGGTGTTAACTTACAGGTTAGTCAGATGATTCCCATGTACGTTTTGGAACAATTTCGCCTGAGAGCTGTAAGTAAATACAGCGTGCAGCATGACTATTAAAGGAAGCAACAATTCCATTTTACATGCCACAATGAACACGGTGCTGGATTTAAACGCAGAGCCCATCATTCGCCAGGCGCTGCGGCTGAGCACTCTCAGTTTATTTCAATGACACCTGAAAGAGAACAGACTAAACTGCAGCAGCGTCTGGTACCTTCAAAGTTTAAGGTTCAGAAAATATGATCCATTGTGAAGTTTGCCCGTCCTAGACTGAAATTTAACAAGTTGGGCCATTAATGAAAAACTCATTATTTTTGCCCTTTCACAAGCTTTTATGTGGCCAGGGGAGAGGAGGAGGAGGAGAGTTGGTTTTTATATGCCAACTTTCTCTACCACTTAAGGAAGAATCAAATCAGCTTACAATAACCCTCCGTTCCCCTCCCCACAACAGACACCTTGTGAAGCAGGTGGGGCCAAGAGAGAGCAGAGCAAACTGTGACTAGCTCAAGGTTGCCCAGCTGGCTTCGTGTGTAGGAGTGGGGAAACCAACCCAGTTCACCAGCTTAGCCTCAGCCGCTCATGTGGAGGAGTGGGGAATCAACCCCGGTTCTCCAGATCAGAGTCCACGGT